>NC_029786.2:43580580-43606194 GCF_000816755.2 Arachis ipaensis
GTAGAAATAGAAATAGAAAAGATAAACTATAATTAAAATATTTTTGTTTTTATTTTATTTATTAATTAATTTCGAAAATTAAAGTTAATTAATTAAAAGAAATTGAAAATTAATTATTAAAATTCCAAAAAGAAGAGAGAGAAAGAGAAGAAGAATTTTCGAAAATAGAAGAAAGAAGAATTAGTTAGGAAGTTTTGAAAAAGAAGAGAGGAGATAAGTAACTAATTGAGAAAAGATTTGAATTTAAGATTTAAAATTTGAAAATTAAATTTTTAAATTTTGAAATTTGAAATTGAAATTTGAATTTTAAATTTTAAAAATTTGAATTTTGAATTTTTGAAATTAAAACAAGATAAGATAAAGATTTGAAAAGGATTTAAAAGACAGATCAGATTTAAAATTTGATTTTGAAAAAGATTTAATTTTGAAATTTGAAATTTAAATTTGAAATTTGAATTTTTTTTAAAAAAAAGATAAGATAAGATTTTTCAACCATAATAAAATACCTAAACATGAGTTCTTCAGATGGCTGGATTACACACATAGTGCAGCGTTTTCAATTTTTGCACGAGACTTGCTTGCCATTTCGCGAACGGCACAGTAGAAATGGGTCTAACATGCTGACTTCCATTTTGTGGACACCTCACCTGACATGGAGGTCGATTCCATTTTGTGGGCGCCTCAGCTGAAATAGCCCTGTGTATTTTGGTCATTTTTTTAATTCGTGCACATTTCAGGAATTAATGTATTTTACATAATTATTTAAATAAAAAAGCCAAAAATATTTTATTCTTATTTGGAATTAGAACCAATATGTTGATGGTGGTTATTATAGGATTATTCATTGACCATTAACCTTATGTAAGAGATGGTTATGTGGATGGAAGTAAACGAGTCAACCATTGATACAAGCTTTCTAAGCACTGAAACTCCGGTGAGCATGCTAGAGAGAAGCATCAAGCGGTGGAGAATCTAATAAGCCTCCGCCGTTGATACATGTTCCAGATTTTTCAAGTTGTGGAGTAAAGAAGTTGAAAGAAAAATAATCATTTGTGGTATATATTTTTTCTGTGTCGGTGTTTCAACTCAGACTAAAACTCAAGTCAGCAACGAGAATGACAAGGCTTTGGACAATAGAGTGGACAGATCCATACTTTATTGATTTTTGCATAGAATCGAAATTCAGAAATTATTAAAATAATTACCATATAGAGAATAATTAGAGAAAGGGAAGTTCTATGGTGTGGATGAAAAAAAAATCCACACCTATGGATATTATGTGGCAAGCTTTTTAGTTGAACACGTGTTGATTGGGCATAGTCACAAGTTCAGTTGATGGGACATTAGGTCAGAGAGAAGCAGCAGTTTTGCAGTTGCACTGCACATTGTAAAAAAGTTAATAAGTTTAATTAGGTGCTAATTATTTTTGGTAAGGTGGGGCTCTTGGGCAAATTTTTGTTTTCTGTGTATATGGCCATGAGTGGGTTTTGGGCTTGGGTCACATTTTTTTATGCAAGTGTGCAGAACAAGTTTTGTTGTAGATAAAATTTAGTCACTGATAACATAAACTGTGGAAAACCATCCAATTAAAAACCACTAAGAATAGCCGAACCGAACCGACCTGTCGGACCGGATCTAAACCGGAGGTTCACAGAAGACGACGTCGTTTTGTTAGTTGAAAGGGGGAAAAGGGATTGCACGCATTATCCCCCCTTCTCCAACTCTTTCCTGCAGCAAATAGCTACTTCCCCTAGCCTCCTCCGCGGATAGCAAACCCTAGCCTCCACCATCAGTTGTCGCCGTCTGTGGGAGTGGTACACTGCAGCCGCCGTTCGTCGCACCCAAGGAATTCCGGTGTGGTCATCTCGTTCCTATCCCTGTCTCCTCCGCGTCTGGTGGTCGCCAGTTTGATTTTGCAGTGCTAGGCTGCTCGCACCTCCGTCGCTAGTGAGTGGTCTAGATCTACATGGTGGTTGCTGGCCGCCCTCCGTGTCTATCGTTGTCGATTCTGCCTCCCAGTGTCACCCGAGTGTCGTCGCAGTTACTAGGTTCTCGTGGTTCGGGTTTGTCGTTGCCGGCGGGAGAAGAAACTCATGGGGACTCCTGATTGCTTGCCTTCTAAGGGGTGGTCGCGGAGTCGCAGTCGCCTGTTGGTGAGTCTCTGCACCATGCCTACCATGTTCCGTATTTTTCATATTTCCCTTGTCGTCTTATATTTGTATGTTGCTGAAATTGTATTCAATAAATTTGGCATGTTGCTGATTTAAATGTTGCGGTTCATTGGGACTTTACTAGGGTTTGCTTAATTTGTTGCTGTAACTTGAATTTGATCCTGACTTTGTTGCTTCCCAATTAGAGAATCAGAACTTAATGCTCAGTCAGTGTTTGGTTGATTGGCGTTGCACACTGATTGTATTTGATTATGAATTCTAAATTCAGAACCTTTAAATTTTAAATTTGCACTGCCTATGTAGCTGATTCAATGTTCGTTCATTATTTTTTGTTGTTGTTAATCATTGTGACGAGCATAGTTAAAATTGTTTTTTTAAAAGTGTTGAATTTTGAATCGTTTCGTTGTTCGTAACTTGTGTTCTTGTTAAATAATTTGCAATTCGTGATCTTTTGATTTATTATACACTTCATGTGTTTAATTTCACACTGCTTCTAGGCTTTGAAATCAGTTTATGATAACTGTGATGCAATTTTCTGCTTCGATAGGTGATGTAATTATTGAGTTGAAGAGGTTGAGTTTTTCTAATCTTGTTATTAGTAAGTCATCAATAGTATTTTTAGTACGTTCAGAACCTTTAAACTGGTAGATTTCTGCTGCCTATGTTACTGATTCACTGTTTGTTCATTATTTTTTGATGTTGTTAATCATTGTGACGAGCCAAGGTAAAATTGGGTTGAAAAGTGTTGAATGTTTAATCATGTTCCGTTATTAGTAACTTGTGTTCTTGTTAATTAATTTGCAATTCATGATCTTTTGAATTATTATACGGTTCACGTGTTTAATTTCACACTGCTTCTAAGCTTTGAAAGCAGTTTATGATAACTGTGATGCAATTATCTGGTTGGATAGGTGATGTAATTATTGAGTTCAAGAGGTTGAGTTTTTCTGTTCTTGTTATTAGTAACACATCAATAGTATTTTTACTAAGCTGGCACATTTATTTATGAGTTTGCTGTGGGATTGGGTGCTGTGTGGCAATTAGCACTGGTCACTTTGTTGGAGTTCATTTGATTGCTGTCATTGGAGGGTATCGTTGCATGTTTTTAAGATAACAAAATGGTATATTGTGGTGGGTTCATATACCTCACAAGCTAATATTTTATTTGGGGGACACGAGATTTGTGTGGTCGGTGTTGTGCAATATCGTTGGTTTTTTTTTTCATTTGAGCTTAATTTGCAGGCCTGCGTTAAGAATTTGGCACTGTGTTGTGAATATTGTGATGGACGTTCCCCAGGCTGTTGACGTTAATGCAATGTGTGACGAGGGGGCAGGTGTGATGGCGGCAGTTAATTTTGGAGATGTCGCTGATATAACGAAAAATGATATTTTGAGGAAGGTGTTTCGTAGCAAAGACGATGCATACGAGTTTTATAAGAAATTAGGAAAATTCTACGGGTTTGGTATTAGAAGGGGAGATATGTTCAAGGATGAGAAATGTAACTTGGTTCGGAGAAGATTTTTTTGCAATAGAGAGGGACAGAGAGATAAGAAACATTATAACAGGATCGATAGGAAGAGGCCTCACAAGCCAGAGACAAGGACGAATTGTGAAGCAAGAATGTGTATATATTTAGATAAGGAAAGCTCGTTGTGGAGGGTCAAGAAAATCATTTTGAACCACAACCACGACATGATTCATCCTGGAATGGTTCATCTAATTACAAGTTTTTGTTCGATGACGGATGCTGCGAAAGCCCAATTAGATGGGTTTTAAGGTTGTGGCATCTCCACGGCGAAGACAATGCGGTACATGGCTGGAGTATCTGGAGGGTATTCATTGGTAGGTTTTTTGAAGAAAGATGCTTACAACTACGTGGATAAGAGGCGTCGTGCAAAGATAGTTGACGGAGACGCGAACGCAGCTATAGTGTACTTGGAGGGTAAAGTCGATGCAGACCCGACTTCGATGGCAAGGTATAATGTGACGGAGGAGGAGATGCTAGC
Source organism: Arachis ipaensis (assembly GCF_000816755.2). NCBI lineage: Eukaryota > Viridiplantae > Streptophyta > Magnoliopsida > Fabales > Fabaceae > Arachis > Arachis ipaensis. The sequence goes on from NC_029786.2 coordinate 43,584,759, forward strand.
GAATTTACTCTGGGTCGACGGTGGCAACAGGATAGATTACCAATACTTTGGAGACGTACTTGCATTCGACTCAACCTACAAGAAGAACAAATACAAGAGGCCGCTGGTGATTTTCTCAGGATGTAATAACCACAAGCAAACATGTATTTTTGGGTTTGGTTTGGTGTTAGATGAGAGCATTGCGTCATATACGTGGCTGTTGGAGAATTTCTTGGAGGTCATGTGCAGCAAGCAGCCGTCTGTTGTTGTCACAGACGGTGATGACTCAATTTGAGAAGCCGTATGAACAATTTTTCCAAATGCCACGCATCGGTTATGTGCTTGGCACTTTGAGAAGAATGTCACGTCAAACGTGAAGGATGACAATTTACATCGGCTTTTTAATCGGTGGATTTATTCTGAAATGACGGTTGAGGACTTTGAGGCAGAGTGGGCCCAGGCCGCAGCCGATTATGGCTTGCAGGACACACTGTGGTGGAACCAAGTTTATGGAAAAAAAGAGATGTGGGCAAACGCTTTCCTGTGCGAGAAATTCTGTGCCAGGTATCGGACAACATCACGATGCGAAGGGATAAATTCGGTGTGCAAGAATTTCCTTGAATCAAAACACAGTATGTTGGAGCTTGTTCAGAATCTAGAACTTCTTGTGCGGGAGTATAGGAACAATGAATTGCTGGCACAGTTCAGGTCTATTTATAGTGAATCGGTGCTAACAACCTCGTTAGAATCCCTTGAGCATCATGCTGCTTCTGTTTACACGAGAGCGGTATTTGTAGATGCTAAAAGGGAGCTTCAGAGTGTTTTTTCAGTTAATTTTGTTGGGGTGAGGAGGTCGTTGACCACGAAGGTGTACACAGTTGAGGAGTACGGTCATCCAGGCCGTCACATTATAGTTTTATGTGATAAGAACATGGGTAAATTAGAATGTGGTTGTAATTTTTGGAAAATTCAGGGGTTTCCATGCAAACATATGTTTTTCGTGATGAAGCATGAACACTTGTTGACAATACCTAGTAGTTTAGTGTTGAAGCGTTGGACCAAAGAAGCAAAATCATTAGACATCTACGTCGAGAAAACAGATGACGGGGGTGATAGATGGTTCTTGCTTCGCCATGGAGCACTTCATTCGGCGTCCCGACGGTTGTTCTTTTTAGGGGCCCAGCAGGTTGGGTTATTCGTTGTTGCTTTGGACGGGATTCACCGACTATGTGCAACCTTGGAATCAGAGTTCGCCAAAGGTGTCCATCCTACGAACTCTAAGGCACGGGGTGAAATTCGAGATCCTATTGTTGTGCGAACAAAGGGAGCACCAAGAGGTCATAAGAGGAAGGCGTCCAAGAGACAGTGTGCCAACTGCAACAAGCCGGGACATACTAAGAGGACTTGCACAGACAGAAGGCCTCGAAGGGGCAAAAAGGCCCGACTAGATACATTCAATTCGGCTGAGGACGAGGGACAAAGTGAGGAGGTAATTTAGAAATTTTTATAAATTTATTTGTTCGTAACGCGTGAAGGTTTATTATTTGCTTAGATACTTGGCAGCAAGGGCTTCTAAATTTAGATTTTTGATGTGAAGAACCTTTTACTGATAACTGAATTGGTAACAATTGTGAGTTATTTAGGTGGCCGAACTGGACGCGACCGGATCCAATGATCAAACTATCGTGGTAGAAGAAGTGTTCGGAGGTGGGGCTCTTCACATACCGTAGGTAGAATTCATGAATACGGTTCCATTTCACAGACACCGTGGGCAATAGTCATTTGGAACCAGCGAGAGTATTGGTCCAAATCAACAGGTTTATAAATGCACGCATAAACAATTAGTATGTTAGGGTAATATGGTGTGCCGTGTTGATCACGAGTTTGGTAACTGACACTGTTTTAGGTTCGGGATCTATTCCACAACTTCTCTAAACTGGTGTAGATGAGTGGAACATTCGTTCGATTGTTCCATCCAACCGCTTCGTGGTTAGTATTGACTACTTTTGTGTGATAGGTGATGTTGTACCCATTCGTAGCCCTTTAATATTGCTTCCATGTTAAACTAATCCATGTATACTGGCATGGGGACCAATATGTTTGACCTTATATTGTTTCTCCCGTTGAGTGGTCTGTCGTTGCATGAAAAGGATTCAGTATTCGGCAGAAGATTAGGTGTAATATTGTTGATTACTGTAGCCAGAAGCAATGTTGCATTTTCAGTCGTACTTGTATGTTCAACTTTTTCATATGGTTTATTAAAGAGTTTAAATAAGGAGATAATGTTAATACAAGATGGGTGCTCAAATAAGCTATCGTGTAGACTAAGGCAGGGACAGACCCACGCATAAAGTAAAATTAGTTAAATTATCAAATATTTAGATTTTTTGATTGAAGATTATAAATTTAAGTTGAAAGGATTTTAGAAATATATATTTAATGAAAAGAAATTAATCTTTTATAAAATTTTCAAATTATATAATAATATGCTTTTTATGTATAAATTTCATTTTATTGCTATTGTCAAATGATCAACTGAACTATATATCTTTTGAGAATTATATATGATTTTGAAAATTTTATAGAAGATTACTTTCTTGTCATTAAATATATATTTTTAAAATCTCTTCAACTTAAATTGATAATCCTTAATCAAGAAATGTAAATATTTGATAATTTGACTAATTTTATGTTAATTATTTGTTTTTGTTTACATCATTAACACTTACTATTGTTATAATTATATGTCATTTTTAATATATAAAATTTATCCTTTTTCTTGCAATACAATAGAGGACAATGAATATATTGAGATTTGTTTGTAAAAACAAATTGTCTTTCATCAATTGTGTGTTTATTATGCAAAACACACTAAGTTTTACTAACAATAAAATATTTTAACATTTTTTATATCAAATTTATCTTTAGCATCCGATCAAATTTTAACTCTTGAAAAAAATTCTTTAAATCTTATATCATTTCACATTGATATAATCACATCTAATATTAATAGTAGGCCATACAAAATTACTTACTTTAATATTCAAAATAAAAAACTAGTAAAAATTACAAATCATTGAATAGATTTACATAACTGAGTACATTATGTTTATTTCAAAATAAAATACAGATAAATATTTTTGTATTTTGTAGTAAGTTTTTTTTATATTAAAATTGATTTAGTAGAAACAACGAATAAAGTAACTCAAACAACAATGATAATTAAATATGTTATATTAGATAATTAATTGAACATTAAGTTAACATTTTGTTTTGTTAATTAAGTACAACTTAAATTGTTAGTAATTTTTTAAAAAGTATTTAACATAAAAAAATAAATTAAATTTAAGAACATTGTGATAGCCCAAAACATGAAGCCATACTTCCTCTTGTTAATTGTGTACCCACATAAAACATTCAACCCACTGAATTCATAAGGGACCAAGGGTCGGAGACAACAAAAGGGCCAGTTTATATACACCCATAACCCAAACAAAAAGGTACACCAAGGATGCCTCTTTATATCAACCAAACTGCCCATCATGGAAAACATGTTGGTTGGAACTAAAGGGACATTTTACATCAAATATTCCTGTTATAATGTTTAATCATTCCAGCATTATATGATCCAACAAACCCAAAAAAACAAAAAATATCCCATAACTGGCCACCAAAAAAGGGTACATCTTTGCTGAGTACATTCTATATGGTAGGACTTGTAGTAACATCCACCTGGTCAATCATGTTCTTAGTCTTTTTGGCTGATTTTCTACATATTTTGTCCTAATATTCTACAGCTTTTCGACCAATTTCAGCTCGATATGGATTGTGTCTCCCCAATACAAGATCAACTGCTAACCTCATTCTTGTATGTTCGTTAACGACCTACAAAATGGCAAACGTTACAACAAAAACAGTATTAGGAAATAGTGATTTTGCTATCCTATTGACGGCACATCAACTGGCTTCTGGAGTTACCGGTAGGTCGTAGTTACTCCACAGATGGGATTGGATCATCCATTGGGCGACCCACACTCCGCAGTCGTTCCTGACGTTAACAGCATTAGGCAACAGTGCGCACCATAAATCAGTCCAATAAGGAAAAATAAGTGGCAGTGTTATTCCCGTTCAAGAAAACAACTATAGATCGGGTATCTTAATTTATTTAAAGAATGTACATAATATGATGGTTAATATCGTTCTGCCTTTCTCTTGACCTTTGATCAATTTAATTAACAACGCAATAAATTGTCTTAAAATAAAATTAACAATTCAGACAAATTTTACTTGTCACATAGAGAACCTGAGGCACCAACGTATAGGTGTTTAAATGCTTGGAAAAAACGTACTCCGTTATGGGTGGAGAACCTATTATTTGCCACGTATGGGAAAACAATTCAAGACAAAAAAAACTAATTACTTACGATCCATTGGCTTGCTGTCCGATCTCAGGCTCCACTATTTCATAAGTGGATGGTTTGTGCATTTCATTAGGCGTTCCTTCGTAGAAATAGTCATCACACAACAAGTTCTCCAAGAAAAATGCCTGTTTTATCCACAAGCCAACATGCATTATTTTAAATCAACAAAGTGCATCTTTCCGTTGTTCCACGCAGAAGTAAATTGTGTTAAAAAAAATTTTCTTCAATCGCTTACCACATACAACATCTGATCCTTACGGGACTTTGTAAGCTTGGAATCTTTCAGCGAGTCAAGATACACTAACTTTCAGTTGAAGAAATCAATGATCATCAGATACCAATGATCCTCCGTGTGCAGGGGAATGTAAACCTGATGATGTTGAAGGAAACAATTTGTTTGGCACGTATAGAGACATTTAGCATGTGATGAAAAACGGAGAAAGTTACCTTAAAGAGTTGGTCTGCTTTCCCCATGAACTTGCGCTTGATGTACTCCAGCGTGCTTGGACAATAATTTGTTGGATTAACGGCTATTTGCTGCAATTGTTAAAGTCACAAATAGCAATTTCCTCAAAACTTACAAGGAGAAATGTTGTACATTCGTTACCTGGAAAGAGGTGGGAAGCCACCACCTCTTGAGAACAGAATCCGACATAGTGCCTTCGGTGCACATGACAGCAACCAGACTGATCACCTATAAAATGGGAGGACAAATAAATTATTTATTGACGATTACGATAAGGGTCAGCCAATGGCTTTCTTGAGTATGTACGAAAAATGTCAAACTGCATAAGGGTTGTGAATAGTTCGTACGTCATCCATGACACGTTCACCAGGACAGAGGGTGTGCAGGGCACGCCTGTCTCTGAGACAGTGCTCGGTTGGGACGAGGACCTCGCTGTTAAGTAACAAGGAAAGGATTAACAAGGAAAGTATTACAACGTCATAGCAACTATATAAAACAACCGAGGCAAACAACATAATCGAAATCGTTCAACATAGACTGGTAAACCTCTTCGGCAAATCCTTCCCAAAAACATAAGCAGCAACAGCAAGTTCCATTCCAACAAACTCCATTCCCTCAGGCGGTGGGAATAGTAATTTCATACACTGTTTATCAAATCAAACTTAATTAGGAGAGACTCAAATAGGCAAAAAATATTACATTCTTCATAAGTATTCATCAATAGGATGATAATGGTCATACATTAGGTGTCTCAACGCCATCCATATAGGCATTAGAATGAGTGTAATAGGTGAATAGAGTTCCATGACCCTGCTGCTGTACCTCTAACATGACATCGGTGCTAGACTCTTGTTCCTCAAAGTCTAGCTTCCGCTAAGAAACATGACCATAAATGAAAAAAAAAAAAAGGTATTAACACATCAGGCTTTATGGAGACCAAAGTACCTAACAAAGAAATGCAGCTAGTCACACATGACAATCATTTCAACCCAATCTGACCTTCAAGGAACTATCTGCAGTCTTTGACTTTGCCGATTTCAACCCTGGCGTCCTCCTTGCTACCACCCCTGTCTTCTTGGTGGCATCGCTGGTCTTTCTAGGTCGGCCGCGTCTCTCTTTTGCTGGAGCGTTCTTTCCTTCATCTTTTTTGGCTGGCATAGGATCTACTTTGGTTGACACATTCTTGATCAAAGCTCCCAGTATGTGGCTGTGACCTTCAACCACTTCTGTCAGCTTCTTGATTTGGTCTCCGTGAGACTGCAAAAGGGCCTTCGTTGTTTCCTTATCCTTATCCAGATGCTGCAAGTACAGCAGATAAGTATCAAGTCAGCACATGAATAACCCAACGAAATCGACCATAGTACACCCCTCGTGAGAACTACATCTCAACAAATAGTCTTGTCCAAATAAGAACTCATACCTCTTTAATGCCACCAAGGAGACGCAACACTTGTTGGTCCTGCGTTGTCCCATTCTCACTGGCATCAGTTCGTCCTTCCCTGCAAAAAACAACCCGCCATATGGAGGCATCATTATACACAACTTAGTGTATCTATGCTCGTTCGAACTAATAATCTATACCTGTCAAGTTCAGACTGGGATGCTGGGGTATCTTCAGAAAACTTCAACACTTCTCTTTCCTTGTGAAAGGGTGACACACTATTTTTCTCCATCAGTGTTGGTTAGCAGTAAGCGTCCTTGTTATGTGGGAAGAAAAATCAGTTGTATGAGTAGTATGAAGCTCTCCAAGCGTGCATGCATTCCTGTATGAAGACAAAGATGCAAACATAGTTAATGGGCTTGGGCCTGGTGCATCTTCAGGGAGGCCCAACACAAAGTCTAGCTTACATTGACGGACACTTCGTGTAGTGTATCACTCGTCACTTGTACATGCCCTACCATTAATTTTGGTATAAAATATTCATAGATTTATTAACCCTCAGCATACTCACCCTCCAAGAAAGATTAAGTGTGAGAGAAACCCTTTTTTTTACATGTATTGTCACATCATAAGACACCCATCATCCCTCTCTGATGCGCCCCCATCAATCAATCCAAGCATCATATCCTTTCTTTACAAGAAGATATATAGAAGATTCACTCAGCCTATAACAAAAAGCGCGGCTAACAAAATAATTAACATTCAACCAAACTAAAAACATGAATTCTTCCTAATCACTTCGAACCAACGTAATAACAAGTTAAACTGGTTAGTGTAACTAACAACAATCTAGTTTCCCCTAAAACTTCATTTGCCTTCTTTAATTTCATTCAGGCTTTCTTTGGATTTACAAAACAAGATACAAGGAAAGAAAATAAGAGGAAAATAAATGAGAGGAAAGCAAATACAACGAAAAGTACAATTATTTGTATGTTGTTTGGATTAAGGGAAAATAAATAGAAAGAAAATAATGAGAAATTTTTTTTTTTGGGTTTTCAAGGAAAGAAATGTCAGAACAAAAAAAACCACAATATTATAAAATTACATTAATACCCTTATCTACATTATATGTAATCTATAATTTATTAATGATAGGGGGTAAAGGTCTAACTTTATTCATATTGTCACATTTTTCTACACTTTCTTCTTATTTGTGGACATAAAATAATTTAGTGGGCCCAATTGTAATTTTTATCTTTTCCATCTATTTTTTCTTCTCATGCAAACAACAAAAACCTTTTACATTAATTTTTTCTCCTCCTATTTTCTTTTCCTTTAAATTCTATCAATCCAAACAATGTGTTAATTTCCCCGCCATACGTAATTTACCGGTATAATTCAATTATATTAAGAGTTTATTCTCCACAACAATAATAGAAACATAACTCGTACAAAAATAGAACCTAATCCATGATAATAATAACCACCTTGTTGAGAGTACATCAAAAGAGCACTAAAGTATTTTATTTTATACGTTATTGTTATATGGGGGTGCTCCCATAAGAACGCTTAAAACGTCTTCTTGTAAAGGCCCTAACGTTTTGCATTATCATTGGACGTATTAACGAATCAGTTATTTTAATTTTCTTCGCAAATTAGAATAAAATCGATTTTTTTAGAATTAATTATATTTTTAAATTTTTAGGGATTTAAATGTCCAAAACACAAAAAATAGGAATATATTTGTCTTTTTATCAAAAAGTTTAAACATATTCGATTTAGATTATGTAATTCGGTCGGATCAAATCGGGTCTAATAATTATAATGCAAACAATTGGGTCTATTATCACTGATATAATAAACCGATTTTGTTATAATTTATTAAAAAATAAATTATTAATCAGTTTCATAAAAATGTCCAATAACAACATAACACATGCAAACATCTTTAAAAAAAAGAATACTTATAAGTTTTTAAAGTGGTCTCCTATTATATTTTAACAAGTACATATCAGTTTTTATTATCAAAAGAAGATAAATTTATCTATTTTTGTATGTTATTTTTAACCTAATAAATGAATATTATTTTTCAATACGAAATAAAAAATTCATAACATATCCCTTTTTGGGTACTGTAAAAACAACTATATAAAAAATATAATGAACGAAGTTCAAAAAACGAATTAAAATTTACTTAACAAAATAATATCATAAATTAATTTTTTTGGAGTTATTAATAAATCGTCAACTAACAACCGATGTAAGCATGTTTTTAACCGAATCATTTGCTACTAAAAAATATGATTAAATAAATAATCCAATTCAGTATTTTTAAAAACAAATTTCCGACTTTGAACTCAATGTTTTTTACTTTCCTATATTCTTTTAATTTTCATTACCGTAAATTTCATAATTTGTTGATGATAAGTAAAATTCATCATGACACCATTGGTTCTTTAATCGATAATTATGAAGTTTGCTCATAATCATATTTTTTTTTTGTTTCTGGTTCTTTATTTTACTTATTACTAACACCATAAAGTTACTTGAATAAAGTTATCTTACTAATTAGGAAACCTTTACCCATTTACTTTCTCTAATGAAAATCACTTAGCACGTTACAAAACCAACCTCAAATCCACATGTAAATTGTATCCCATCATGATCCACATTAAGCCTGTTTTAACAGTAAAGTCCGACCAAAACACCTGAACAATATTCTGTTACAACTGGAAGAATGCAAGTCTTCCATTTACTGAAAACAAAAGAAGAGATTAAAACTAGAACCAAATAAACGAACACAATTACATACAGCCTATTCCTCCAACATTTCTCCAAACATTTCAACTTGTCCTCTAAGATCTTCATTTTCAACTTCTAGTACACAAATTTGTTCGTTCAACCTGTCAACTTCCTCCTTCTTAGCATCATTTAACTGCTCTGTCATATGGCCAAGAATGCGATAATTGTAATCACTAACAGTATATCCCATAGCAGAAAGAATCTTCTCAACCATTGTGAACGACACTTCCTGACGAGCAAAACGCTCCTCGTAGCATAAGGGACCGTGAGCAACAAGATCTAGACCTCTGTCATTCTGTGGAAGAACAACCGTAAACCCAAACAGGACATCATCATCCCTTGAGTTCATCTTGAGGAACAAAAATCAGGGGACCAATCCGGAAGAAAGAGTACGCTCGCATCAACATCAGCTCCATGTCTTCGACATGCATGAATGCACTCTCTTTCACAGGCGCCACCGCTATGCGACCCAAATCTGTATGGTCTAACACTTACGCACATCAATAACATGACAACCCCTTTCACATTAAACGATTCATACATGAAATTGTTGGGAAAGGCTTTAAAAAATTTATTCTAATATCTCACCTCCCTTTCCACCAGAGTCCACTTCATCAACACAGTGCTAGCTGTTCGCTGCCACTACTCCCGAGCATCCTTGCTGAGATGATGGGAGTGAGCAAAAAGCCCCTTCCAACAATCTACAGGGTCTTCTGCTCACCGATTGAACAGCATTTCCTGGTTGACGAGTGGAAGGAGCTGCGGCGCTTCGCAACCAAGCCAAAGCCTCATCCAAATCCCTAAAGCCACGATATTCACAGTTTCGAAAGCCATTCACCTGTTGCTCACACTCCTTCCATGTCCTATAAACACCAGGGACACGACCCTTGCACACTGCATAGAATGGAAAACGACCTGCCTCAGTGCTCATCGCGCTTAATGCATGCAGGAAAAATGTATATTACAACGGGAGGGGAGGAAGCAACTCTGACACCACTAATATCTTTCTTCAAATATGACCCTAACTCATTATAAACCCATCTTATATACCATTCCTGTAAGATACATCCCCACACGACTTGCACCCACATCTCATGTGAGTGTCCACTACTGTTCACAATAATATAGTCATTGTTAATATTAAAAAATTAATAAAAATAAATTTAATAAGGAAAAAAAAATTACCAACTGATATCTTTATTCGGATGAATAAAAATATAAACAGTAAAAATGTTAAATATCTGTATTTTTTTTATCGTCTTTCATAAATATTATAATAAATTGCGTACTCATAATGATTTCATTTACATTATTAATATCAGATACATAATGTTTAAAAAGAATTCTCTATTTTTATAGTTTACTGAAACTATGCAAATTTATGCTATATAAATAATTACTAACAACACACTAATAAAAGATAACATTCAAAAATTAATAAAAATATTTTTTTCTATCTTAAATATTATTTTACTGTCACATTAGTAACATACGTCACATATTTCTTTATTTATTTATTTAATTTTTTAGGTTACATATCAAAACAATGTACTATATCCTTTTCTTTTCTTTCTTCGTTTAACAATATACAATCTCTTCCATCTTATGAGAACACCCTAACAAAACAACAGTTACATAACCTTAGCCATATCACTTGGAAATTAAAAAACTGGTTAACCCAGACAAGTCCAAGAAAATTTGTAGCCCATTTCCTTTTTAATCTTATCTTTGACTAAATTTTATCCACAAGAAAACTTGTTCTCGACACTTGCATAAAAAAATGTGATCCATGCCCAAAAAACCCACTCATAGCCACATACACAGAAAAATAAAATTTGCCCAAGAACCCCAACTTACCAAAAATAATTAGGACCTAATTAGACTTATTAACTTTTCTACCGTGTCCGGTACAATTGCAAAATCCCTGACCTAGTGTTCCATCAACTGAACTTGTGACTATGGCCAATCAATACGTGTTCAACTAAAAAGCTTGCCACATAATATCCATAGGTGTGGATTTTTTTTTCCATCAACACCATAGAACTTCCTTAGAGAAAAACTTGTAATGTAGAGAAAAATCTATAATTGGGAAAAAGAGAAAATAGAAAAGAAGAGAAATCTCATAGAAATAAGAAATATGAACTTCTTATAAAAGAAAGACAGAGATATTCAAGTAATTTCATAGTTCATTAACGTTTTTTTTTATGTTTAACGTTAACAGAGATTAAATTAAAAAAAATAATATATAGAGACCCAATTTAAAAAAAAAGTATAAGAATCTAATTAAAAATTCGATAAAATTATAAAAATCTGCAAAATAATTAAACTTAAAAGATATTTTCACATACCAATCAACTTTTTAATTGTCTACTTATCTAATATTTCTATTAAAAAAAAAAAACTAAAACTACTCATAATAAAAGATAACACACTACGTTTGCCAATTTCATAAAAAAAATAGCGATATTTTAATTAGGTCAATTATTAGCTTGATTTTCTCATAACTATATAAAAAAAATGATGTAAATCATATAGATAAAATAAAATTAAATTAAATATTAAAAAAATAAAAAAAATTATTTTACCCTACTTCATATTTTATACTCCGAAGGTTGGTTGAGGAGTGCGGAGTTTGAAACGAAGCTGGAAAAATGTTCCGCACCGTAAACTGCAGTTACTTCACCCTCAGAACCACCCTGCGACTCCGTACCTTTCTCTCTTCCACTTCTTGCTCTTCTTCGGCGGCTAACACACCTTGGTCATCATCGTCGTCTTCTTCGTCTCTCTACCCGACCTTGTTGATGACTTCACTCATCTCTCTCCCGCACTCGTATTCACACTCTTTTCTTCCTTCGCTTCCCGGAACAGCAATAACACCAACCCATGCTTCTTTCTCTCAATCTGTTCCCAGCAAGACGCGCGATATCGGCTCCAATGTCGGTTTGTCCGTTATGCGGTGCATTTCTTCTTCTTCTTCTCCTTCCCTTCCCACTCTCGACTGGAACGACACCGTTTTGTGCTCTGAGGTTGGCGACGGGAGAGATGGAAGCGTTGAGAAAGATTCCAAAACCTCCATTCCTGTTAGAGCCTTCTTCTTCTCTACAAGGTATCTATGTTTATTTTTGGGCATGTTTCAGTTTAAATTGTTTTTATTATTTTGTTGTTAATTTGAATTGGGAAAGATGAAATTGGATATACTACGCAAAGGAAGGTGAATTGGTTTATATTCTTATTTTATCTTATTTTTATTTTGGACCGAAAAACAAAGGTAACGAGGACAGCAAAATTATGTACCTTTAGAAAACAATATAATCGTTTGGATACTATTAAATTGAAAGAAGCATTTGAGTTGAAAGTAAGGACCTACAAGACATTTTATTGTGTAAATGGTTCTCTCCGTGTTTGGATCATATCTTGGCTAATACATTATCACATGTCTTCATCGATGATAGCTGCGAAACTGGTACCGCTTGGGGAATGATATGTCTCCTTCTTGGGTCATGCTCAAGTAGATTAGATAGCAGGCTATCAACATGCAATGGTTGCGTTGTAATTGGCATTGTAATGTGACAAAATCTTCAATTTGAAACTCCTATTACTGTATAGGTTTATTAACCAGGTTTTTTTGTATATATATATATTGCTTGTGTTTGTGTGGGTATGTATTGATTAAAGAAGAATTTCATTAAGATGAAGAGAAGGATAATACAAGATACAGTATAAGAGATCCTTGATACAACAGAAAAACAAACAAAATATTTATCTATAAAGCATAGCTTTCCAATCTCTCAACATTTCTGAGAGGCACGAGGCCTATTCCATGAAACTTGCTTGTCAGAAAACTTGTGATTGAAGGTGCAAGCATTATGCTCCAACCAAATAATCTAAACAGTGGAGTATACTACACACAAAAACAAAGACTTCGCCTATTTCCTGCTAATCATAGGAGCTGATATAGAGTTGCTGGGCACACCCAACATTCATAAAAGATATCAAACAAATTGTTCCATAGCAACACAGCCACAAGACAATGCAGAAACATATGCGAATTTGATTCTGAATTTTCTCCACAAATTTGTTTGTAAATATTAATTATGCAATATGCTGTAATTGAAAACTACTGCATTGTAGGCTTATAATTTATCATTAATTTTCAAGTTGGAAAACCTGCCTTCAATAGCTCCAAAACAGTGGTTTATAACCATGCTCAATGAGCTGTGCTGTTAGTTGACAACTTAACCAGAATTTGGAGTTGTTGACTATGAAAGGTGTGATATCTCTGGTATGATATTCTAATATGCTGTCATCGTGATGCATTCACATTATGTGAGAAATGGCAACAGAGATCGTCTCTTTTCTTTTTTCTTTCTCGAGGTATTTATTAAAATTCAGGATGCGATAACGCAAAGGAGTTCATATTTTTCAGAATCTTAACATTTAACAACACTATTTGGTGGCTTGCTATTCCATACGTACATTGATTTGTATTTCTCACTTTCCTTTCTACGGCTGTAGTGTTGATTTAAAAAGCTTGGTGGAACGGAACAAACCAAACTTTGTCACGCCATCATCAAGGATGACCAATTATGTTGTTCTCAAGTTTGACAATCATTCTAAATCGAGGGTACGTCTCTCTTGGATTATGTTCCCCTGTCCTCATTAGTTGCTCTCGTCCCATAACTTCATTTGTGAATTTTCATTCTTGGGTATGCTAAATTGGAAGTTACATATAGTTGACTGTTGACAGACAGGAGTGCATTTAAATCCCTTTTTTTTTTGGGACAGAAAGGTTCTGGAAAGAACTTTAAATCCTCAAATAACTATTGTTTAATTTTACTATAATTTGTTTTCCTTGTTAAGTTTTTAATCAAAGCCTTAAAGATATATGTTAATATAGATATTTATAAAAGCTCTGAAAAATGATGATTATTGAAAGATGAATTAGGGGAAATTATTTTAGCTGTTGCATTAAACATTGCAGTTGGGAGAAGGAACCGCTGCTCTAAATACTGACAATACAAATATTGATGTCGAATTGTATGATATGAACTATCTGCTTGTTGCATTGGATCAATTAATGTGCATGGTTTTATGGTTTTTGGGTGTTTTATATTGATTAGAAAGAAACACAATTTTTTGTTGTTGTTAACTTAGATCAACGCAGTCAAAGGCATGCCAACAGTGCAGGACATTGCAAATTTAGGTACCTGCCTCTTCAGTGTAGCATGGCCTTTTCTTTCCCTGGAGAAGATGAGATAACAACCCTATAGGAAAGAGAAATAACAAAGGCCAATAGTGTATCGTTTCTTGAAAGTAATCCATAAAAACAGAGAATAAGATGTAACCACATCACTCACTGCTTTGTATAAGTAGAAAAATCTGTGAAAATATATATGTGAGAATAAAAGCTTGTTCTTCTTGATGCAAAATCCTAGAAGACTAGTCAGAAATTACAATGAATGAGAGTGGTAATTTTCTAGGAGTGCTTAGTTTCTATACAACTAATTCCTAGGTCTGCCTAGTTTCTATGTAGTCAATGTTTCTTTCCAACAGTATACATCCTTTATCTTTTACATTCTTTTCTTCTGCAGGTGTTTCTACACTTTCAATAATAATAACATCGAAGTTTGTTTCATTATTTTGATTAGACAAACATGCTTTGTGTTTTGTGCTACTGACAATCCCAAATAAGTTGTTAAACTTGCTTTTTGTTGACTCTTATTCTCTTTGTCTTACATATTTAATCAATTTGGTTGCCATTATAACGTTTTTTATTTTTATTGTTAACTTCATTTTATTCTATTTTCTGTTGATTGTTTTTAGCTTTTTGTAAGGAATATGTGACATGCACTCTTTGAACTTTATTGTAGCTACACTTGCTTTCAACCTTTTTTCTTCATTGAGGCTTATTATTTCTGGTGCTTATTGTTGCAAGTTATCAGAAGCCCTTTGCCCCAAAGTGCATTTGCTTACGTTGATTTAGCTGCATCATTTTTGCTTCTTCATAAAGGTGGATGCATGCAAATTCTGTCTTTTCCTGTTTGCTTTCCTTTTCTGTTTTATCTGTGTTTTGCGTTTTTCTTTTTTTCTTTTTTTTCTTTGGTGCATGTTAGTTAAATTCAGCACTTATAGTGTGTGTTTCTCTATGTTGCAAATTCAGAAGTTATGTTTTTCTTTAAGAGCCTTTCTTCCAAAATTACTGTTTTCAACTTAAGAGAAGAACATTAAAACAGGTTTTGTTTGGCTATAGTTTATTTTTTCCGTTGCTTGGGAAACATATTTTAATAATAAAATAGTTGTTGACAACAACACTTGTAAGTTTTGTTGACCAATTGCAACAATAGTAGTAATGATAGTAGTGTAAAAGCATACTTTGGGTTCATTCTTATTCACCAAGCCTATTATATATTTGATCCTTTTATTTATTTATTTATTTATTTTTTGGGTTTCAGGGTCTGGGTACTTCTTTCTCGAGAGGAAGCAGTAGCTGTTACATGGTGGTTTTTCAGTATGGTTCCATTGTATTGTTTAACGTTCCTGAGCATGAGGTTGACGGGTATTTGAAAATTGTTCAAAAGCATGCATCTGGTTTGCTTCCTGAAATGAGAAAGGATGGTACGTATAAAAATTCTCTGATAAGTCCTTCCACATAGGTGACCCTGTTAGCCCCTAATAGAAGAATTTGATGTGAGGAGGATTGATTTGTTTAATGAAGTAAAAGGTTGGAGAGTAATTTGGTAATTAATATTTGTTAGGGACCAAAGTGTCTAACTAAGTTTCTTGAGGACTCATTTGGAGTATAGGGATTCTCTTCATAAATGTTTTACATTTGTGGAACTGATTTTGAAATTTGGAGAGAACTGATTTTAGATAAAATTGATTTTGAAGTAAAGTAATTACTGTTTGGTAATTTCACCTTTTGACCAAACAAATGTACAAGTTTCACTGAACAAACAGGTTCGGGGTGAAAATTGGTTTTGGCAACAAACTACCAACCTTAATTGATCTTCCATATATTTTTCCTTCTTTATATGTCAAAGGGTTCATTAGGTGTAATTTATCAATAAAATGAAAGAAAAAAGCACTTGGTCATGTCCTAACTGTTTTCCAGCTGTGTCGAATGGTGGTTGGTATGTTTCTAGACACGTCCATGCAGACAATTATATTTTAATTTTTACATGTCTGGTGTGTGCCATGTAGGTTTCTATTGTGCATCGAGCTGTATCGATGCCAAGACATATGGACATACGATCTCCTTGATATCTCCATGCTTTCTGGGTTGTAATAGTGTCGGTTATAGGTTTTATCGTTGGTAATAGGTGGCGGGAAGCTAGTAACCTATTTCAGCTAATATAAACCAATTGTAATAGGCAGTTACTATTGTGTTGCTTGCTGCTGCAATTTCATGTTTCCGTAGCTGCATAAGAGTGAACCACATCTTCCTGAATACAATTTATATTGTTATCTGTTAGGATATAAAGTTAGTTCTTCTCTTGATTCTCCCATTAGAACCATATCATTTTCAAAGGCATGCCTTATACCATCTGCTCTTCAATATGTTAAGGAATCCTAGACCAGAATAGAAAGATACAGACCATTGGGCCCTTGATGTAGTCTTATCATTAGAGCGAAATCTTTCTTCTATGTTAACTTTTTCTAAAAGCTAAATTTGACTCCATTATGCATATATATGATTGCTTGAATAGTGTCAATCCCAAATCTTTCCTTAGTTGGAGCCCTATCATACACATTCTCGAAATCAATGAAAACCATATTTATCTTTGTGGTTGTTGATATTTCTCCATCAGATGTCAGAAAGGTTTTTGATAATCAACCTTTTTTCTTGAAAAAAATAAATTCAAGAACTCTTAAAATACATTTCTTTAACACAAAAACTTGTCCTCCCTAACCCTAATAATCCTTCTTCTCAAACATACTGTTGAAAATTCATAGCTGTCCACCAAATACTATGACTTAAAAGAAAATTGAACAAGAGAGAAAACTACTACTTTGATCATTCAAAGATGGTGTAAAAAATTAGATTAATTCCAAAATTTGTAAGTTGTAATAAGTTAGTATGTTGAACATGGAGTGTGTCATGGGAATAGTGCCAAGGAAAAAAATGACATTGGTATCTTCCATGAATGATAGGGAATAAATGCTAACATCAATTTAGTACTATTATAAAAACTTGACATCTATTTAGCCCTTTATAATGATAGTCTTGATTCATAAAAATTATGATTTCATGGAGTCTGAACATTATATATAATAGGTTAACATTGCTTTTATGTTTCTTATATTTACTTTGTTTTCGAGATTTTAGAGTATGAAGTAAGAGAAAAACCCGCTTTAAGTACATGGATGCAAGGTGGACTAGATTACATAATGTTACAATACCTGAATATTGATGGAATTCGCACTATTGGTAGTGTTTTGGGTCAAAGCATTGCTCTTGATTACTATGGACGACAGGTTTGTTCTACATCTGGTTAGGATGCTTTGATATTTGGACAGTCCTGTGTACGAATGACTCTCTCTAACAGCCACCATGTACACTAGGTCGATGGAATGGTTGCAGAATTTACAGACATAAACCGAGAGATGGAAGCAACTGGAAAGTTCCAAATGCAGAGGAAAAAACTTTTCCAGTTGGTGGGGAAGGCAAATTCAAATCTTGCTGATGTGATCCTTAAGCTTGGACTATTTGAGAGGTAATAGTTCTATTTGTGGTGACAAATTGTGTGTTTTTAAGTGTTGTGTGTTAGAATAAAACATTCTACTTGGTTTTCAGATTCTTGTCATTAGTCCCAGTTATTCCAAATATGTCTATTGAAAAAGGAATATTTGATTAAGGTTAAAATATAGATAGACTATCCCCTTGTTATTTCTCTCTTTTTTCACCTTTTGTAAGTGGACTTCATCTTGTAACACAACCAACAACCAATGACCCTATTTTAATGGTTGGTTAAATTATGAATAATCGATCGGTTGGTGTTGGTTGTAATGTCCATAGGCAGACATGTATTCCTTCTGACATCTGGTCCTACTTCAGTCTTCCGTTGTTCTAGTAATGGGAAAACCATGCAGTTGTTCTAGTAATGGGAAAACCATGCACTCGAGGCTATTAGAATATATCTGAAAAAACCTGTCACATCCTCTCACTTCAAATGTATCCATGTCTGCCCCTAGACCCTAGTAATTCAACTGGAAAACTCTGATTGCTGCAGCTGCCATCTTATTCAGTGGCATAATCTTCCTTAGGACAATGCTTTTGAAAAATTACTTCATTAGAACCAGAAGAGAAATCATGACATTAACTTGCATCCTTTTGTAATTATTGAAAAATACTCCTAAACAAAAGCAAAATGTGTTATGTTGTTGGAATATGACGAATATAAACAAACTTTTTACCAATATAACCGAATCTTTGGAGATTGAGTCATGGGATAGAAAAGAACAAAGTGCGAAGGTTAACTATACGCTTTTTGAAAGTATATTATGAATATTTTTGTGTAACTTTATTATTTGTGCTCATACGTTCATTTTCCTTTCTTTCTTCCTATCATTGTGTTTTTATTTTTTATTTCTTGGTTTGATTATTTTTTTTTAAGGTTTGTGTATCTTTTCCTATTGCAACTTTTACACGCTTTATTCAAAATTGTATGGATAATCTCTTGTTCGTGGCACACTTAATGCTTCATTTTGTGCTTTTGGTTTAATAGGAAATAAAGTTATTCATTTTATTTAAAACTGTTCACTTTATGTTATTCTGTATAGAGATTGTGCTTGAAAATTGAAATATTTGTTTGCAAATATGATTATTACTAGAAATTAGCTTTAGCCTTTGCTGGTTACAATTATTGTACGACTATAAGGCAGTTTGTTGATAAAACAATCGTTAAGACATTCAAGTTTTGCATCATTATATTCATTTTGTTTGTCTTTCATTAAACTAAGAAAATTTAAATGGTTGTCACAGATCAGATATTGCTTGGAAAGATGCCAAATATGCTCAGATATGGGAGTATCTTAGGGATGAATTTGAATTAACTCAGAGATTTGCTAGTCTTGATTTCAAGTTGAAATTCGTGGAGGTAAAACTTGTGCAAAAAAATATTTTTTCTACCATCGAGGGTCTTCTATTTATTTACAGTCCAGACTACAGTTGTGACAACTCATCACATGCCCCTCCTGCGCGCACGACTTTACTCAGACCTTGTGGAGTACAGATCTCATTCCCACTCATCACTCAGCCTGTCAAAATCATACGCGGAGGAGGGGCTTGCGATAAATTGTTTCGAGTTGTTTATTCCGGTTGTAGGAATAGCATTTTCAATTTGTTTATGATTCATTGGAACCTGTTCATTTTGCAGCACAATATCCGTTTTCTTCAAGAAATTCTTCAAAACAGGAAATCTGACTTTCTAGAGTGGCTCATTATTGCTTTGATTGGTGCTGAGATTCTTCTCTCTCTCTATGACATTGTCCATCGCTCTCCGGTGAACCTTTAATAGCGTTCCGATTTGGGGCATGAAAGGGTCCAGCACACTAGGCTGTTGGCGCTATTAAGATAACTAGATTTAGACCCGCAAAATGTGTGCAAAACTAATGTTATTAATTTTTCATACAAATTTTTTAGATAACTAAAATGATATTAGAGGAATTTTTATAGTTAGTTATAAAACAATCATTTTAGCTCTTAAAACAAATATAATAAATTTTATAGGAAATATAATGTTAGTTATATAACGAAAACTGATTCGATCAATCTATACATTATATATATTGAAGTATTTGCTTAATTAGTGTGTTTTACTCTTAAAACAAAGAATTGTATCATAATAAATTTTATAGTATAATAAAATATAATTCTGTCAATCTATTGTGAATATATATTTAAGTAGAATTTTTGGATAAAGTATAAGAAAAAAGAGTTCATTTTTTTTCCTATTTGGTTTTGATAAATCCAAATATTTTTGTAACAATTTTTTTTAATCTTTTAATATCAATTGACTTTAAAATTTATATTTTTATCTTAAAAATTAAAAATCTATAAAAAAAATATAATATATAGATTCTTTGATCTATAATGTAAAATACATAAGAATAAAGTAATATTTTAATAAATAGAATTAATGATGAATAATTAATAGGATAGTTTTTTTTATAAAATAACTTACTAATGATATTAAATTCATTATTAATTCAAAGATAATGTAAATAAAGGCCTTTAGATGAGGAGACATAAAAAGAAAAACAAATTTAACTTTTTTTCGATTGAATTGGTTCAACCAGTCAGTTTGATTTTATTTTAGAACCATGCTTTAAAGTCAAATTGATTGGGAGTCTATTTATCTTTATTCATTTAGACAAAACGATGTCATTTTAAGGTCAATGTCAAATTAGTCAGGAGTTTATATGTCCTAAAAAATTTAGATACATTATTTTTTTCAAATTATTTTATTATTGTGATATTTATTATATTAGTATTTTTTAATAAATTCTNNAATTATCCACTTAATTCTATAAAATTAACACTTGTCAAACTTTTTTGTCTCATTAATAAATATTTTTTTTCTTTTATTTATCAATTTTTTTTGCATGCTGTGTTTAAATGGCTATTGCTGCTGCGAGGATGGTCAAATTTGACTTCGCTACTGTGAAAATAAGTGTAAAAGGGAGTTTGTTAAGTCACGATCGAGGTAGGGAATTTTTCTTAAACTCTTTACTTTCAAGAATTGTTACAAATCGATATTAATGCGAAAAATATATTTTGATAATTTCGTAAGTCTTATGGATTGAATTGGGTTGCTTTGAATGAATGTAGTTGCTTGCTTAGTTGGTTTATTAATCGATAGAAATTATTTAGTTGGATTTTGTGCTTAGTTTGACATTATTATAATAATGGTTGGATTGTAGTTGTTTTTTATTATTGAGACTGAATGCTTGATGCAATTTTAGTTATAATGATTTCTTTGCTTTGGGCTTTGGATTGAAAATGATTTGATATTTATGAATGATTTGAGATTTGAAAATGATTTGAGATTTGGAATTGGTTTGATATTTGAAAGTGATTTGAGATTTTGGAATTCGTTTAATTTTGGAAATGATTAAGAAGAGTTTGAGAAATGGCTTGGTTGTGACGCGAGGAGGGTGGCAAAGTCTAAGTTTTAGAGGAGGTGTTGCCGAAATTTTTATGAGAATTTGGAAGTTTTATTTTAGTTAATTTGATTGAAGAATTATTTTGTTTGATTTTGATTTAACTAAAGAAAAGAGTATGATTTGGGATGTTTTAGCGAACCTTGAAGTGATTATTAAAGAATAAACGGTTTTATTTTTGGATTTGCAAACAGGATGATTTTTTATTGTAAGACCCGAATTTTT
>NC_029786.2:43606346-43621841 GCF_000816755.2 Arachis ipaensis
TTAAAATTTGAACAAAAAAAGGAAAAGAATTGGCCGAAGCCATTTGGGAAAAGGAAAGAAATGAATCGTGTTTTTATGCCTCTATATATATATAAAAGATCATGACACCTAAACCCATTTGATGTGTAACATTTTCCCTAAACATCATCATTAGTTTCAAACCGGCCTTGCATGCTTCATTTTTTAGTAAAGCAAGAAAGAAAGAACCGAGAGAGGAGAGAAATCGTGAACTTCCTTAACTTTCAATTTTGATTTCTTGTGATCCGTAATTCCAATAAAAAAATCTAATCCGATAAAAGTGTTCGTATCTTCTTTCTCTACATGTTAGTATTACTTTTGTTCGGTATAAGTTGACGGTGACGTAGCTTTCCTTCTCCTTGAGTTCAGCTAATTGGAGTTCTAAGAGGCATAGATGATTTCAGACGCTTTCTTCTTCGATAGCTCGATCAAAAACTTCTCTGGAGCTTCGAGTATTTTGATTTTACACAAGGTAGAGTTTGGTAACTTTAAAATAATTAAATGTGAATTTGATAAGTAATTGTTGATTTGGTTGATTATTGTTTGAGTTTGAATGATTTTATGTTGAATTATTGTTGTTGCTTGTGATTTGAGGAACAACTGATCAGCTGTGGTTATTTTAATGACATTTAGACTGTTGTGATGTGGTATTTTGAGAAAATTGATGAGATTTGGTGATTGAAAGATTAAATTAAAAGCTATGAAAAATCGGTAACCGAAAGACTCGAAAATGGATTAAAATACAAGTAATATTTTGAAAGGGAAGAGATAAAGGTTTCGGTTTTGGTATAAGAGGAAGATAAATATTTAAACTTTATTTTTGAAGGATAATATTATATTTGTATATAAAATCGAAGTACAATTTGTAATTATGTAAGTTTTTGAGTATTTTGGGTAATAAATAAAGTACGGGATAAAAGTGGGTATTTTATAAAAGTTCAGGTTATTTTTATAAATATGAAAATAAGTGAGGGTTCGAATATAATTTTATAAAATATTAAGGCTAAAAATAGAATATTAAAAAGTTCATGATTTAGAAAGTAATTAATAAAAGTTAAAAAATAAGATTTTATAAACTAAGTTTTAAGAAAAGATATAAATATTATTTATTTACCATTTAAATTATTCTATTTATATTATTGTTAATATTTTATTACGAATATTAATTAGTAGAGATATTATTAATATTATTATAAGTCAGAGAAGAGCAAATAAAGTGATCTTAAAAGTTTTAGAGAACGCAGACTTAATTAAAGTACTTTATAATTCTTTTAAATAAGACACTTAGGAAAATGCGAGGGAATAATGCAAAGATAAATTATATTATGGAATGATACGAAAGAAAAGAAAAAGAAAGAAAAGAAAAGGAAAGAAAAATATTAAAGAACCTATGCCACAGGAGAGCAAAGAGCAGGAATAAAAGAATGTATTAACTAAAAGGGATCTCTGTCATAGGAGAACAGAGGGCAAAGATAAAGAAAAAGCTTTAAAAGACTGTCTGCCACAGAAGAGTAGATGCGACCTTGTTTGGGCCTTAGTGCCAAATGTATAGTGGGAACGCCTACACACTGAGAACTGTTTTTCAGATGTAAGCATATATATTACAATACATTTAAAAGTCACATTGTATGCGGTCTGACCATAAGACTTATATGCACACTGTATGCATCTGGAAAGCCATATCTGGGTCTCATGCCCGGGTAATGTTGGGAGCGGGTAGGCAACCGACACATGAGCTCATGGCCTACACTAGGACTAGACATGCATCATCATTGTTTACAGGGGCGAAGCTAAGAATTTTTTTGGGAGGGGCGAATATGAAAAATATAAGTTAGGATGAGAGAAAAATTAAAAATTAAAAGAGAAGTAAACTGAAAATTTGGAGGTTTGGGAGGGGCCATTGCCCCCCTTCCCACAAACGTGGCTCCGCCACTGATTGTTTACACATATTTATTTGTGATTGTGTTTTCTATGATTGTGTGTGCTTGTGATTGAATTCTATGTTCTGTAATTATTGAGTTGGATTGTACTTTGTTGACCGTTGTTATTTATTGAGAACATAATAAAATGAACTTAACTAACTACCCCGACCCTACTAAGAACTCCCCAGTTCTTACCCCCTATTTTCACCCCTTTTAGTTATAGGTGCGAAAGTTTAGTGCGGAGCTACAGGAGCATAGAAGATTATGTTTACAAGTTGAGTTGTTAGATTTTATTTTTTCCCTCATCGTTTATTGTTTTTAGTTTTTAGAGGAGATAAGACTTGTATTTTGAGAATCTTAAAATAAGTCTATGTATATAATGCTATGTGAATATATATATATCTTTGTGAGTGATTAAAAGTAAAAAACTATTTCGTTTTCTTAATTAAAGTTTCGGTTCGTATTCTCAAGGCTCAATATTAAATAAAGATAGTATAGAATAAAAAGGTTTAAAGGTAAGTAACGCCTGAGCTTTTGGTACGATCATGAGGTGCTAAATTTTAGTGTATTACAAAATACACCACAATAGCGGGACAGTTCTATAAAAGAGGATTGTCCCAACCCCTCCTCAAGTGCAAAGAACCCGGCGAGACAGACTACATACATCGTGAAATCCATGAAGGATGTTGTGGCCACCACATCGGAGGAAAAATCCTAGCCCAGAAAGTTATTTGAGCTAGATACTTCTAGCCTACCATCGTATATAATTAAAGGAATAGAGGTAAGTAGCGCTCGGACTTTTAGTACGATCATGAGGTGCTAAAAATTAGAATATTACATTTATTCCTTTGAAGGAGTTTTAAACTTAAAAAGGTTTTGAAGTTAGTTTAGAAAAATCTTGGTTAAGTGAGAACTGGATTTTATGAAAGAAAAACTGGTTTTACTTTTTATGTAATTTTTAGTTGCATTTGAATTTTCCTCTCCAATTGTGATAATCAATAATTTGAATGAATTTTGTCTTTATTTTCAGTATAATTGGTTTAATATCCAACTGGTGTTGATGACAAATTTTGTTTAATTTTTTGTGTTGAAATACAAGATATATTTATGAAAATGCATCACAAAGAGCTATACTGATCGGAGAGCAAACCTGATAATTAGTGCTTAAATATTGTATTTTTTTGTGCTTAAATGGTATATTTCCTTGATCTTTTAATTTGATAAATTTTGTAGGAAATAAGAAGAAAAAGAAGCAAAAGAACACAAAATAAACTAAAAAAAAGAAAAGAGGAATTCTGGACACGCTTTAAAGATTGAACACGCTTTGAAACCTTAGGCCACGCTTTTAAAAGCGTGACCCATGACCATAAAGTCATGGCATGCATTAATGCTTTATGCATTCATTATCATGAGTTAATGAATTAAAGCATGCATGCACTTAATTATCAATGCCTTATGCATGCATTTAATTAATGATGCCATAATGAACCATGCAATATCAATGCAATGGCATTATTAATAAATAAAATGCAATTGGCAAATCATGAATGCTACAGCCAATGAAAGCATTCAAACTTTAATTTCCAATGTAATTAACGTTAATGCACTAAAGCATTATTAATTAAAGCCATACATTGCAAATAAGTGCTTTAATGTTAATACATTAAGCTTTATTAAAGTAAACACAAGCATGCATGTAACGTTGCAAAATTAAAGCAAAGGGTATAGAGTTGAAAGGGGACGTTTGCATTCAAGTTGGCCTCAAACGCCACCTCCAATGCCAACAAAGTTCAGCCATGATTGAAGTTGGATGCCCAACGTTTGCGTTCACGTTTGACCGCAAACTTGAGGTCAAATGCAAGTGACAGATGGTTGGCTGGTCTGCAGAACGTCCTTACACGAAGACATTTGAGTCAACGTTTGACCCCAAACGTTGACTCAAACGTGAATGCTCCAAAGTCCAAACTGCAAGCAGATTTCTTCTCAAGACCAAGAGCGATCAATTAGGGCCATTTTCAACCCAATTCCAAAGCAAGCAAAGCCCATTATCATCACTCAAAGGCACAAGAGATAGTTAAAATAGGAATTATATTTAATTGTAATTTTTTTTGAATTTCACTTTCATTTTGGTAAAAATCCTATATAAGGCATCATTTTTTATTTTTGTAAGGTAGGCTGGAACAGAGAGCATCAGAAGGCTGGCTCCACTGGGGAGCATTAGGATTAGAGAGATCTCTCTTAGTTTTCATTTTTGTTTTAAATCTTGGGTTGAGAATTGAAGAAATTCTGTTTCAATCTCACCTTGAGAATTATCTCTGTTTGCTTGTCTGCATAATTTCAGTGAATGGTGATTTGAATCCAAGCTCTCTTTACCGCTTTCATCTCTATTTCTTCTTCAATCTGTTTGCTGTTGGATCAAAGAAGGGATTGAGATCTAGACTTATTTTCTAGTCTCATTGAGCTCCTGAGATCTTCAACCTCTCATTTAGATTTTACAATTGAGCCAAGCTGCTTTCTGTTTTGATTTTTCAAGTGATTTTCCAAATCTGTTTAAATCTGCTGCATCTTTTACTTCCCTGTTGATTGCTATTTACACTTCCTTGTTTGATTTCTTGAATCCCAGCTCCCAAAATCCTTTTATTCTTCCTGCAATTTATATTTCCAGTTGCTTAAATTATTGCTTCCTTTAATTTCCAGCACCCAGCCCCCTTTACATTCACTGCAATTTACATTTCTTGTCATTTAAGATTCTGTCAATTTACATTCCTTGTTCTTTAAGTTTCAGTCACTTTACTTTCTGCACTTAAATTTTCCGTGCTATTTACTTTCTGTTGGCTACATTTCATCCAATTTCACTTCAATGTTAGCTTGACTAAATTAATCACCCACTAAAGTTGCTTGATCCATCAATCCCTGTGGGATCAACTCACTCTAAGTGAGTTTTACTACTTAATGCGACCCGGTATACTTGCCGGTGAGTTTTAGGTGTTGGAATTTATTTTCCAAAAACCCATCAAGTTTTTGGTGCCGTTGCCGGGGATTGATTTAGATCAACAATGATTAAGTGGGTGAGAAGTCTAGATCAAGCATTTTCTTTATTTTTGTTCTCTATTTTAGATTGAAACCAAGGTGTTTGTGTTTTTGCCTCACTAAGAAATTCTCATCTCCGATATGAGTAATTTCAATTTTCATTGATGTTGCATTTTACAAAATACAAATGGAGTTCAACTCATCTTATGGTCAAACAAAATCTTATGGGATATCACCCACCATCACCAATCTCTAATGGTGACTGGGAATATCACCAAGAAAATACAAATTCTAAGGACTCCAATCCATGGAGATTTGCTTTAGAGACACAAGATGAGAAAGAAAATCATATGGGATATTTTCCTCCACCACAAAATGATGCAAGTCATTAATCCAATGGTGGCTGGGAAGGAAATTCTAATGCTCCATATGATATTCATCCAAAGATATCATCACTTGACCATGCTTCAACAGAAAGCCCCTTTCAAAACTTACCACCCACACAAACTTCCAATAGCCAAAGACTCTCAAAGCTTGAGTCCATGCTCAAAAGATTTGCGGAGGAGAAAGAGAAATACTAGAAAGAACTAGAAAACTCCTTCAAAAATATGGAAGTGCAGTTAGGCCAATTATTGAATGCAAAGAAGGAGGAAATGGAAAAACAAGAACACAAGGTCCCTGTGTCAAGTGAAATTGCAAAAAAGGAAGATGTGGTGAAAGTATTGGAACCTAAAACTGCACTTGAGATGACAAGAGAACCTGAACACTCACAACCTCCTCAAATCCCCCTGGACCAAAAAGCCTCAACAATTGAATCTGAGATTAAAAGATATGAAGAGGAGATGAAAAAATGTTGGGAAGATCAACAAACCTCCTCCATGAAAAAGCTATTAAGTCAAATGCTGAGTGCAAGGGAGGAAGTGGAAGAGCAAGAAAGTGAGAAAGACAACCAAAGAATTCCAAACTCAAGTGAAGCAGAGAAGTACATAGAGAAAAAGCTCATGGAACCACCAATTCAAAAGGCTCTGGATGAATACAAAACTCCAATAATCATACAGCAACCAAGTCTTGAATCCAAAGAAGTGAAGGCAACTAGCAAGAACACCAATTCTGTCCCTAATCCAGCAAGCAAGCTCAATCAAGCTATTTACAAAAGGAAGCGTGCTAAGGAAAGGCCAAGACAAGGGACACTAGCTGAATCTTTCCCCCCTTTGACGTCATTCCTCTTAACAAACTGGAAGAAGAGGAAGAAAGTGAAGAACAACATGTCAAGCTAATGACACTAAAAGAGCACTTGTTGGGAGGTAACCCAACCGTAGGTAACAATTCTTCTCTGCTTTGTTTTCTTTTTGTGCTTTGTTTAAATTCAATAAATTGGCATATGGTTACATTCTAAATTTGGTGTTGCCCTGCAACAAACTGTTTTCCATCTTCATGGATGATTGCAACAATTTTACATGGAAGTGTCACACTAAGATTCTAAGTTTGGTGTGCCACTTAATTTTCTATGCAAGTCATCCAGCAGCACCACTTGTTTGTATAATCACAATGCCTCTACAGTTTTATTTTTCTCTTTTGATTTAACACTTTTTCATTCTACCTGCTGTAGTTATTTTTCTGTTTTTTAAACGCTTTCCTCTAGTTTGCTTATTAACTGTCTTTGTTAGTACATCACCAAGAGATCCTTATTCATGTCAGATTCTTGGCTTGGTGATTGTACTTAACAAATAACAGTTTCATTTGCTTAGTTTTAATTCAAATAAATTGACATATGATTGCATTCTAAGTTTGGTGTTGCTATGCAACAAAATTTGGTTCCAATTCTTAAAAGATACTTGCATTAATTCCAAGTGAAAGTGTCATACTAAGTTTGGTGTGCCACTTATCTTTTATGCAATGTATTGCACACACCTTCTTATCTATGCAATCAAAATGTCTCTGCCTCTTGTGCCTTGATTGTTATCTTTAATTTTGCTTGCTTAAAACACATGTGCTACTAACATTTCATTGTATAAGACATTCATGATCCATCTTAGCCCCATAGCCATTGTTCTAATTGTTGGTTGAGGATGAACAAGCATTCTGAGTTTGGCAAAGGGAAAGGGAAGAATGGAAGGAGAAGGACAACAATAGAGAAGATGAATCACAAGGTTGTAAAGTTCTTTTTCCTCTCCTTTGTTTCCAGCACTTTACATTGCATCATTGTCTTCATTTTCTCTGTATGCATGTGTAGTATGACTAAGCATAGCTTGAATTTTGATTTGCAACATGCTGCTGTGCCATTATGACTACCAACTTGAATTATGTGAGTTCAAAAGTAATAAAGCATCATGATCATAAACAAACAAGGCATTAAAGAAGAACTTAGCATGTGCATACAAGTATTGGAAAGCTAGTATGGTTGATTGTTGCTCAATTGCATTAGATTTTATTTCATTGAAGTTTTCATATAGGACATTTTGTGAAATCTTTTGAAATCATAAAAACCTTGAAGAAGCAATTGCAAATTAAGGCACGAAAAGAAAAAGGGAAAGAATGAGAAAGCTAAAGGCTCTGAGTACCAATGACAATTAATTTGTTAAGTACTTGTGGTGTTTATGTATCAAGCAAAAAGCTTGAAAACAAAACACTTAGAGTCAAGGTTAGGCTCAAAGTGCAAAAAACACTCCCTCAAAGCTCAAGGCTCTGAGCATCAATGATTAGAGAGTCAAGAAAAGAAACAAATGAGCTTAATGAAGTCCTCTAATTAAATGCTTGTGGTGCTTATGTATCAAGTGGTAATACTTGAAAACAAAGCATTTAGAGTCGTAGCTTTGTTATCAACTCATGGGGCAAAGGACCCAAAAGGAGAAGCTAATAAGAAAATCAAAAGCTTGTTTCAAGGAAGAAATATAAGAAAAAGATTTCATAAATTGAGCTAGATAGAAGCATCAATCATTTACATTTCTTTTGTGATTGTAGCATGCTTTGAAAACTAGCTTACCATGAACATTGTGTTGCTATTCTTCTTACCTTGGATTGTCAATCTCTATTGCATGATTCTTTTCTTGCTTGGGGACAAGCAAGGTTTAAGTTTGGTGTTGTGATGACATGTCACCATGTCATGTTTTTCTATACTTTTTCATACAAGAAATTGATAATTACTGCTTAAATATTGCATTCTTTTGTTCTTAAATGGTATATTTCTTTGATCTTTTGATTTGATAAATTTTGTAGGAAATAAGAAGAAAAAGAAATGAAAGAGCACAAAATAAGCTAAAAAGAAGAAAAGAGAAATTCTGGGCACGCTTTGAAGATTGAGCACGCTTTGGAACCTTAGGCCATGCTTTTAAAAGCGTGGCCCATGACCATAAAGCCATGGCATGCATTAATGCTTTATGCATTCATTATCATGAGTTAATGAATTAAAGCATGCATGCACTTAATTATCAATGCCTTATGCATGCATTTAATTAATGATGCCATCATGAACCATGCAATATCAATGCAATGGCATTATTAATAAATGAAATGCAATTGGCAAATCATGAATGCTACAGCCAATGAAAGCATTCAAACTTTAATTTCCAATGCAATTAACGTTAATGCACTAAAGCATTATTAATTAAAGCCATACATTGCAAATAAGTACTTTAATGTTAATGCATTAAGCTTTATTATAGTAAACACAAGCATGCATGTAACGTTGCAAAATTAAAGCAAAGGGTATAGAGTTGAAAGAGGACGTTTGCGTTCAAGTTGGCCTCAAACGCCACCTCCAATGCCAGCAAAGTTCAGCCAGAATTGAAGTTGGATGCCCAACGTTTGCGTTCACGTTTGACCTCAAACTTGAGGTCAAATGCAAGTGACAGATGGTTGGCTGGTCTGCAGAACGTCCTTACACGAAGACATTTGAGTCAACGTTTGACCCCAAACGTTGACTCAAACGTGAATGCTCCAAAGTCCAAACTGCAAGCAGATTTCTTTTCAAGACCAAGAGCGATCAATTAGGGCCATTTTCAACTCAATTCCAAAGCAAGAAAAGCCCATTATCATCACTCAAAGGCACAAGAGATAGTTAAAATAGGAATTATATTTAATTGTAATTTTTTTTGAATTTCACTTTCATTTTGGTAAAAATCCTATATAAGGCATCATTTTTTATTTTTGTAAGGTAGGCTGGAACAGAGAGCATCAGAAGGCTGGCTCCACTGGGGAGCATTAGGATTAGAGAGATCTCTCTTAGTTTTCATTTTTGTTTTAAATCTTGGGTTGAGAATTGAAGAAATTCTGTTTCAATCTCACCTTGAGAATTATCTCTGTTTGCTTGTCTGCATAATTTCAGTGAATGGTGATTTGAATCCAAGCTCTCTTTACCGCTTTCATCTCTATTTCTTCTTCAATCTGTTTGCTGTTGGATCAAAGAAGGGATTGAGATCTAGACTTGTTTTCTAGTCTCATTGAGCTCCTGAGATCTTCAACCTCTCATTTAGATTTTACAATTGAGCCAAGCTGCTTTCTATTTTGATTTTTCAAGTGATTTTTCAAATCTGTTTAAATCTACTGCATCTTTTACTTCCCTGTTGATTGCTATTTACACTTCCTTGTTTGATTTCTTGAATCCCAGCTCCCAAAATCCTTTTATTCTTCCTGCAATTTATATTTCCAGTTGCTTGAATTATTGCTTCCTTTAGTTTCCAGCACCCAGCCCCCTTTACATTCACTGCAATCACTACAAGAAAAATCACTTTTAGCGGCCATTTATTTTGCTTTTAGTGGCAATAAAAATAGCCACTAATACATTTATCGGTAATTAGACATTAGCCGTCTTATGCTTTGCCGCTAAAAAGTTTTAGCGGCAATTATAACATTTGCTGGTAAAGACCTTTTTAATGGCCGTAAAAAGTATATAACTATTAGTGGCCATTTTCTTGGCAATTTATATGGCCATGAAAGTAATTCCAAAATTGCAATGTTATTCATTTTTAGCGGCCATTACTATTGCCGCTAAAATCTTAAGACTTTTTTTAGTTATATTATACTCATTTTCTTAAAAGCAACGAACTATCTTTTTTTTTCTAGAATCTCAATTACTTTTGTCAACAATTATTATTATTATGCATAATATAAATATACTGAAATTAATTATTACAAAATGAGATATTTTATTAAACTCAAAAGATTAATACACAAATTTTTCTTGAAAAGTAATAAATTATATTACAAATCTAGACAATAAAAAATGCTACAAGCCTATAACTATGTTAGATCAAGTTAGGCTATAAACCAATTCAATTGACATATCCTAATAAACATTGCCAAGGGTAACTTAAAAATAAGTGTACCTAGATCTGTAAAATAAGGGAGAAAAATGAAAAAGAAACTAGATTAGTGAAATTTAAAAACATTAATGTAAAGAGAGGCACATAATTGACACATAAGTTTCTCACATTAATTAAATGTGACATGCCTAAGCATCATAAGTGAATTTGGCTACTTAATGCAGGCTTATGCAACAATGGTACATGATGCAACTGTAATACAACAGAATGATTTCATGTGGATATTGATTGCTGGAAAGTTTATGATTGCTACATTGAAAACTTATCTTCAGAGCAAATGAAAAGTATTAACTAAAGCACATTTTTCATCGCTTTGTGCATAGCATGCTTCTGTGAAACAATGTTGAGGTAAATAGCAACAAGAATATGAGTTTGTGAAGTCAAACTAATATGATATTCTAATGTGTCCAAAGCTAAAATGTAAAAACATAAATAAATTGCATACTCATAAAAGAAAATTATATTTGGTTGATTAGGGATGATAAGCAAACACACAAATACATAAAAGACAGAGAGAAGAATTGGCAAATCTAATGGAGGCATAACATAAAATTTTAAATGCAGCATTGATTATTTGAACATAAGTAAGAAGTTTAAGCCATGAAAGAAATCTCACCTTCTTTACATTCAAGGTCTTTAGGCACTTCTAGCAAGTCTTGAAGTCTAATCTAAAACCAACTTTGTATCTAAACATTTCCTCCAAAATAAACAGATAAGTATTAAATACCAAACAAAAATTTTAGCAGAGAGCTAGAAATGACCAAAGGCCCAAGGGAATCAACTCACTGATGTTAGATAAACAATGCAAAAGAACATGCTGGCCATTTCTCCTATACTTGATGGTATGCAAAAAACATAAATGAAAAGAGAGGCAGAGTGATGATGTGAAGATCTACTATACAAAAAAATTAAAAAAAAAGTGAAAGAATTTATTCCATTTATGCCTAAAAGGAAGTTTCATGGCTTAATTACCTTATCAGGTGTTTCCTTGGAATGCTTGTGAAATTTCAAATTCAAAGACATGTCAAACCTTCACAACACACATGCATCTTGATCCACTGTAGATGTATACTTAATTTGGTTTTCAATTTTCATATGCACTGAAATCGTTAATTAGCTCCTTGGAAAACTATGATACTTGAAAATGAATAACATTAAATTGCAAACAAAAGCAAACTACAACACAAATTTTAGAAAAGCAGCTTCCTTTCCCACTTCAATGGGAAGAGTTTCATGACAGATAACTCAATTGACATACAATTTTTATCCTCGTTTAGCACCTACAACTACAAGTAATATTCATTTATCAATCATTGGCAAAAAGAAAGTGATGAGTTTTACCTATTTTCGAGCATTTTACGCATTGATAATTTGTTACTCTTCTTGAATCCAATTTTCTACGCTTCTTTCAGTTGCAAGACCCAAAACTGATCCCTTGTTTTCATTTTTGGATGTGTTAAAGCTTCAAGTGTGCAAAAGCTGCCAATGACATCAATCAAATATACGTTCAACTTAATCTGTCAATGAAACCACATTTAATTTTAAAAAATCTCTGTGCTACCATATTGGCCACATTTCTAAAATCTAAATCATTGCTGCATATATCTAGGTTATATCTATTGATAATGAATTTAGGTACCTCATGAATACACCTTCCTTGCAATTTTCACACCAAACTCACTTCCCTTTGCCCATACATTTCTTGGAACACCTCTGACAAGCTTTATAGTAATATAAAATGCAAAAATAATTTTCCTAGTTGAAAAAAATGAAATGAAACTAAAATAAATGAAATGAATAATGCTTACATGTCAAAGAAGGTTTGAAGCCTTGAATAAAAACTCTGATCTGTAATTTGGTCCCAAAATTCACGTAACTCATTCTTGGTTATAGAGGCTGATGTTAATGGTATTATGCCTCTGAATCAAAAGCCCTTGAAAGATTTTGAAACTCAAATGTAAAGCAACTTCCCTGCAATAGAAACGAAATCAAAATGCTTTTCATGCAGCGTTTAACTCAGTCTTATTTGACCACAATATTATGGAATCCTTTTCCATTATACGAACTCACAAACTGAATTAGGTCCTTTTTTCAGAATGCGTGTCTTTAAGGAACAATACAGTTATTGCCTGTACAATTTCACATTCATAGATTCTTACTTTTAACAATGTACTTGGTGAGGATGGGCCATGAGATATTGGTCCTGACTTTCTTCCATCAAGCTCATAGAGTTCACCTGCATATGAAACAATTATACAGAAATCAATAAACTAAAATGCAGGAAAATGTATCAATCAATGCTTGACAAAGTAACATAAATTAATTGTAATAATAACAGAATAAGCTATAAACTTTATATGTGTGCATCTCTGCAATTTTGCTATTAATTGTAGTAATTTGAAATTTTTGCTGACTAATGTATTTTATACATATATTTAAATAACTTCATTAGAACAACTAATTTAACTATAAGCAATCTGAACTACCCAAACAAATTAAGAATTAAGATTTCAAACCAAATCCAGCAGTAGATAAAAACGCACGACCAACTAAGATAAACTCATATGTACCTAAATCTTATTTTATACAAGTTTTATTAAGATTGTTAATTATCTTCAAACAAAGATATATAGCCATATGAACCATCATGTCAACATCATGGGGAAAGAAAAAAAATCTATAGGCAGAAGCAGGATAAGCTACTTCTACTTGACATAAGAATAAGATGGCATGACATGACATCAGGATAAGCTACTGAAGCAAAGGAAGAAATGCCTCAATTTTTTCTTTAGCACCATAGTAGTTTGTTGTTAAGCATTTTCCAGCCATATTATAAGTTTGATTAAGCTCTTTCCACTTAATTATTGATCCTATAAGATTAGCTGAATTGAACTTGCATCCAAGTATAGGGAATTAATGATATTAATGTTAGTTGTGCTTATTTGTGTGTAGAATAAAGCAATTCATAAATTTAGGCATGCAGAGATTGGAAGAACATGAATGATACAACGAAAACACAGTTTTTTCTTCTTACCAGTGGCATCATAAACGACATCAAATTTTTCTGGCAAGTCTTCAAAGTTCTCCTTTGTGTAGTCAATAGCCAAATCAGCTCCCAAACTTTTCAACAAGAACGGAAGATTAAGCAAGCAAAAACGGAGAAGAAAGAGCAAACAAAAAATTAGGATCTGAAACACTTAAAAAACACTTCGATTTCAGCTTGATATGCTAGATTCATTAGGATCAAGCAAGAAAACAGAGCAAAAGTAATAACACAGAGAATCACAAGCTTCTGAACATTCAAACCAAAATCGAAAAAATAAACGGAGAAGACCTACCAGCGACGACGATCTTGTGCGTCTACGCGGAAGAACGGCGGCGGTGCAAGCGGCGGAGGTGTGGTGTTGCGACAAGAGCAGCAACGATGGCTGGAAGGCCTTGGTGACGTAGATCTGAGACGAAAAATGATAAGAGCGATGTGGATCTAAGGTGGATGGGATGGAAACGAGGTCCAAGGAGTAGGATGATGGACGGCAGTTGTCGGCGATGGCAATGGCTATCACGGTGGTGATCGGCGATGGAGAGAAGTTACGCAAGTTAACCCAAGCCAGTGGGGATAGTTTTCTTTCCTTTTCAGCTTTTCTTTCTTATTCCAATTTCCAATTGATTTAGGGATGAGATTAAATTAAGTGGTAATAAAAGTTTACCGGCAATAATAAGAATGGCCACTATAATAATTTAGAAAAATTAAAATTGAAAGTGAAAAAGGATAATAATTTTCTGGCAATAGTAATAATGGCCACTATAATATATAACAATAATGGCAAATGTATAATTGCCGGAAAAACATAACTTAAATTAAAGAATTAGTGACCATTATGTTATTGCCACTAAAAGTTTGTCGCTAAAACATATTTTTCTTGTAGTGAATTTACATTTTTTGTCATTTAAGATTCTGTCAATTTACATTCCTTGTTCTTTAAGTTTCAGTCCCTTTACTTTCTGCACTTAAATTTTCCGTGCTATTTACTTTCTGTTGGCTACATTTCATCCAATTTTACTTCAATGTTAGCTTGACTAAACTAATCACCCACTAAAGTTGCTTGATCCATCAATCCCTGTGGGATTGACCTCACTCTAAGTGAGTTTTACTACTTGATGCGACCCGGTATACTTGCCGGTGAGTTTTAGGTGTTGGAATTTCGGTTCCAACCCCATCAAAACCTAGAGTTGTTGCAAAGAAAAACTCCAATTCTATAACTTTTTATGTTGAACACTTTTTCCAGTTCTCAATGATTGTAGATGTAATTCACAACCAATGATTAGTGGCAAAAATGTTTCCGATGTTGTTAATCCTGGTTTCTTACATTAATTTGATATAGTTTGAGGTATAGAGGTCCAAATGAGACAGTTTTAGCAGCATCAAAAAGCTAACTTCCAGTGCTTTAAAATAGTACGCATATGTCTATATTGGACAAAGAAGATGAGTCGCACGTATATGTATATATTCACATATGTGGACAAAGCAACACATACCGTGCTTTATTAAACACGTGGTTTGCATTTTGGATCCCAAAAATGCTTCCAATACATTAAAGTTTCAAGGATACAAGGAGAAAAATCAAAGAGGCTTGATAGGGAGAGTTAGTAATTTAGAAAGAAAAGATCTCCCCTCTCTCTAGAATTAGGGTTAGGTTTTGGTTTTCAGTCTAGTTTAGGTTAATTTTCAATTGATGTATCTTTAAGAATTCAAGATTTCAAACTTTTAAGTGTTCATTTTCTTCATTCTTTTTATGGTTTGTAATTTTTTTTTCACGTTATTTCAATTAATGTTATGAATGTTTTATGTTTGAAATTTTTATTTAAATTTAATGAATTAATTTTTTTGGGTATTGTCGTGATGTTAGTTTTATGTTTATTGTAAATTTGGTGAGTTTAAAATTACAATTTCATTAGTTGCAAGTTTATGCTTATTTATTTACTCCAAGTATTTGATGAATTATCTAGGTTAAAAATAGAGTAATTTAGTTGCTTGGCTTTGACTTAAAACCTAGGTCAATCTTGAACTACATACTTGAACTTAAATAGTTGTAATTAAAATGGTTGAAATGACCTAACTGACACGGCTCTAATTCACTTTTTATTTTATTCATTGATGAATGGTTAGGACTTTGTGAATTAGGTTGAGAAATCTTGGTGTTGAT
>NC_029786.2:43621898-43625825 GCF_000816755.2 Arachis ipaensis
TTTTCTTACATCAATATTCAAAAGAAAATAATAGAAAAATAAAAATCAAAAGTATGAAAAATAAAAAAATAACAGACTAGTAGCAGATTAAAATCAGAGATAGAATCCTTCAATAAAATTAACAGCACCAAGATCTTGAAAAATAAAGCTATCATCAATTTATTTACAAACTATCATTAAAAATATTCGTCAAAATATGTGCAGGTGATAGAATTTTTTGCCCCAATTTGCATTAATGAATGAGCATATTTCTTATAAATATCACAATCAACTTAGTGCAAGAGCGAAAAAAAAAAGGTTAGAAAAAGGGACCTGAAGACAAAACTTTTCAAATAGAAAGTTAAAAAAAAATAAAGTGCAAAGAAGAGAGTTCAGAGATCATCATATTATTAAAATAATTTGTAGAAAAAATCTAAAAATTTTATCACAAAAAATCTTTTACTTAGAAGCATATCAGAAAATCAGCAAAGTTAAGTCTTTATGGTTTACTACTATTTTATATGGATTTTATTTTTTTCAATCTTTGTTCTTCATGTTTGTGATCTGTGTATTTGTTATTTTTTGAAATAAATGTGTGAATAAAATTTTTGTTTATTTGTATATGAAAAGAGGTATGGTGCAAATGTTTGTGAATGAAGGACGAGTATGTGAAAGCTAAGTGGAAGTGTTAGATCTGTTAAGTGTGTGTTTAAAAATATAAATATGTGTGTGTTTGTACCACAAGAATGATTTTCCAAAGCATAATCATATCATATAAATTATGGATCTACCTAGGCTAAGGTTTGATCTCAAGATCTTAAAAAAACGCAGTTCCTAAATTATCATTATGCTGCACACAATTAGTTACATAAAGTCAATTAAAACCATTTAAAATATCAGAAATGTTTGGTAACCAAAGAAAATCAGCCAAAAACAGCCATAACTTGTCTTATTTAGCATTCATTAATTATTGCGAAAATTGGTGGTTGATTTGTTGGTCCCAACTATCTTTAGGACTAACGTTAGTCCTTTAGTCTAATTTTTAATTTAAACTGTTAGATCATTTTAATATTATATCTAACAGTGTAGATTAAATATAAATTTATATATTTAATTTTATTAAATACAACCTAATATTTAATGTTTTTACAAATAAACCTTTTCATCTTCTTTTTATTATTTTTTTTTGTAGATGGGACCTCTTCTTCTTCTGATTTTTTTCTTCTTCTTCTTATTCACCATTCCAATGAACCCTTCTTCACCACTGCAATGAATTCCAGCACTAACAGCAATTATCAGGGTCTAGATTTGTCTTCCTCTTATTATTTGTTTTGCAGATGTGGTCTCTTCTTTTTCTGATTTTTTTCTTCTTCTTCTTATTTACCATTGCAATGAACTCTTCTTCACCACTGCAATGAACCCCGACACTAACAGCAACTACCAGGGTCTGGATCGAGACTACCCACGAACGATTGCAACTGTCAGATCCTGGATCGAGATTATTCCGCACCCCTCCTCACTGCGCCACTAAAATTTGTGATGTTCTATAAATATTTTGAAACAACATATCTATAACGAATCTTGAATCTCTCTAACAAACTTCAGCTGCAAATGGCTGCGGCAATTGCATCATATACTTATATGGCATAAACCAACAAAATAATAGTAAACAAATATATAAGGAAAAAAAAACTCGGGAGTCCTTAAGAAGTTTAATTTCACCACTAAATTAACGCGTGAACGCTCCATACATAACCATGTAAAAGCAACGAGTTTTTTTTTCAAACACAATTGACAGATTAAAACTTTGGGGAATTTCAATCATCGATTCATGGACACTTAATTCCAATTTTACACTTACACACAAGAATGAAAGACTAAAGTGAAAAATGTGAAAAATAAAAGTAAAAAAGAAACAGTTATCAAAGAACCTGCAATTGGCGAAGAAGAGAAGCACAGGTAATGCGAGAAAGGGTAGAAGGAATGAGGCATTGCCGCCATTGTTGGAAGAGAAAGTTGAAGAAATCGGAAAGAGCAACGGTTACTGAAAATCATAGTAATGGGTTAATGATTAATATTGGGTTATTCTTGTAATAAATAAGAGATATAGTACTGATGTTATAATAATAGACTAAGGGTGTTTTTGCAAAAAAAAAAAGATATAATTGTGTTAGACAAACATTAAGAGGGACCAACGTAAATGCCACCGCGACAATTAATTAATACTAAATAAGACAAGTTCTAACTGTTTTTTTTGTCTACCTAATACAAATTCGCCCATCTCCTTAGTTATATCAAAGACATTTATTATTATTTCTCTGCTAGAGTTTCAACTTGCTCTTTTTTTTTTCGTCTTTGTTGCTGCCGTGGAAGGAGGCCCGCTAACCTTGCAAGGTAGTGGACTTCCTCTTCTCTCTTCCACTTTTTTATTTTATTATCATCTTTCTTTTTTCTTCCGTTTTCTTTCATCTGTCTTCCTTTTTCTTTGTTTCTATTTCTTTCTAACGTTTTTTCCTTTCCTCTGTCCCCTCTTCTTTCATCTCTTACCCCTTCCTTCTTTATTTCTATCATCTCATTTTTTTTATCTTTCAGTTTATTTTAGTTTCTATTTTTTTAGCATCTTTATATGGTGTTTTTTTTTCTTTTGTGTTGTTTCATTGTTCTCTCTTTTTTATGGGTGATGCGGATATATTAGTATAAATCTACTAAATTTTGGAAGATAAACTGAAATTTACTTTTTGTTTATAGAAATATATTTAGACCAAATAATTTAGTTTTAAGCAGAAAAAACAGATATTTCAACATATTACATCATTTTTTATATTGATTTAGAAATTATAAAAACTCATATCCATCTATATTTCTATTATTTATTAAGATTATTTGAGATTGAACTTTAGATATAAAATATATCTAATTCTTTTCTCTAAATTTAGATCTAATTTATCTCTATTTTCTATAAGTGACGTATAACTTTTTTTAATGAATGAAATATTTTTTCTGTAAAAGAAATCATTTAAAATATAAAGAACGAGATTCTAACCCATTTCCATTATTATAACAAATTACACATAAACCACTCTACAACTTATTAATTTTTGGTTGCATTGCAAACAAAAAAAAATACATATTCAATTCTTTTTTCTCGTTTGTTATTTCATTTATATTTTTACTATTTAATCAATGTTCTTTTATTATCATAATTTATTATCTTTTTTCCAAACTAACCGATGATAAAAATTAGAAGATCAGAGTATTGATTAAATTATTTTTTTAGTGTTCTTAACATTTTATTTCATGTTTAACTATGAGTCTTGATTAAACTTGAGTTCATATAAATATCTAAAATAAACGGCCTGCTACACATCCATGTAACTATGTAACTAAGTTGGCCCAAACCTAAAACAACTAACATGCTTCCCAATCTCATTAAATAAACGTCACTTCCACGCGCCCCATACAAACGAAACGACTACTTCATTCGCGCTTCATTATGAAAAAACGTTCATTCTTCTTCAACACACACGAAAATGCTCCGTCTCTTCGAATCTCTCTCAAAATCACTCAAAGTCACATTCTCTACAGAAACCACTATTGGAAAGTGATGAGCGGATAATTTATACGCTTTTTGGCATTGTTTTTATATAGTTTTTAGTATGATTTGGTTAATTTTTAGTATATTTTTATTAGTTTTTAAATAAAAATCAAATTTCTAGACTTTACTATGAGTTTGTGTATTTTTCCGTGATTTTAGGTAATTTCTGGCTGAAATGGAAGGACTTGAGCAAAAATCAAATTCAGAGGCTGAAGAAGGACTGCAGATGCTGTTGGATTCTGACCTCCCTGCACTCAAGTGGATTTTCTGGAGCTACAGAAGTCCAAATGGCGCGCTCTCAATTGCGTTGGAAAGTAGACATCCAGGGCTTTTCAGCAATATATAATAGTCCA
>NC_029786.2:43625868-43634290 GCF_000816755.2 Arachis ipaensis
CCATAGATTAAGGTGTGGAGCTCTGCTGTTCTTCATGAATTAATGCAAAGTACTATTGTTTTTCTATTCAACTCAAGCCTATTTCTTCTCTAAGATATACACTCATTCTTCAAGCTGAAGAAGGTGATGATCCGTGACACTCATCATCATTCTCACCTATGAACGCGTGCCTGACAACCACTTCTGTTCTACTTGCAATAGCTTGAGTGCGTATCTCTTAGCCTCCTGGTTCATGACGCATGGTTGCCTCGCCTAACAACCGAGCCTTCCATTCCATGAGATCAGAGTCTTCGTGGTATAGGCTAGAAGCAATTGGCAGAATTCCTGAGATCCGAAAAGTCTAAACCTTGTCTGTGGTATTCCGAGTAGGGTCTGGGAAGGGATGAATGTGATGAGCTTCAAACTCGCGAGTGTTGGGCGTAGTGACAGACGCAAAAGGATCAATGGATCCTATTCCAACATGATCGAGAACCAACAACTGATTAGCCGTGCGGTGACAACGCATTTGGACCATTTTCAGTGAGAGGACGGGAGGTAGCCATTGACAACGGTGAAACCCAACATAAGCTTGCCATTGAAAGGAGTTTGAATGATTGGAAGAAGGCAATAGGAAAGCAGAAGTTTAGGAGGAACAAAGCATCTTCATACGCTTATCTGAAATTCATGCATGTGTTCTTCATGATCTTCAAGTTGTTCTTGATAATTTTCTATGTTTGATCTTTAATTTTTCTTGTTTTGTGTCTTTTCTTGTTTCTCATATGCATTTTCAATTTATTAGTGTCATCAATTTCAAAATCTTTTCTAACTTCTTATCTTTTCAAAATTTAATTTTCAAATCTTTTTCAATTAATCTTATCTTTTTGCTTGATTCTTATCTTTTTTAAAACCACCTAACTAATTATCTCTCTCTAATTTTCGAAAATCACCTTCCTCTTTTTCAAAATTCCTTTTTAATTAACTATTTGTTTTAAATTTTAATTTAATTTAATTTCATTTTTAAGATTTTCGAATTTTAACTTTAATTTTAAATTAAAAAAAACAAAAAAAATATTTTTTTCTTTTCAATTATTTTCGAAAATTCTTCTCTCTCACCTCCTTCTAATTATTTATTTAT
This sequence comes from Arachis ipaensis, assembly GCF_000816755.2. Classification (NCBI taxonomy): domain Eukaryota; kingdom Viridiplantae; phylum Streptophyta; class Magnoliopsida; order Fabales; family Fabaceae; genus Arachis; species Arachis ipaensis. Next base: position 43,626,983 of record NC_029786.2, read on the forward strand.
CTACTAACACTTCCCTTCTTCTTAAAAATTCGAACCCTCTCCCTCTTTCTGTGTTTGAATTTCTTTTCTTCTTCTACTCACATAAAGGAATCTCTATACTGTGACATAGAGGATTCCTCTTCTTTTCTGTTTTCTTCTTTTTCATATGAGCAGGAACAAGGATAAGAACATTCTTGTTGAAGCTGATCCTGAACCTGAAAGGACTCTGAAGTGGAAGCTAAAGGAAGCTAAAGCACAACTCTCTGAAGAAAATCTGACAGAAATTTTCGAAAAAGAAGGAGACATGGCCGAAAATAATAACAATAAAGGATCAACAAAAGCCTCAACAAGGCTTTAATAATGGTGGAAGAAACAGGTTTAGCAATAGCAAGCCTTTTCCATCATTCACTCAGCAACAGACAGAGAATTCTGAGTAGAATTCATCTAGCTTAGCAAATATAGTCTCTGATCTATCTAAGGCCACTCTAAGTTTCATGAATGAAACAAGGCCCTCCATTAGAAATTTGGAGGCACAAGTGGGCTAGCTGAGTGAAAGAGTCACTGAAACTCCTCCCAGTACTCTCCCAAGCAATACAGAAGAGAATCCAAAAAGAGAGTGCAAGGCCATTACCTTGCTTGGTGTGGCCGAACCCAAAGAGGAGGAGGAGGGCGTGAATCCTAGTGAGGAAGACCTCCTGGGACGCTCAGTGATCAATAAGGAGTTTCCCTTTGAGGAACCAAAGGAATCTGAGGCTCATCTAGAGACCATAGAGATTCCATTGAACCTCCTTTTGCCCTTCATTAGCTCTGATGAGTATTCATCCTCTGAAGAGGATGAAGACATTACTGAAGAATAAGTTGCTAAATACCTTGGTGCAATCATGAAGCTGAATGCCAAATTATTTGGTAATGAGACTTGGGAAGATGAACCTCCCTTGCTCACCAATGAACTGAATGCATTGGACAGGCATAAATTACCTCAAAAGAAACAGGATCCTGGTAAATTTCTTAATTTCCTGTAGCATAGGCACCATGACCTTTGAGAAGGCTCTGTGTGACCTGGGGTCAGAAATAAACTTAATGCCACTCTATGTAATGGAGAAACTTGGGATCTTTGAGGTACAAGCTGCCAGAATCTCATTAGAGATGGCAGACAACTCAATAAAACAGGCTTATGGACTAGTAGAGGACATGCTAGTAAAGGTTGAAGGCCTTTATATCCCTGCTGATTTCATAATCCTAGACACTGGGAAGGAAGAGGATGAATCCATCATCCTTGGAAGACCCTTCCTAGCCACAGCAAGAGCTGTGATTGATGTGGACAGAGGAGAATTGGTCCTTCAACTGAATGAGGACAACCTTGTGTTTAAAAATCAAGGATCTCCTTCTGTAACCATGGAGAGGAAGCATGAAAAGCTTCTCTCACTGCAGAGTTAACCAAAGCCCCCACAGTCAAACTTTAAGTTTAGTGTTGGGAGGCCACAACCAAAATCTAAGTTTGGTGTTGAACCCCCACATTCAAACTCTAAGTTTGGTGTTGGGAGGTTCCAACAATGCTCTAAACATCTGTGAGGCTCCATGAGAGCTCACTGTCAAGCTATTGACATTAAAGAAGCGCTTGTTGGGAGGCAACCCAATGTTATTTAATTATATCTATTTATTTTCTATTGTTATTTTATTTTTTTTAGGTTGATCATGTGGAGTCACAAAAACTACTGAAAAATAAAAAACAGAATGAAAAACAGCTTTAAAAACAGCTCACCCTGGAGGAAGAGCTTACTGGCGTTTAAACGCTAGTAAGAAGCATCAAACTGGCGTTTAACGCCAGAAAGAAGCATCAAGCTGGCATTAAATGCAAGAAATAAGCACCAGACTGGTGTTTAACGCCAGAACAGAGCATGGAAGTGGCGTTAAACGCCAGAAACAGGCTACATTTGGGCTTTTAACGCCAAAAACAGGCAGCAGTCTGGCGTTAAACTCCAGTATTGCATACAAAGGGCGTTTTGCACGCCTAATTGGAGCAGGGATGTTAAGTCCTTGACCCCACTGGATCTGTGGACCCCACAAGATCCTCACCTACTCCACCTCTTTTTCTCTCCTCTTCTCCCCTCTTCCCCAAATCCCTTCACCAATCACCTCAATCACTCTTCCCCATCACCTCTTAACCACTCACATCCCTCCACTCTTCCCCATAAACCCCACCTACCTCTAAAATTCAAACTATTTTCCCTCCCAAACCCAACCCTAATGGCCAAACCCTAAACCTCCCCCCACTCCTATATAAACCCCTCATTCCTTCTTCATTTTCACACAACACAACCCTTTCTTCTTCCCCTTGGACGAATACACACCTCTCTCCCTCTCCTCCATTTTTTCTTCTTCTTCTCCTTCTTTCTTTCTTCTTTTGCTCGGGGACGAGCAAACATTTTAAGTTTGGTGTGGTAAAAGCATTGCTTTTTGTTTTTCCATAACCATTAATGGCACCTAAGGCCAGAGAAACATCAAGAAAGAGGAAAGGGAAGGCAATTGCTTCCACCTCTGAGTCATGGGAGATGGAGAGATTCATCTCAAAGGTCCATCAAGACCACTTCTATGAAGTTGTGGCCAAGAAGAAAGTGATCCCTGAGGTTCCTTTCAAGCTAAAAAAGAATGAGTATCCGGAGATCCGACAAGAGATTAGAAGAAGGGGTTGGGAAGTTCTCACCAACCCCATTCAACATGTCGGGATCTTAATGGTTCAAGAGTTATATGCAAACGCATGGATCACTAGGAACCATGATCAAAGTGTGAACTCGAATCCAAAGAATTGGCTTACAATGGTTTGGGGGAATTACTTAGATTTCAGTCCGAAAAATGTAAGGTTGGCGTTCAACTTGCCAATGATGCAAGAAAACGCACGCCCCTACACTAGAAGGGTCAACTTTGATCAAAGGTTGGACCAAGTCCTCATAGACATATGTGTGGAAGGAGCTCAATGGAAAGTTGACTCAAGAGACAAGCCGATTCAATTGAGAAGACTGGACCTTAAGCCTGTAGATAGAGGATGGTTGGAGTTTATTCAACGCTCAATCGTTCCTACTAGCAACCGGTCTGAAGTTACTATGGATCGGGCCATCATGATCCATAGTATCATGATTGGGGAGGAAGTAGAAGTTCATGAGATTATACCTCAAGAACTCTACAAGGTGGCTGACAAGTCCTCCACTTTGGCAAATTATTTGATAATCTGAAAAATTATAGAAATGATTCTTGAAGCAATAAAAAGCAGTGAAGAACAAAGCTTGCAGAAAAAAATGCGAAAAAAAAGAAGAGAAAAGAAAAATGGCGAAAAAAAAGAGAAAGAAAAATTTTTATATAGTTTTTAGTATGATTTAGTTAGTTTTTAGTATATTTTTATTAGTTTTTAAATAAAAATCACATTTCTGGACTTCACTACGAGTTTGTGTGTTTTTCTGTGATTTCAGGTAATTTCTGGCTGAAATTGAGGGACTTGAGCAAAAATCAAATTCAGAGGCTGAAGAAGGACTGCAGATGCTGTTGGATTCTGACCTCCCTGCACTCAAGTGGATTTTCTGGAGCTACAGGAGTCTAAATGGCGCGCTCTCAATTACGTTGGAAAGTAGACATCCAGGGCTTTTCAGCAATATATAATAGTCCATACTTTGCCCGAGTTTAGATGACGCAAACTGGCGTTCAACGCCAGCTTTCTGCCCTATTCTGGAGTTAAATGCCAGAAATAGGTTTCAAAGCAGAATTAAACGCCAGAAACAGGTTACAAACTGGCGTTTAACTCCAAGGAAGACCTCTACACGTGAAAGCTTCAATGCTCAGCCCAAGCACACACCAAGTGGGTCCGGAAGTGGATTTCTGCATCATTTACTCATTTCTGTAAACCCTAGTAATTAGTTTAGTATAAATAGGACTTTTTACCATTGTATTTATATCTTCGGATCATCTTGGTTCTTCTGGTTCCCTCTCTGGGGGCCGAAGCCAACGACCACCATTATCACTTTTGTATTTTCAACGGTGGAGTTTCTACACACCATAGATTAAGGTATGGAGCTCTGCTGTTCTTCATGAATTAATGCAAAGTACTATTGTTTTTCTATTCAACTCAAGCCTATTTTTTCTCTAAGATATACACTCATTCTTCAAGCTGAAGAAGGTGATGATCCGTGACACTCATCATCATTCTCACCTATGAACGCTTGCCTGACAACCACTTCTGTTCTACTTGCAATAGCTTGAGTGCGTATCTCTTAGCCTCCTGGTTCATGACGCATGGTTGCCTCGCCTGACAACCGAGCCTTCCATTCCATGAGATCAGAGTCTTCGTGGTATAGGCTAGAATCAATTGGCAGAATTCCTGAGATCCGAAAAGTCTAAACCTTGTCTGTGGTATTCCGAGTAGGGTTTGGGAAGGGATGAATGTGATGAGCTTCAAACTCGCGAGTGTTGGGCGTAGTGACAGACGCAAAAGGATCAATGGATCCTATTCCAACATGATCGAGAACCAACAACTGATTAGCTGTGCGGTGACAGCGCATTTGGACCATTTTCAGTGAGATGACGGGAGGTAGCCATTGACAACGGTGAAACCCAACATAAGCTTGCCATGGAAAGGAGTATGAATGATTGGAAGAAGGCAATAGGAAAGCAGAAGTTTAGGAGGAACAAAGCATCTTCATACGCTTATCTGAAATTCTCACCAATGAATTACATAAGTATCTCTATCCTATTTTATATTTTATTCATCTTTTAATTATCAATTCTCTATAACCATTTGAATCCGCCTGACTGAGATTTACAAGATGACCATAGCTTGCTTCAAGCTGACAATCCCCGTGGGATCCACCCTTACTCACGTAAGGTTTATTACTTGGATGACCCACTGCACTTGCTGGTTAGTTGTGCGGAGTTGTGATAAAGAGTTGAGATTACAATTGTGCGTACCAAGTTTTTGGCGCCGTTGCCGGGGATTGTTCGAGTTTGGACAACTGACGGTTCATCTTGTTGCTCAGATTAAGTAATTTTATTTTTAATTTTAAGCTTTTTATTTTTTATTATTCTTATTTTCGAAAAAAAATTTTATAAATTATTCTATGTTCTTTAAAATTTTTAAGAAGGAATTCTAGAGTTTCTTCATAATCTGTTGAAGCCTGATGCCAAGGCATCTTAGGCTAGTTTCACTAGCATTTTTCTGTTAGTTTTAGTTGTCTTATGCATTTTCTTGAGCTTAAAGTAACCAAGAATGGTTAAATGAATAACAAAGCAATGAACCATCCAAACAGTATGATTTTGATGCAAAATCCATGAGTTTTAGTTATATTACTTGAATGCTATGAATGGAAGATTTCTCATGAAATTTTGCAAGACTTTGATGCAATTGTTTGGATGATTTCAGGGAAGAAGAGGCTAGGCAAGGAAGCAACAAAATCAATAAAGGAAGCTTAAATATCACATGTGGAGTTTAAGTTCCAGTTTAAGCCTAAACTGGAGCTTAAACGCCAGAATCATGAAGGCTAAGAAATGCTGGAACTGGCGTTTAACCTCCAGTTTAACCTTAAACTGGAAGTTAAACGCCAGAATGAGAATTTCACCAAGAGAGCATTTCCACGTTTAAGCTCCAGTTTAACCTTAAACTGGAGCTTAAACGTGTTCGACACAATTTCTCACCAGGAAGCATCTCCACGTTTAACCTCCAGTTTAACCTTAAACTGGAGGTTAAACGCCAGAAGTAAGAAAGGCACCAGGAGCATTTCCACGTTAAGCTCCAGAACGAACTCTTACCCACAAGAACTGTCACTGGGTGGAGGATGTGCATAGACTACAGGAAGCTCAATGAGGCCACCAGAAAAGATCATTTCCCACTCCCATTCTTGGATCAGATGCTTGAAAGGCTTGCAGGACATGCTTACTATTGCTTTCTGGATGGATACTCAGGCTATAATCAGATAGTAGTTGATCCTAGAGATCAAGAGAAAACATCATTTGTTTGTCCATATGGAGTTTTTGCTTATAGACGCATGCCCTTTGGATTGTGCAATGCACCTGCCACTTTCCAAAGATGCATGCTGTCCATCTTTTCGGACATGATTGAAAAATTTATTGAGGTTTTCATGGATGATTTTTCTGTGTTTGGAGATTCTTTTCCTAGCTGCCTACACCACCTTGCCTTGGTGCTTAAGAGATGCCAAAGCCTAGCTGGCTATCAAGCTATGTCTAATTTTTTTGGACTGAGGCCTCCACTTATCATGGCAAGAGCCCTTGGACTCTCATCTAATCAAATGTTATATGCCTGATTTGTATCTACTGAAGCTTGGCTGGCCATTGGCCATGTCTAGTGTTTTGGACCGGAGCTTTCACTGAAAGCTTGGCTGGCTAGTAAGCCATGTCTAATTCCTGGACCGGAGCTTTAGACTAACATTGCATGATTCCTGGAATTCTCATTAGAAATTTTGAAATCCTTATTTTTCTTTTTCCAATTAATTTTCGAAAAAATCCAAAAAAATTTAATTTTTCTTAAAATCTTCGAAAATTCATGCATGTGTTCTTCATGATCTTCAAGTTGTTCTTGATAATTTTCTATGTTTGATCTTTAATTTTTCTTGTTTTGTGTTTTTTTTTGAAATATTTTTCAAAATAAATTTCGATCACATCTTTTTCAAAGGTCCATCAAGACCACTTCTATGAAGTTGTGGCCAAGAAGAAAGTGATCCCTGAGGTTCCTTTCAAGCTCAAAAAGAATGAGTATCCAGAGATCCGACAAGAGATTAGAAGAAGGGGTTGGGAAGTTCTCACCAACCCCATTCAACATGTCGGGATCTTAATGGTTCAAGAGTTATATGCAAACGCATGGATCACTAGGAACCATGATCAAAGTGTGAACCCGAATCCAAAGAATTAGCTTACAATGGTTTGGGGGAATTACTTAGATTTCAGTCCGGAAAATGTAAGGTTGGCGTTCAACTTGCCAATGATGAAAGAAAACGCACGCCCCTACACTAGAAGGGTTAACTTTGATCAAAGGTTGGACTAAGTCCTCATAGACATATGTGTGGAAGGAGCTCAATGGAAAGTTGACTCAAGAGACAAGCCGGTTCAATTGAGAAGACTGGACCTTAAGCCTGTAGATAGAGGATGGTTGGAGTTTATTCAACGCTCAATCATTCCTACTAGCAACCGGTCTGAATTTACTATGGATCGGGCCATCATGATCCATAGTATCATGATTGGGGTGGAAGTAGAAGTTCATGAGATTATACCTCAAGAACTCTACAAGGTGGCTGACAAGTCCTCCACTTTGGCAAGGTTAGCCTTTCCTCACCT
>NC_029786.2:43634316-43655607 GCF_000816755.2 Arachis ipaensis
ATTTCAGGTATTTTCTGGCTGAAATTGAGGGACCTGAGCAAAAATCTAATTCAGAGGCTGAAGAAGGACTGCAGATGCTGTTGGATTCTGACCTCCCTGCACTCAAAGTGGATTTTCTGGAGCTACAGGATTCCAAATGGCGCGCTCTCAATTGCGTTGGAAAGTAGACATCTAGGGCTTTCCAGCAATATATAATAGTCCATACTTTGCTCGAGTTTAGATGACACAAACTGGCGTTCAATGCCAGCTTTCTGCCCTATTCTGGAGTTAAATGCCAGAAACAGGTTGCAAAGCAGAGTTAAACGCCAGAAACAGGTTACAAACTGGCGTTTAACTCCAAGGAAGACCTCTACATGTGAAAGCTTCAATGCTCAGCCCAAGCACACACCAAGTGGGCCCGCAAGTGGATTTCTGCATCATTTACTCATTTCTGTAAACCCTAGTAATTAGTTTAGTATAAATAGGACTTTTTACTATTGTATTTATATCTTCGAATCATCTTGGTTCTTCTGGTTCCCTCTCTGGGGGCCGAAGCCAATGACCACCATTATCACTTTTGTACTTTCAACGATGGAGTTTCTACACACCATAGATTAAGGTGTGGAGCTCTGCTGTTCTTCATGAATTAATGTAAAGTACTATTGTTTTTCTATTCAACTCAAGCCTATTTCTTCTCTAAGATATACAGTCGTTCTTCAACCTGAAAAAGGTGATGATCCGTGACACTCATTCTCACCTATGAACGCGTGCCTGACAACCACTTCCGTTCTACTTGCAATAGCTTGAGTGCGTATCTTTTAGCCTCCGGGTTCATGACGCATGGTTTCCTCGCTTGACAACCGAGCCTTCCATTCCATGAGATCAGAGTCTTTGTGGTATAGGCTAGAATCAATTGGCAGCATTCCTGAGATCCGAAAAGTCTAAACCCTGTCTGTGGTATTCCGAGTAGGGTCTGGGAAGGGATGACTGTGACGAGCTTCAAACTCGCGAGTGTTGGGCGTAGTGACAGACGCAAAAGGATCAATGGATTCTATTCCAACATGATCGAGAACCAACAGCTGATTAGCCGTGCGGTGACAACGCATTTGGACCATTTTCACTGAGAGGACGGGAGGTAGCCATTGACAACGGTGAAACCCAACATAAGCTTGCCATGGAAAGGAGTATGAATGATTGGAAGAAGGCAATAGGAAAGCATAAGTTTAGGAGGAACAAAGCATCTTCATACGCTTATCTGAAATTCTCACCAATGAATTACATAAGTATCTCTATCCTATTTTATATTTTATTCATCTTTTAATTATCAATTCTCCATAACCATTTGAATCTGCCTGACTAAGATTTACAAGATGACCATAGCTTGCTTTAAGCCGACAATCTCCGTGGGATCGACCCTTACTCACGTAAGGTTTATTACTTGGATGACCCAGTGCACTTGCTGGTTAGTTGTGCAGAGTTGTGATAAAGAGTTGAGATTACAATTGTGTGTACCAGAAAGGAATTGGAAGAAGTTTTCACAAACAACAACCAGAAACAAACGAACATAGTAACAAAGACTACCAAATGTATAAGAAAACTACTGTTCATCTGAAATCTTGCAATGTAGCGTTTCGCTTAGTTGCATTTTAGTTTTACTGGTTTGATTTGGTTCGTTTAGTAGATTGAACTGTTGTGAATGATTTTTACAGTATAACTAGGCCTTGGAATGAAATTTGTTGTTATTTACATTCAATTCAGTATAACTAGGGCTTTAAGATATACGTGCTTGTTCTTATTGGTGTGGATATTTAGCTAGAGCTTTGTTACTATCTTTAGTACTTCTTTTGCATGGAAGAATACTATTCTTGTTGATTGAAAGTTGATCATCATTTATTAACCACATGAACATTTTTCAGTTTGATGGCTTTTGTGATTTTGGTTCTATGAATGAATGACTTTCGGTTCAGTAGGTTGTGGCATTTTAATTAACTTGATTAAGATATTCATGCTTGTGATTGTTGATATATTGAATAAGTTTTGTTTAGAACAATTGAAATTAGAGACAACTCTTTCACTTTGATAAGCCATACTACTGTAAAATTATCTCATTATATGTGGATAGATTTCAAGACGAATGGTAGTTGACCTTGATACTTAAAGAAAGATATCAAGTTTCAGTAAGAGTTTTTTAAGAATCCAATTTGTAAATGTCATTTTCAAAGAACACCTAATTGATGAAATTTGAAAAACTTTTCTTTTGGAAGAGGTTGATTTGATTAAGATATATGTGCTTGCTCTTATTTGTGTGGAAAGTTTAACTACAACTTTGAAAATGATTGTTACTATCTTCAGTACTTCTTTTTCATGGAAGAATACTATTCTTGTTGACTGAAAGTTGATCATCATTTATTAACCACATGAATGTTTTTCAGTTCGGTACCCTTTGTGATTTTGGTTCTGTGCATGAACGATTTTCGGTTCGGTGGGTTGTGGCATTTTAATTGACTTGATTAAGATATACATGCTTGTGCTTGTTGATGTATTCAATGAACTATTGACCAAAATTTTTCATTACAGCAAAACACAAGAAAATGGCAACAATGAAGGAAAAGGCACATTATAACGTAAGGAGATTAAATATATTTATCCGCTTTCATTCGAATAATATCTATTTTGTATTATAAATATATCCTCACATTCTGTTTCAAAACTTGTAGAAAACTGACTATTGCAGATGCCAAACAAAGGCAATAGCAACAGTGTATAGGAAAATGAGTCAAGAAAAGAAAGATATTGTGGAAGAAATGGGATTTGGTGTCCTAGCAAATGTCCCAGAAATGAATGTCTCTAATAGACTGTTGAAAGAATTGCTTGATCGGTTTAATGAAGAGAAAGGATGCCTAAAAACTCTCCAGGGCAAAATATACATAACTCCTCGGAAAGTAGCAGCTGCCCTCTGCATAACCAACGTAGGTAATATATTTTTCACTTACTGCTTCTTTTTAGTTCATTGGTGTCTAGAAAATTAAACTGAGCGTTTTTGATTGATTTTTGCTATTAAAATATTGTAGGGAATTGTTTTCCTAAAAAGGTTGATTACAACAACCTGAATCCAGCAGACAAGGAATGTGCTGGACATGAGTGTAGAAGGGGAGGAGAACCGGAAAAAAATTCAAGAGGACTTTTGTTGTCTTCATACAAAAGTGATTCTTGCTCCCCACAACAGTAAGTGTGGCCTCCCCAATCCATAAGCCACCGATCTTTCATGTGGATTACATTCAGGAATGGGATTGGGCGAAGCATGTTCTAAACTTTTTGATGAAAAGAGTTGAAAACAAGAGAAATGGGAAGAAACAGTCTGTTGATGGCTGTGTTTTTGTATTAATATTGATATACTTCCACGAAACCAAATTCCCCCACCCATTTGCACCTAATGCTCCCCCTGCACCATGGGTGGCCCATTGGACAAGGAAAATGATGATTGAATGGATTTTATCCGAAGCAACAAAACCATTGGTAAATACTCTACTAAAATTCCCCAAAAAATTTGCTTTCAAATGCTTTTAAAATACTCTACTAACTAAATAAACTTCTATTTTAGGTTATAATTAATTTATTTGTCCTACTTGCAATTCTTTATTTGTTGATTTGAATGTTTCTGCATTAAGAAACATTTTTCTTGGTGATTAAATAGTTGTCATGTACTATTCACCATATGAATATTTTTCGGTTAGGTGGGATTGCTTCATTTGGTTCACCGGATTGTTGATGTATTTTCTTGATGATTAAATAATTGAATCCTTGTTTCTGTTGTAGGGACTTCTGTACAGAAAGAAAAAACAAAAAGAAGTAACTTGAAAAAGAAAGAAAAAGGAAAGAAAATAAAAAAGAAAAACTGTCGAGATGGATTCCTCTTCTGAAGAGGAAAGATTCTCTGAATCTGAATCCGAAAGCCAGTAAGTTTAATTTTGATATTGATTTCATTTAACTTGTATTTGCTTAAATTTGTTCTTATGCGCTTGTTCCTATGTATTTCATAGAAGAAGATATAAAAAAAACTAAAATAAAGAAAAGAAAACAACTACCAAAGGTGGTTAAAAAACAAACCAAAAAAACAAAGCATGTGCCAATAGATTCAGAGAGCACAAGCGAATATGAAAGCGAGTAAGTATTGCATAATTTCTGTGAGACATTTTGTTAATTTCATATATATCATGTTTTGTTCAGCAAATGATTTATTTTCGGTTCGATGGGCTTCTAATTTTCATTTTAGCACTTTAATTTAGTTCGGTTCGGTGGTGTCTGTCAATTTGGTTGACTTCATTATTAGTGTCTTGTCTCCAGTATAAATTCAATGTGTTTATCTATTTTCCAGAGAAAATGAAATCGAGAAAATACTCATAATAAAAAGAAAACAACCAGAAAGGGTGGCAAAAACACCAGCCCAACCTGACAAGGAGCAAGTTTCTCGAATCATAAATTCTTTTATTGATACTTACGTTCTAGATTCCTTGATACTTATTTTGTGAACTTTCAGAACTGAACAAGCAAAAGACAATGCTGCAGAAAGAAGAAAACGAGCATTGGAAATGATAAGAGAAAAAAGATCAAAGAAAAGAAATGATGGAGCTCAGACAGCAAATATTGCTCCAAATCAGTTTGACTCTCCAAAGGCACAACATGAATTCTCTCTGACGTAAGATTCAGTTTATTATTTCTGAATTCTTTTTCTTTCTTTGCTTACTTTTGCTACAACCTTTTCTTCTTTAGAGTGCCAACTGTAAATTTGGATAGCGAGCAAATATTAATGACTCAAGGAAGCTTTACACCTTCTGTAAATGCCACAAGCAATACCAGGTAACTTGGTTCACTGCATACTGTACTTTTGGTTCGGTGGTTGGAAAAAATGATTTTATTGTGTTTCTAGACCTCTGCTTTTAATCTTGGTTTCTAATTTTAATTTGTTATCTTTTTTTAGGAAAACAACCCTGGAAAGCACGGTAAAATATTTTAGAAAAAAGAAAATATTCCCAAGAAATACTTTTAAAACTCCACCAGTGTAAGTTAAAAATATTTATGTTACTCTTATAGATTTAGGTAATAATTTTTGTTTAATTAATCACAAGGAAAATGTGTTTAAATGTTACTAGAGCTACACCTGATTCTGAGTTACAAATTGTTGAGTTTCGACAAGAAACTCCTTCTCAACCTTTGGAAGTGTGAGTTTTTCAATGTGCAAATTCCTATTTTTTAAAACAAATTCTAATTATTCAACATTAACTTTATCCTTGTTTACATTCCCTAGATCTTCTCTTGCATTGTCTTTTCCAAGTTCAGCTCAGGAAGAGTTGATCAAGGATGACTTCATCTATGTCCCCCCACAAAAAGAAACACAACTTCTAATAATGAGTATGTTAATAAATATTTATTCACCACATGAATCTTGTTCAAAGTTTACTGCTTATACATGGTTTAATTATGGTTTAGTTGAAACCAGAAATGAATTCAATGTATTCTTGTCTTTGGACTCTCTTCTGTTTATTATAGCTGCCCTCCAGAACCCGAATAGCAGGGTGTTACAGTGTCTCTTACGAGTTCTGTAATTGAAGACTTATTCAGAGATGACCATGTGTATGAATTTTCTAATGAAGAGTAAGTTTCACATAAAAATTCTTTTTATTAATTTTAATGATATAGGATAATAATTCTGGGTTGTTATTGAACTGTTTTCTATTTAATGCAATAGCCCTACCAAAGAACAACAACAACAATCCAAAGAACCAACAGCACAGCAATCCAAAGAAGAAACACCTGTTGATGTGTAAGTTTTACTGGTTATATAAATATTGATAATATTTACTGCTTATACATGGTTTAATTATGGTTCAGTTAAAGCCAGAAATTAATTCAATGTGTTATTGTCTTTGGACTATCTTCTGTTTCTTATAGCTGCCCTCCAGAACCCAAAAAGCAGGATGTTACTGTGTCACTTATGAGTTCTATTATTGAAGAGTTCTTCAAAGATGATGATGTGTATGAAATTTTTGATGATGAAGAACAGCAACAATCCAAAGAATCTCCGGTGGCATGGAAATCAGAACAACAAACTCTAATCTTGTCATCATTTGATAGGTATGTTACTTTCTTTTCTTTAATATCATTTCATTTCACTATAAGTTTTGATTTAGGTTCACTATTTATTTAAATTTCAGTTCACTGCAATGATTAAATATCATTTTTGATTAATATCTTTGTTAAATATCTATCATCTTGTAGTGCTGCTGAACATAGGGAAAGGGAAGATGAAAGGCCTTCCTTTAACCTTGGGATAAGTCCACCAGCATCTCAACCAAGTCAGCCCTCTCAACTAAGTGTTTCACAGCTTCAAATCTTGGAAGAGGCAGTCGTAGATGCTGGAGTGACAGCAGCATTAAACTTTGTTGAAGCAACAACTTCAGAACCAACCTTACCAGCTTCTGAAGTTTACAAAACCCCGGAGAAAAAAAAAAATCACAAATGAGTTGATTGAAAAGTGTTATCATTGGATGACATATGTGAAACATACAAAAGATGGTAGCAATGAATATGATCCAAATTTGTCTTGAAACACGAGGCACTTTACGAGGGATTAAGAGAATATTTCATGTCTCTAATGCCCAAACAATTGCATGCCACAGTAAATCCTTTGCCAATTGCGTTAACGTTAATGATTTTTCTAAAGAATCTTATATAGTATATCGCATAAATTTTCATCCTGTAGGTGGTTTGTATATACAGCATGATTCTCAACGAAATAAAAGTTCGGCGGTATCAAGAACTAATATACATTGTGCCACTGGATATTGTAGTAAGCTAAATTTCTTATTCACTGCTGATTGCTATTTGGTAGAGTGGAAATGTTAATATTGATTCACCTGATTGTTATGTGTTTTGTTGAGTTCTTTTGCATAAAGAAAACTTTTCTCGTGATAATTGAATGTTTTTCAAGTACTATTCAGCACATGAATTGTTTTCGGTTCGGTGCATTAATTGTGTTGGGTTCAGTGCAAATGTGATTTAACTGATATTCTTTTTGCAGAATTTTATGTTGGGAACACATGGCGAGTCCTACATTGATAAAAGTACAAACAAGGCCTACCGGTTCGATATTGAACAATATGCCCACCATCATCAGTTTCTTGAGAAAAGAAAACTTGCATCACATCCATTTGTAAGTTGTAATTTCTAAAAATTCTTCGATAATTCTCTTGTTTGCTATTGTTTTGACTGAAATATTTTAATATTTTTCCAAACTTTAGCTATTTGTGCCAATTTGCAATGGAGCACATTGGTGGTTGTGGATTGCCGATGTGAACAAAAAGAAATTCTATGTGCTTGACCCTATCAATAAGCTGCCAGAAAATATACTTGATTCGAGGAAGAAACTGAACAAATTTTTTGTAAGTTATTTTCTTGTAAATTATTCAAATTATTCAATAAATAAAATTAGTTCGGTTGAGTGTTGTTGATTTATTTTTTTCAATTTTTGCATACCTTTCAAGGATTAATAATTTCTCAGATGAGGGATTAATAAACTTGAAAGAGCAAAACTGTCGGCTAAGAATTTTTTCTCGGTTAGAAGAAATAACTTCACTGCAAGTATAGTTCCCAACTGACAAGCAATGCTCAATCAAAGTTTAATTTGGGTGTCACGTGTACAAACCCCAATGAAAATTAACCGAAGTATTTAAACCTCGGGTCGTCTCACAAGGAATTACAATGAAGTGATCAATTATTGGCTATGAAGAACAAGGGGGTTTGATTTTCAATTGGTAAGAAAATATAATAACAAGAAAGTAAATAACGAGAACTCATAAAATAAAGGAAAGAACTCTTGGCTAAGACATGGGTATTGAGATCACCATCCTTGTCTACAAACCATATATTGACAATTATGAGGAACCAAGCTCATTAAGTCTACCTCTATGCTTGAAGTACATTGATAAACCACTATTTTATGGTTTATCTTGTGCTAATTTGAGTGGTTTTTATCAACTCTCTGCTTACTTATTCATATAATTTGCATGAGTTTACATTTTCCTTCCTAATTTTGTGTTATGATTGAAAACATGATTCTTTGGCCTTAAATTACTAATTTTAATCCTCTCCTATTGCCATTTGATGCCTTCATATGTGTGTTAACTGATTTCAGGATTTATAGGGTAGGAATGACTTAGAGGATGGAAAGAAAGCATGCAAAACTGGAAGGAATACAAGAAATTGAAGGAATTGCTAAGCTGTCCAGCCTGACCTCTTCGTACTTAACTAACCATAACTTGAGCTACAAAGGTTCAAATGAGACGTTTCTAGTTGCGTTAGAAAGCTAACATCCAGGGCTTCGAAATGATATATAATTTGCCATATTTGCCGTGCTGTTAGGCGACGCGCACGCGTGGATCATGTGTATGCGTGACCTGGCGAAAGTTAAATCCACGCGTACGCGTAGACGACGCGTATACGTGACAGAGCCACGTGCTGGACGTATCAGAAATCACTGGGAGTTTTTTCCAGGCTGTTTTTGACCCAATTTTTGGCCCAGAAAACACATATTAGAGGCTACAGAGTGGGGGAATCAAGGATTCATTCATTCATCAATTTCACATAATTTTAGGTTTTAGATGTAGTTTCTAGAGAGAGAGGCTCTCTCCTCTCTCTAGGTTTTAGGATTCCTCTTAGTTTTAGGTTTATTTCTTCCCAATTCCAGGTTCAATGTTCCTTTAATTTAGTTTCTCTTCTACTTTTAATTGTCTTAGTATTCTAGTTTATTTATCTTTCCAATTGAATTTATGAACTTTTCATGTTAGACTTGATTCTCTATTTAATGCAATTTGAGGTATTTCACATTTATTGCTTTCTTCTTTTGTTATTATTGATGCTTTCAATTGGTTGTTTAGATTTTACATTCCCTATTACCTTTTCTATGTTTTTTTATGTTATGCCTTCCAAGTGTTTGACAAAATGCTTGGGAGAGTTTTAAGTTAGATTTTTATATTCTTGGCTTTGGTTGAGTAATTGGAGACACTTAAGTTATCAAACTCCTTTGTTGATTGATAATTAGAAGTTGCTGGTTGATTTGGATCCCTCTAAAGCTAGTCTTTCCTTAGGAGTTGACTAGGACTTGAGGAATCAAATTGATTAGTCCACTTGACTTTCCTCCATAGTTAGAGGTTAACTAAGTGGGAGCAATGAACAATTCTCATCACAATTGATAAGGATAACTAGGATAGGACATCTGATTCTCATACCTTGCCAAGAGTTTTCTTAATTATCAATTTACTTTCTTGCAATTTACTTTTCTTGTTCCTTATTCCAAAAACCCAAAAAGATACTTTTCCATAACCAATAATAACTACACCTCCCTGCAATTCCTTGAGAGACGAACCGAGGTTTAAATACTTCGGTTTATTTTTATTGGGTTTGCTTTAGTGACAAACATGTTTTTGTACGAAAGGATTATTGTTAGTTTAGAAACTATACTTGCAACGAGAACTTATTTTTGAATTTTTTACTAGCAAAACAACTGGACAAAGCAGCAATTATTGAAGAGGAAGAAGTGGTTGCAGACTTAAGAGATGCTGAACCTCCATGGGAAAGTTCAGTCATAGAGCCTCCTTCCAAGATGTTTGATGTTGATGTTGAGGAGGGTGTACAACCTCCAAGGCATATCATGGTTGAAGACTTGGAAGTAGTTGATCATGAGATGGGTTCAAAAATTCATGAGCTTCTACCTATCATTGAACCCTCTCCCATTGAACAAAGGGAAGAGGTTGAAATTGAAGAAGCTTGCAAAGAGGTGGAATTTGACAAGGAAGAGCTCAAGGGAATGGAACTGGAAATCACCTTGCCAAAGTTGTTGGAGACCTCTCCCCCAAAGCCATCACCATCTATTCCTTCATTCAAGTGGGTAAATCTTTCATCTCTAAGCTTAATTAGCCCACTTGAATATGCTTTGCTTGAGACAGATGGGCAACTTAGAGCTCTTTGTGGCTATAAGAGTATGAGGGAGATGGCTAGTGGTAGGATTTGTCATGCAAGATTCAATATGGTGAAAAGCTCAAAGTTTAAATGCAAAGGTTGGTGTAAAGCTCGACTGAATGCGTCTAGGAAGTTGTTTAGCCGCTTCAGTGAGAATTCAGATTGCTTGCCACCCGGTTGGAACAATGGCGATCAATACAAAGACGGGTGCATAAGCAAGGTTTGGGACCCTGGAATTCATTCTAGCAATCAACACTCTTGGGGCCTTGTCACTTGCTTCAACTTGCTTGAAGGCGTTATGCACCTAGTTTGGGATCCCGAGGCTATCTGAATTACAAACACTGGTGGGGATTCCTGGATAAGTTCAAGCATAAGCCACCATGACAGGGAGCTCACCAAGTGTCCAACTTAAGGACTTTAACCAAAAGTGCTAGGTGGGAGACAACCCACCATGGTATGATCGTTCTTTTTCAGTCTTAGTTTTATTCTGTTTTGTTTTATTCTTAGTTTTATTTTATTCTATTTTTCTTTGTGTTCATTCATAATGTCTGCATCAGCATCTGCATTTTGCATTCTGCATGCTGCATATAAAAAATGGTGGATCAACGCGCAAGCGTCGTTTGTGGGCACAACTGAACAGAGAGTTGCGCGAGAGACACGCGGGAGGGTTGCGTGGCACACAAGCCACGCCACGCGTACGCATACCTCATGCGTGCGTGTCCCCTGCAGAAAAGTTCAACCCACGCGTAAGCATCAGTGACGTGTACGCGTGGGAATGAAAATCGGCGTAAAGAGCACATTGAACAGAGAGTTGTGTGGCCATGGTGCTGGAGTTGTGTGAGAAGGCACGCGTACGCGTGACCGACGTGCACGCGTCAGTTTTCACTTTTGGCCATCCACGCGTACGCGTGAGCGACGCTTATGCGTCGCATGGCTGTCTGTGTTTTCACGCATGCGCGTGATGCCCCCGCGCGCGTCACGTCCTGTTTTTCATCCCTTTCTCCTTTCTTCTCTCTTTTCTCCTTCTTTCTTTCTCCTTTCTTACTTTCTTCTTCTTCATCTCTTTAACTTCTCTTCCTTCTTCACCTTCATTCTATTTTACTTAATTTATTTACATACTTTCATTTATTGGATTTTAATTTTGTGTATATTTTTTTTTCTTTTCTAAATTTATTAATTTTCCATTGGTGTTAACTTTTCTTATTCAACTGTTGCATCTCTTCTTGCATTATCCTGGTGCTTCATGACTTGTTCTATTTCGATTGGGTAATATTATTTCAGTCAATGCTAATCTTTTATGATAGTTGTACTCTTTTTGTATTGACATAAATTTAATTGATATGCCATTTGCTTGTACTGTTTTCTCACTTGCATGCTGTAGCTACCATGTAATTGAGACCCTCATTATTTGGCATTAACCCAAACATATTTTATTTGTTTTATATCTTTGTTCTTGGGTTACTTTTCTTCCCTTTTCTCTTCTTTGAGGATTGCCATCAAGGAGGGAAACGGAAAACTTTTACATGGGGTGACAAACAAGTTCATATGCACATTCTTTGGAGAAAAGCATCAGTTAAAGCCACCCGTCCACTTGCACATCTTAGCATGCATTGAGGACGGTGCAATTTTTAAGTGTGGGGAGGTCGATACTGACTTTCGTGGGTTAGTTATATCCTATTCCAACACCAATGTTTAATTTTCCTTGTTAAATTAGTAGTTGCATTTGCATGTTTGATTGCATGTTGCTTGATTTTGTGCATATTTTACCACTACTTGGTTGGAGTGATAAATTTTTTTCAAGACCCTATTTTATAATATTTCACTAATTTAAATTGAAAAATTTATGTTAAACTTGTTTGGAGACTGTAAATTGGAACATGAATTATAGCTAAGAACACACAACCTATGAGATTTGAGCTTAATTACATGGTTACATTATTTAACCATAATATTTTATTCTTGTGTGTTCCCTTCTCTATGATTGTAAACTATATTTTGTTCCATTCTATATGTCCATTGTTTAGTGTATTTACATGCTTGCATATGATTGAGGCCATCATTTGTTATTACCTTACTTATCCCAAATAGCCTACCCTTTCAATCACCTTTGTTAGCCACCTTGAGCCTTTTTATACCATCTGTTCTATATTTTACCACATCACTAGCCTTAAGCGGAAAAATAATTAAATTACCTGATTTGAATCTTTGGTTAGCTTAAGATAGAGATTGTGTATCAATTAAGTAGGGGGAACCGTGGGAACTTGGGTTGATAGGAAAGCGTTGAATTTTATTGAAAAAATTATTGGGAATTTGGGTACCTACTCATATAAGACCAAAAAAAAAAAAAATTTAAAACCTATGTGCATTGATAAAGTTATGTTTGCTTTCATGTTTAAAAAAAGACCAAAGATATTCAAATAAATAAGTAAATAAATAAATAAGGGGACAAAATTACCCCAATGCTAAGTTGAATAAAAGATCAATGCATAGGTGATGAAATTGGAGAAAAATTTAGTACATGAGTATGTGATGCAAAAGTGGGAATTATGGGTAGCTAGGCATGAATTAGAATTACATAGAATGTGTATGTGTGTTAGGCAAGAGCTTAGGTTAGTCAAAGATTCATATGTTAGCTCACTTGGGCATACATATATCCTCACCCTTACCTTAGCCCCATTACAACCTGGAAAAGACCTCATGATGTTTGCATTGGTATACTAAATTTTTGTTGATTAAAGAACAAAGTTTTAGAAAGCATGATTAGAGAAGAGTAGAGTGATTAACTCTAGACACTTGAGAGATTAGAGTATATATACACTACCAGTGAGGGTTCAATGCTTGATTCTATGTTCCCTGCTTTCATGAGCTATCTTCTTACAAGTTTACTTGTCTTTTATTGTGTGATTTGAATTAGAGAAATCTGACTTATGTTTCTCTTGGAGAACTTATTTACTTTTGACCAAGTAGACGGAAACATCTTAGCATATAGTTGCATTCATAGGTTGCATCTCATGAGTCTTACTTTCCCCTATTCATTCTTTCTATCTCTTTGAGCTTAGCATGAGGACATGCTAATGTTTAAGTGTCGGGAGATTGATAAACTACTATTTTATGGTTTATCTTGTGCTAATTTGAGTGGTTTTTATCAACTCTCTGCTCACTTATTCATATAATTTGCATGAGTTTACATTTTCCTTCCTAATTTTATGCTATGATTGAAAATATTCTTTTTTGGCCTTAAATTACTAATTTTAATCCTCTACTATTACCATTCGATGTCTTGATATGTGTGTTACGTGATTTCAGGGTTTATAGGGCAGGAATGGCATAGAGGATGGAAAGGAAGCATACAAAAGTAGAAGGAATACAAGAAATTGAAGGAATTGCTAACTGTCCAGCCTGACCTCTTCGTACTTAACTGACCATAACTTGAGCTACAGAGGTCCAAATGAGGCGGTTCTAGTTGCGTTAAAAAGCTAACATCTGGGGCTTCGAAATGATATATAATTCGCCATAGTTACCATGCTGTTAGGTGACGTGCACGCATGGATCACGCATACGCGTGACCTGGCGAAAGTTCAATCCACGCGTACGCGTGGACGACGCGTACGCGTGACAGAGCCACGTACTAGACGTATCAGAAATCACTGGGGGCAATTTTTGGGCTATTTTTGACCCAGTTTTTGGCCCAGAAAATACAGATTAGAGGCTACAGAGTGGGGGAATCAAGGATTCATTCGTTCATCAATTTCACATAATTTTAGGTTTTAGATGTAGTTTCTAGAGAGAGAGGAGCCTCTCTCTAGGTTTTAGGATTCCTCTTAGTTTTAGGTTTATTTCTTCTCAATTCCAGGTTCAATGTTCCTTTAATTTAGTTTCTCTTTTACTTTTAATTGTCTTAGCATTTTAGTTTATTTATCTTTCCAATTGAATTTATGAACTTTTCATGTTAGACTTGATTCTCTATTTAATGCATTTTGAGGTATTTCAGATTTATTGCTTTCTTCTTTTGTTATTATTGATGCTTTCAATTGGTTGTTTAGATTTTACATTCCCTAATACTTTTTCTATGTTTTTTTATGTTTTGCCTTCCAAGTGTTTGACAAAATGCTTGGGAGAGTTTTAAGTTAGATTTTTATATTCTTGGCTTTGGTTGAGTAATTGAAGAACTTGAGTTATCAAACTCCTTTGTTGATTGATAATTAGAAGTTGGTGGTTGATTTGGATCCCTCTAAAGCTAGTCTTTCCTTAGGAGTTGACTAGGACTTGAGGAATCAAATTGATTAGTCCACTTGACTTTCCTCCATAGTTAGAGGTTAACTAAGTGGGAGCAATGAACAATTCTCATCACAATTGATAAGGATAACTAGGATAGGACGTCTGATTCTCATACCTTGCGAAGAGTTTTCTTAATTATCAATTTACTTTCTTGCAATTTACTTTTCTTGTTCCTTATTCCAAAAACCCAAAAAGATACTTTTCCGTAACCAATAAAAAGTGGAAATTTGAAAAGAGAAGAAGAGAAAAGGTAAGAAAGGAAGAAGAAAGGAGAGAAAAAAAGAAAAAGAAAGGAGAGAAAAAAAGAAAAAGAAAGAAGAAGAAAGGAGAAAAAAGAAAGAAGAAAGAAGAAAGAAAGGAAGAAAAAAGAACAGAGCAGAACAGGGGAAACAGGGCGCGGAAAGTGACGCGTGCGCTTCGGCGACGCGTACGCATTGGTAGGCAGGATGGTGGATCGACGCGTAAACGTCGTCCACGCATGCGCTTGGGTGGCAGGAGGGACAAGCGACGCATAAGCGTCGCCCACGCGTACGCGTGGAATGCAGAAAGTACAGGTGACGCGTAAGCGTGCGCGTGGGTAGCAGTTGTGCTCCCCGCACAGTTCTCGCACGAATTTCACACAACTCTCTGGTTTTTGTACCAGGAGTCCCAAAATGCCATACGACGCGTGCGCGTCGGCTACGCTTAGGCGTGGCCTGCAATTTTTTTTAAATTGAAAACAGAAACAGGGCACTCTCCTATTCTACAAGCATTCTAGAACAATCAAAATTCAAATTTAACAACAAATCTTTTTGGTTTTGAAAAATTTTCAAAGACAAGCATACAAAACTTGGATTTCAAGCAAAATGCAATTCAAAACAACTATCTTACAACTTAAGACATACATCTAATCAAACAAAATAACAACCAAAATACTATAACAACAATATGCAAAGAAGAAACCTACCTAACAATGGCAACTCAATTCATTCATTGATTATATGTACAAGAGAGTGGAAAGAGTTTACCATGGTGGGGTGTCTCCCACCTAGCACTTTTAGTTTAAGTCCTTAAGTTGGACATTTGGGAAGCTCCTTGTCAAGGTGGCTTATGCTTGTATTCATCCTTGAACCTCCAAGGATGCTTGCTCCTCAAACGGTTGTCAGAATTTCCAACCGCCTCCACCAAGCTTGGGTGAGGTTCTTCCCAAGATATGAGCTCCCAAAATTGGTCTTCATGTTATGATCCGGGATCCTATATCTTATTTTCACACCCATCTTCTAATTGATCATCATGATTCCGTCCGGGTGGTAGGTACATAGAATTCTCCTTAAGGCACCAAATTCTCCTCCTAGACCCATACAATTTAACATTCCTCCAACCATAGTATTTATGCCTTGAGGGTTCAACCTTTATGAGCCTAACATTATTATTCCAACCACTACACACTTCCCTCCTACTCTTAACTCCACAAAGAGCTCTAAGTTGACAATCATTTTCAATCAAACCATATTCAAGTGAGAAAGTGAAGCTTAGGGATAAGAATTTTACCCACTTGAATGTTGTGTTGGATGGTGACTTAGAAAAGGGTGGTTCCAATGATCTTGCAAGTTCCACTCCCTTGTGCTCTTCCTTGACTATCTCCACCTTATTGCAAGCTTCTTCGATTTCAATTCCTTGCTCACCAACTTCTTCTATACACCCCTCATTGCTCAAACCATGTGTCGGAGGTTGTGCATGGTCCTCCTTGTCATCGATTTCGTAACACAATGAGGGAGGTTGATAAATCCCAATTTTGTGGTTTATATTGAGTAGAATTTGAGGGGTTTTGTAAATGTTTTTCACACTTATTCACAAGAATTGTATGGTTTTGTGTTCTCTTCCTAATATTACTTCATGATGGAAAACATGCTTCTTTTGCCTTCAAATTACCATATTTTGATCCTCTTTTATTACCATTCAATGCCGTGACGTGTTTGTTGAGTGATTTCAGAATTTATAGAGTAAGAATGGCCTAGAAGAGAGAAAAAAAGCATGCACGAGTGGAAGGAACATGAAGATTTGGATTTTGGGAGTTTTAGCATGGGCGCGCACGCGTACCTCGCTTGCACGCGTGGGTGCGGACAGCTGGAAGCAGCGCGCGAAGATCGGCGCATCCGCGCGGATTAGAGAAATCCCCACCGACGCGCACGCGTACATGGCGCGCACGCGTGCATGGCGCGTATGCGCGACAAGCTGCACGTGACCTCATTAAAGGAAATCGTGCCTGGTGATTTTTGAGGTTGAAGAGGCCCAAATTCAAGCTGGTTCTACATGGAAAAGACCCAAGGATGCTAGGGGAAAAGGGGGGTGGGATCATTCATTGACACTTGGGCACAATTTTTAGCTAGTTTTTGTTTTTGGTTCTTCTAGAGAGAGAAACCCTTGTTCCTCTCTAGATCTAGTTTGATTTGATCTTCCCTTGTTGAATTTTGAATTGGATCTTGTTGATTTCTAGTTTTGATTACTTAATTTGAATTCCTTAGTATAATTTTGTTTAGATCTTGTGTTAGATTTATGTTTTTTTGTCAACTGTCATTTTCTACCCATTTCATGAATCTAGTGGATCTTGAATTATTAATGCTACATTGATGATTTCCATGGTAATTGTGTTGTTTGAGTGATTTTACATTGAAAATTGTTAGTGGGTACTTGTTAATTTCAATTTAATTGCATTTTGAATATGTCCTTTAGTAATGCTTACCATGTGTTTGATGAAATGTTTCCTTTGATTATGGAGTAGTTTTCTTTACTCTTGGCCTAGGCTAAGGGAAGTGAGTGACCTTGAGTCATTGGGTCTCTTTGAATTGGTGGTTTGAAAACCCTTGGTGATCAATTTGATACCCATTGACACTAACCCACTACTAATCTAATTAGTAGATAGGTTGGGACTTACGGGTTGATGTGATCAAACCTATTTGACGTACTTTAAGCCTAGGAGTAGACACTACATACTTAAGGCTTTGAGAAATAGACTTAATGGGTTGGTACCTAATAAACCACTATTTTATGATTTATCCTATGCTCAATTGAGTGGTTTTTATCAATTCTTCACCCACTTATTCATATAATTTGCATGGTTTTACAATTCTTTCCTTATTATGTGATACATGTGAAAACATGTTTCCTAAGCCTTAAAAAATGTTAATTTTAATTATCCTTTATTATCATTCGATGCCGTGATCTGTGTGTTAAGTATTTTCAGGCTTTATAGGGCAGGAATGGCTTAGAGGACAGAAAGGAAACATGCAAAAATGGAAGAAACGCACAAAATGGAGTTTTGAAGAAAATGGCAGCGACGCGCACGCATGGACAACGCGAACACGTGCCTAGCGCAGAGCACGAGCGACGCGTACACGTGACTGACACGTACGCATGACAAGGAAAATCTCCATATGATGCGCACGCGTGACCTACGCGTACGCGTGACAGACGCCATGTGCAGAAAGTTGCAGAAGTCGCCCCCAGCGATTTCTGGGCTCCTTTTTCGGCCCAAATCCAAGCCCAGAAACACAGAATAGAGGCTGGAGAATGAGGGAATCAAAAGAATCATCATTCATCCATTCATTAATCAATAATTTGAGGTTTTAGATGTAGTTTCTAGAGAGGGAGGCTCTCTCCTCTCTCTTAGGTTTTAGCATTAGGATTTCTTCGTTTTCTCAATTCCAGGTTCAATGTTCGTTTAATTTATGTTCTCTTTTACTTTTATTTATTCTATCACTTTAATTTGTTTATTTTCCCAATATTGGTTTATGAATTCCATGTTAGAATTGATTTTTCCTATTTAATATAAATTGAGGTATTTCAGATTTAAGATTACTTTCTTCTATTTATGTTATTGATGCTTCCAATTTAATTTAGATTTTTCTTTCCCCCTTCACTTTGGTTGAGTAATTGGTGACACTTGAGTTATCAAACTCAGCTGTTGATTGAAAATTAGAATTTGCTAATTGATTTGGATTCCTCTAAAGCTAGTCTTTCCATCGGAGTTGACTAGGATTTGAGGAATCCCATTGATTAGTCCACTTGACTTTCCTTTATTTAGTAAGGATTAACTAAGTAGGAGCAATAAACAATTATCATCACACTTGATAAGGATAACTAGGATGGGATTTCCAGTTCTTATACCTTGTACTGGTTTTTATGATAATTAATTTACTTTCCTGTCAATTTATTTTCCTGTTCCTTATTTCAAAAACTAAAAAATATATCTTTTTCCATAACCAATAATAAATCATACTACCCTGCAATTCCTTGAGAGACGACCCGAGATTTAAATACTTCGGTTATAAATTTTGTTGGGTTTTGTTACCTGTGACAACCAAACTTTTGTGCGAAAGGATCTTCTGTTGGTTTGGAAACTATACTTACAATGTGATTATTTTTATGAGATTCTTTATTAACAAAAGTTGTTTCGTCAAAATGGCACCGTTGCCGAGGAATTGCAATTGTGTGCCTTATTATTGGTTATTGTAAATTTTTTCTTTTGCTTTTTTATTTGTTTTTGTTTTTGTTTTTAATTTTTATTAGCTACTATGCGTTCTCACCCCTCTGGCTTTAAGTTTGGTTCCAATGTTGTTGTAAGGAATGGAAGCTATAACAGGAACATGCATCAAGGTCAAAACAATCAAAGATGGAAGGAGCCACGAGGATCTGATCAACCCTTTCGGCAAGAACACCTTCCAAGATACCATGGACAACGACCATTCTACAATGCATGCCAAGACAATAGTTATGGTGGACCTTTTCGTGACAACCAACCTCCACTAATTTACTATGGTCAAGAGCCATTCCGAGGTGCTTACCAAGATGATAGATATGGTGGACCCCCTTGTAGTTACCAGCAAACTCCATCATATGCCAATAAACCACCTCCTCAACATAGCTTTGAACCACCATACTCACAAGCCACCTACAACCATTCACCTCCATATGACCCTAAACCTTATCTACCACAATTCCAATCCAATTACTCCTAAGATCCACCACTTCCATATGTACCATGTCCATATCCATCGACCCAAGAATCACAGGCTCGCCTCAAGGAAACAGTAGATCAATTTCATGTAACCCTTCATCCACTGGAGCAAGCGATAAATCAATTAGCTTCCCAACGTTCGGACACTCAAGGAACTCCCATGGCATCATGTGGAGAATCTAATGAAGAACGTAGCATGAAGAAGACACTAGAAGCTCCGGTGGACAGTAAGGAGCATGACTTTGTATTGGAACAAGTGGAGGAAGATGAAATTATCAAGGAAGAAGAATTGGTCGAAGACTTAGGAGATGCTGAACCTCCATGGGAATCAAGAGTTGAGGAGAATTTTGCCCAGAAATTTACAATTGATGTTAAGGAGAATAGTGCACAACCCCCAAGGCATGTATCTTATGAAGAACTGGACGGAACAGATCAAGAAGTAAGTTTCCTTGGTAAAGATGATCATGAATCAAGCTCTCCTAGTAATGAACTTGCATCCACAATTGAATTCTTCAAGATTAAAGAATCTGCCCCAAGTGAATATGAAGATGATGTAGAGGTAGATTTTTCTCAACCTCCAACTTATGACTTGAGTGATGGGGAAGAAATCGACGACTTTGATCAAGACGTGGTTGCAGTTGAAGAAGAAGTTTGTCAGGAAGTGGAAGAATTCACAGAAGAGTACAAGGAAGTGAAGTTTGAAAGACCACTGGACACACCTCTCCTAAGGCCATTACCACCCAATACAAACTTCAAGTGGGTAAAATCCTTAGCCTTTATCTTCACCTTTCCACTTGAATATGGTTTTCTTGAAACCGATGGCCAGCTTAGAGCTCTCTGTGGCTTTAAGAGTAAGATGGAGATAGTTAGTAATAAGAGTTGGCATATAAGGCTCAATACGATTCCACGCTCCAAATGGAAATGCAAGGATTGGTATAAAGCTTGACTGAGTGAATTTCGGAAGATGTTTGGGTGTCTCAGTGAAAATTCAAGTTGCGTACCATCTGGTTGGAACAATATAGATCAAAGCAAAGACGGGTACAAAAGCAAGGTTTGGGATCCTGGAATTTATTCTGATAATCAACACTCCTGGGGCCTGAACACCTGCTTTAACTTGTTCAAAAGCTTTATGTGCCTAGTTTGGGACCCTGGAGGCTATTGGAATTGCAAACGTTGGTGGAGATTTCTGGATGAGTTCAAGCACAAGTCACCATAACAAGGAGCTCATCGAATGTCCAACTTAAGGACTTTAACTAAAAGTGCTAGGTGGGAGACAACCCACCATGGTATGATCGTTCCTTTTCAATTTTAATTTTATTTTGTTTTGTTTGTTTATTTTATTTTATTTTTCCCAGTATCATTCATAACATCCGCATCAGCATCTGCATTTTGCATTTTGCATATTCTATTAAAAAAAAAAAGCTCACACCACGTGTGCGCGTAGGCGACGCTTGGGCGTCGATTCCAAATCGGCGTCTCCATCCAACGCCCAAAAAGTTGGGCTGGAATCCTACGGCTAGCGTGCGTTAGGCATAAATTGACCCACGCGTGTGCGTCCATGACGCGTCGACGTCACTAAATCCCAGCACACCACGCGTAGGCGTGGGCGACGCGCACGCGTCGCCAGAAAATTTTTGCCCACTCAAATGAAACAGAAAGTTGCGCCAAAACGACGCTGGATTCGTGCGTTTAGCACGATTCTGGTCGACGCGTACGCGTGCTTCGCGTGTCCACGTCATCTCCACCTATCCCTCTTCGCACGTTCGCATCAATGATGCTTCCGCGTCGTTTCAATTTTACCTCATCCACGCGCACGCATGACCCACGCGTACGCGTGGATTTAAATTCACTAACTCCTGACGTGAAAACCCTAACCCCCCTCGCGTCATTTTCCACCCCCTCCCCAACATTCCATCTCCACTCTTCTTCCTCCCCTTCCTCCACAACAGCCGAACCCACCACCACCGCCGCACCCAGAGCGCCGCCCACCATCACCGCGACACCACCGTACCCTCCCTTTTCCC
>NC_029786.2:43655654-43666134 GCF_000816755.2 Arachis ipaensis
TACCACCCTGCGCCCCCGCAAGGATCGTCGCCGACCACCACAGCATCCCATCGCCTCCGTGCAGCTCACCGGAGCAGCCACCATACCACCCCCTCTCTCTTCGTTCCATTTCTTTCACTGCCCTCCCAGGTTCCACTGCACTCCGATTTCTTTTCCGATTCAAGTTAGTTAGTTTGCATATTTTAATTCTGTTCAATTTAGGTTAATTAGAAATGCATGTTTCGTAGTGGATTCTAGGTGGTTAGGTAGCTAGGTTGTGGTTAGAGGATTCTAGGCCTTATAATTGCTCCGTACTTGCTGTTTGAATTTTCTAATTTTCGATTTGCTTTACTGCCGATATTGATGTTATGCTGTTCCAATCCCTTTTGATGCTGCTCTGCTTAATGCCATCATTTCATATGCGTTGCATTTATTACTGCTAGTTGCATTTATTGCTCTGAGTTTATATCACATGCTGATTGCTTTATTCTTTTCTGAACTGCTTTAACTCCATGAGAACTTATTTGTTGCTTATTTTAATTCGGGAATGCCTAATTTACTACCAAGATGCTGCCAAATTTTCCAAAAAAAAAAAGTTTTTGATGCTAAGTTATTCAACCGCGAATTATGAGTTGAATCTGGCACTGTTTTTTTACCTTGTACCCATTTCTTTTAGCCCATTTCAATTCATATTTCATTAGACCAGCATCTCCGTCCTACTTTTGGTTCCCTCTCATGTGCATTCATCATTACCAGGACCAAGGAACTAATTGACGAAATTCTGAGTCAATTAGGCCCTTGTTGACCAACTTTTACTACATCAATGCCATGTTTCAACCATTAATCTGTTCATCGCTCAAGTAAAACCTTGCTGCCTGTGTTCAATTGTTTATTGAATTATTACTTATGGCTGCTTTCTTGGCTCAATTATTTAATTCTTAGGAAGTTACATATGGTTTTCGTGTTTTTCATTGTTGATAAATTCTTAGAAAACCCAAATTGTGTTTTTGCTTAATGTTACCTGCATCATGAGACTTACCTTGTTCTTCATGAAAATTGCCAACTGCTGCACTACATATGAATTTGACTTGTTGATTCTACTATTTATTTTTCCCGGGAACGTTCCTTTAACTGCTGGAATGCTGCCCGATTTTTCTGCAAATTGTTTCACTCAACTCCCATTCATGAATTGGCTTTGGTACTTTTGAATTCTGCACTAATGGATTTCAACCAAGCCAATTCATGGACGGATGGGCTAGCATTCCTATTCCTTTTGGTTCCCTTCTTAGTTAAATCGCATTATTGATGATTTTGTTCATTTTTTGCGCTTCTTTTATCACACGGTTTATCATTAATAATTTGTATTATCTGCTTGAATGTGAGTTGATTGTTCTTCAAGTTTGTGCATTTCTGTTATCTAGGAACTACAGTACCATGCCACTAACTTTAACTTCCCTTTTTAACTTTTGACTTCATTGACTTTCTAACTTCTCTCTTAGTTTACACTAACCCCTTTTAAACCCTTTTAAGGCATGTTTATCGTTATTCCTTGACAACAAAGCATTCTGCATCTCATAGTTTTTGGATTGTGATTCTTAATTAAATTCTTTGAATTTTATCTTGCATGCAGTCTAAAATTCTACATCTATCTGACTCACTTCATGCTTTAATTTTCATTCCTCTTTTACTCATCTATGCTTATATTGCTTGAATTCTATTTGCTTTCCTGTTTTCTCTGCTTTAGATAAATTGTATCCTGGAACCTTTGCTTTTCAGGATGTCTAATCCAAAAGGGAAAGGCAAATCTAAAGCTAGCACCGGCAAAAGAAAAAGAGGAGAATCATCTACCACTATTTTAGATATACTACATGATGATTCCTGGCGTGAGAAAAACTTTACTCTACAAGAAAAAGCAGATCAAGTAGTGCCTGCCACTGATCCGATCAAGTTTGCAAACCGCTACTGTGAACTGAAATATGATGTCTTTGGGACTAAAAGGCACCTATACTTGGAAAAGACCCTCAGAATTCCAGCTGAACTACAACAGTACACTACAGAACAGATAAAGCAGAGAGGCTGGTTCTTTCTGGAGAGGAATTTGACTGAGGTAAATGCATCTTGGGTCAGAGAATTTTACTGCAACTATTATAAAACGACCCTGGATGTAGTGTAGCTCAGAGGCAAATAGATTTTATTCACTGAGGAGGCAATTGAAGATATCCTCCATTTCCATCCTAAATCGGATAAGCCAAATGGCTATCAGCAGGCTGAGGAAGATATGAGGTTTATGCGTTTTGATTGGGAAGCAGTGAAGCACACCATAGATATTGATCCTGCTGTCCCATGGGTTATGGGTAAGTCGACAGTAAACCCTAAGGCATTAAGATCATTTATCTGAATGATGAGGCTCGACTATGGCAGCAAATTCTGAGCAACTATGTTATGCCGAGCACTCACGAGACTGAGGTGCCAGCTGCCATGATTACTCTCATCTGGTGTGTTATGGAAGGCAAGGACTTGTAGCTTCCACGGTTCATCAGGCACTCCATAGCTAAAGTTCATGTCCGCGGCACTCTACCTTTCCCATATCTGATTACACAGTTGGGCCACCAAGCTGAGGTACCCTGGGAGTCTGAGGATGAGAAACCACCAGCCGCCGATTGCAAGAAGACCATATTACACGGCAGGAAGTTCGAGGCTCTGGGCTACAGACCGCCTTCTCTTACTGCCTCCGCTGATGCAGCCACATCTTCTGCTCCCCCTTTAGCACCTGCTGCACCACCCACACCCACAGCGCCCTCACTGGCTTCCCAACCCATTTACCACTTTGTGCACCGCCTCTTTGAGTGCCTAGATCAGATGGAGCACCGCAACCAGCGGCGATATGAGAGGTCTGAGTGTCGCAGCAAGCGACGCTATGAGATTTGAAGTTGATGATCCGGTTGGGCCACACTGACATCCCCTCCGAGCCTAACACACCATCAGAGCCATCTGAGGAGGAGGCAGATGAGCAGGAGGATGATGCACAAGCAGAGCCCCAGCAGGCAAAGCCCCAGCACGAGGAGCCTCAGGCACCTTCACTACTAGAGCCTATAGAGACAGCATGAGCACACCCTTCTGGAGGTGACGACTCTTCCCACACAGCCTGACTGAGCATCGAGGACGATGCTATTATCTAAGTGTGGGGAGGTCTCCATTTCTGGCGAACTTTATTTTGGTGAACTACTTTCAGACTCTTTTTATCCTATTTTGTTTTATTTTCTGTATTTTTATTTTATCTTATTTTATCTTATTTTCTTTCCAGTACTTGCACATTTTCTTTTACTGTATTTCTGTTTATTTTTACTTTATTACATTTTGCACTTTGGGCTGTATATATCTTAGATATTTAGCTTGATTTGCACTCTTAGTTTATTAGTTGTGATATAGAAAATATGTATTATTAAGTTTAGTTTACCATTTTAGCATATGAGAATTTGGTTTAATTGAAAATAGAGAGTAAACTAGAAATTTTTAGATTTTCATAATCACAACAATCCACTTAGCATATATAAATATAGTAAAAAATGTTGGTGAATTGACGACATTTTTCAAAGAATGTATTTATTTCTTTACAAAAGTCATTCAAGGATTCACATTGATTGAGTTGGAACTCTGTATTCTTACTTGCATGATATACATAAATGATATATGATTTTTGAGCCAAAGAACACACAACCTGTGAGATTTGAGCTTAATTGCATGGTTACATTATTTAACCATAGTTTTCATTCCTGTGTGTTTCTTCACTATGATTGCAATCTTTTGCTTTGTTCCATTCTATATGTCCAATATAGAATGTAGTTACATGCTTGCATATGATTGAGGCTATTACTTATTTTTGCTCACTTAATCCCAAATAGCCTACCCTTTTATGTCACCCTTGTTAGCCACCTTGAGCCTTTTAATCCCCATTTGTTCTGTATTTTACCACATCACTAGCCTTAAGCAGAAAACAAATTAAATAACCCCAAAATTGAATCTTTGGTTAGCTTAAGATAGAGATTGTGTATCCACAAAGTGTGGGGAAACTGTGGGAACATGGGTTGATAGGAAAGTGCTTAATTGACAAATTATTTAGAATTTGGGTGCATGCTCATGTGAAACTAAAATAATTAAAATACCATGTGCATTGATATATGTTATGTTTATAAAAAAAATTTCCTATAATTAAATCATTAAATAAGGGGACACAAAATTACCCCAGTACTAAGTTTAGTAAAAAAATCAATGCACATGTAATAAAAATAAAAAAATAAAAAATAAAAAATAAAAAATAATTTGGTACATGAGTATGTGATACAAAAGTGAGGAATTTGGGAAGCTAGGCATAATTTAAGAATTGTATAAGAATATGTATATGTTAGGTGAGATCTTAGACTAATCAAGATTCAATTTATAGCTCACTTGGCCATATATATATATATATGCTCACCCTTGCCTTAACCCCATTACAACCTTGAAAAGACCTCATGATGTTTGCATGTGTACATTAAATATTTGTTGATTGGTTAGATGAAGAACAAAGTTTTAGAAAGCATGACTAGAGAAGAGTAGAGTGATTAACCCCAAACACTGAGTGATTAGAGTGTATACACAAATCCAGCGAGGGTTCAATAGCTCATCTCCATATATCCACGTTTAATCACTGTTTATCTTGCAAGTTTGTGAACTCTTTTGATTAACTCAACTCAATTGTGAATATGTCTTAACATGATTTAGCCTTGGTTGTGCATATATGATTCTTTGAAAATTTGACTCAATTTAACCACATGTAAGCTTTATATATCTAGGTAGATAGTAATTAGAATTGCATGATTCATTTAGGTAACTTGTATTTAGATAACTTGCATTGCATAGATTCCACCATTCTACCTTCACTCTTTTTCAATCTCTCTTAAGTTGAGCATGAGGACATGCTAATATTTAAGTGTGGGGAGATTGATAAACCACAATTTTATGATTTATCTTATGCTCAATTGAGTGGTTTTTATCAATTCTTCACCCACTTATTCATATAATTTGCATGGTTTTACAATTCCTTCCTTATTATGTGATATGTAACATCCCGCATTTTTGAAAATCTAAATATAAATAAATTGTGATTTTATCTTGTTAAGTTTAAATTTTGTAATTTTAGAAATTATTTTATTAGAAATAATTAAGTAGATTCAGAGATAAATTCATTTTGAACCAATTAATATTCTTAGGTAATTTTATTATTTTGGAATATTTTGTATAATTTTTGTAACACCCTAACTACCAAAGCTCACGCTTCCGGCTGCGCAACTCTGATAGCTCGGACATTACAACGACACTTATACTATTTAATACTAAAATATGAGCCTGTTTAAAACTTTAAACCGCAATACCACTCCCAAAATTACTTTCGTTCGATAACGTACTTCCATAGATACCATACAACTTAAAAAACTCATAAAGAATACATCCATATACATACATACATACATATATATAAGTAATATTACAAACATAATCCAATACAATTCCTATCCCTCTTACAGATTATATCAAGCAAGATAAAGGCGAGGGTACAATAAACCATAACTAAAACAATACAGAGCATCACGACAACAATTAAATAAGCTCTTCGTAACTTCTGTGCCCATATCCTGAAAGGGGAAAATGTAGGGGGGGTGAGAACATCATCCTCGAAAGGGTTCTCAGTAGAGGGTTTTTGGGAATTACTATAATAGGATACATGAAGATAAACCGTACCAGTGATTAATAACCGTCTCATGCCTCTTTTCAAAAACAACGGTTTACAATGAAAGTAAAGTCGGAAATTTTTTCTAAAAGAGGAACCATTCAATTCTCAAAGACTAAAATAGCCTTTCATATTTTATTCCAAACCAGAAACACAAAACCGAAATCAACCATCAGTTCATCTCATTCCAACCATGGCCCTAGGCCCAAACAATCCAACCATCAACCAATCGCCACAGTCCAATAGAGTCCCAGTAGCAAACACAATTAGGAAGATGCAAGCACAAACAAACAGTTATTGCAAGTAGAACAATTAGCAATTAATCACATAGGCAAACCAAGTGTAATATGCACACCCAAACAATGTCACATAGATGCATATGATGCATACCTATCCCTAGTGGCTGATGATATCATCTGTCGGTTATATAGCTAACCCGACACGTCCTGGTAGCTAACCATGGACAGAAACACCCATCGCGGAGCAAGTAGGTTTGAGCTACAACCCGATTGCTACTACCCACTCAACCCAGAGCCAGTGGAATAACCACTACCACGACTACTACCCAAGAGGGTGTTTAAAAGCTCAACCTGGAGCGAGTGGAATCACCACTACTACCGCTACTACCCAGGCGTCACAGTCTCTGACCTGGAGCAAGTGGGACGAACCACAACCCTTGCTACTACCCAAGTATCTCAAGCATATATTCATTCAGTCCCAGCCATGGATCAACATCCATCTCAGCCATCCGGCTTAAATTCATAATTCATAGTCAGCCATACGGCCCATAACTCATTCGGCAATCAGCCATAAATCAATATCATACACATCCATTCCGACTCACGGTTCAATCCAGAACCAGCCAATATTCATAATCATACACAGCCATTCCGGCCCATAACAAAACAGCACTTCCACCATCCAAAAAAAATTTACGAAAAAACCACTTTGCAGTCTAGAAGAAAAGTTGAGCAACAAACATCCTTCAAGAGAGTAGCAAAAGCATAAATGTGGCTTTACTTCAATACAATTTCATGTTGAAATAGATCATGTAGAGTTTTAAAAACAAAATTCACACAAGTTTGGCTAAGAGCTAAAATATTTCCTCAAATATTTTAGAAGGATAGTTAGGTGCACAACCTAACCAAAAGCAGTTCATAAAAATTCGGAAGTAATCAAATGCTTGTTCAAAATTCTCAAAATTTCATATTCAAACAAGCGTGTATAACATTTATAGCAAGTACGAAAGAGGAAGTTAAACTCTTTTTAGAAAAGAAACTCCGAAGTAAAAATTTGCTTACAATTTGGTAAAGGAAATAAGTGGTGTATTACAAATGAACCGGTTTCCACTAAACAAGGAAACTTTTTAAAACTTCATTTAAAATAGTGCATCCCAACTTTAAATTAACTTCGTCAAAATTGAACAATGGTTTCAATTTAAATCAAGCAACAGAAAATAAATTCCGTTTACAACTTCTTACAAGAGAATTCAAAACTTCTTTAAAAAGTTCAGAACAAGACTCCCAAAAGTGTTCTTAAAATCACTATCTCAGAAGAACCTTCAAGAAATTTAAGATGTACTAAAAAGGAGTCCATCCTTGCAAGAAAGGATCTTAAACCAAAGTAGTCCAAACAAGATTCACTAGGCATGAGTCATCAAACAAGCTTCCAATTGATTCAAAAGAATACAAAAGTCATAGGAAAAAACAACTCAATCATTAGTAATTTCTCAAAGGTAAATCTTTGATTAAATTCTCTGGTAGAGACAATGAGAGAATAAACGATGCACGAAATTGAAACAAATCAAGTTGACTCATATAAGGATGAGATTCACCAGAGAAAGGAAAGTTGAGATTGGTTGTAGTGCTCCCAAAAGGTAGAGGTATAATTAAAAACAGAATCACGTATGACATTCATAGAGGTGAAAAGCTTAAGAAGGAGCGAGTCCGTTCATAAGAAGAAAGCTATGAGTCCAACATTTTCAAAAGATCAACAATGGCATAAACCATGTAGTATGCTAAATCAAACTCAAATCAAAATGAATTAAGTAAAGTTTATCAAATGAAACTCAACCGGGATAAGAGTGAAAAATTCCCTTTCTTTCCAGAATTTTGAAAAATACCCCAAATACATAATCAAACGAAGATGTGCATTAGAACTATAGTAAAATTACTAGAAAGTCAAATTGTAGTAAATGCAGTTCCGCAAACCAGTAAAAGTACAGGTGAGGTATTAGAAATAAATAATTTTTATACTGTATAAGAAATCTCGAGTTTCATATATAGATAAGTATATATATCTAATCAACAGCACTTTTTATAAAAATCTCAAAATTGGCTGTACTCACTGTCAAATAAGAGAAAAACTGCATCAATAATTTCTCAAAGAATGAACTCAGAACCCGGAGTTAAAAGGCACAGCGCATTAAGACAAGTTCAAAGCTATATCAAAGAATACCTGAATCAAGAAGAACTCAAACAGAGGAAGATAGAAGCAACAAGGATTCCAAACAAGCATATGCAATTAAGATCAAACAAGAATGCATATGAATAGGGAAATAGAGTTGAAAAAATCAAGCTGCTTTTCAAGAGGATTAGCAAACAAGAACTTCAGGTTAGGGTATAAAAGAACAGATCAACTCGAATAGAATTCAAGACACACAACTGAATAGCCTCGAGAAATAGTTTTTAACGTTCCCAAAACCCGCGATTCGCTTTACTCAAAACTCGTATTTCATCTATGATAACCCATCAGTGCTTTCATATACATAATTCACTAGTATTAAGCCGGCCAAACTTAATACCAAGAATTATGCAATGCGAGACTAACAGCGTCAATCAATAGACCATCATGTGCATAAAGCTCTAATTCTCGTCATTCGACAAGACTTAGTACATGACAAACGCTCAGAGTATGCAATTGAAGCATAGTCGGTCCATTCTTCAGGCTCTACAGGAGGGACTGCTCTGATACCATAATGTAACACCCTAACTACCAAAGCTCACGCTTCCGGCTGCGCAACTCTGATAGCTCGGACATTACGACGACACTTATACTATTTAATACTAAAATATGAGCCTGTTTAAAACTTTAAACAGCAATACCGCTCCCAAAATTACTTTCGTTCGATAACGTACTTCCATAGATACCATACAACTTAAAAAACTCATAAAGAATACATCCATATATATACATACATACATATATATAAGTAATATTACAAACATAATCCAATACAATTTCTATCCCTCTTACAGATTATATCAAGCAAGATAAAGGCGAGGGTACAATAAACCATAACTAAAACAATACAGAGCATCACGACAACAATTAAATAAGCTCTTCGTAACTTCTGTGCCCATATCCTGAAAGGGGAAAAATGTAGGGGGGGTGAGAACATCATCCTCGAAAGGGTTCTCAGTAGAGGGTTTTTGGGAATTACTGTAATAGGATACATGAAGATAAACCGTACCAGTGATTAATAACCGTCTCATGCCTCTTTTCAAAAACAACGGTTTACAATGAAAGTAAAGTCGGAAATCTTTTCTAAAAGAGGAACCATTCAATTCTCAAAGACTCAAAAGCCTTTCGAAACGGTTTATCTATGCTGAAACAAAATAGCCTTTCATATTTTATTCCAAACCAGAAACATAAAACCGAAATTAACCATCGGTTCATCTCATTCCAACCACGGCCCTAGGCCCAAACAATCCAACCATCAACCAATCGCCACAGTCCAACAGAGTCCCAGTAGCAAACACAATTAGGAAGATGCAAGCACAAACAAACAGTTATTGCAAGTAGAACAATTAGCAATTAATCACATAGGCAAACCAAGTGTAATATGCACACCCAAACAATGTCACATAGATGCATATGATGCATACCTGTCCCTAGTGGCTGATGATATCATCTGTCGGTTATATAGCTAACCCGACACGTCCTGGTAGCTAACCATGGATAGAAACACCCATCGCGGAGCAAGTAGGTTTGAGCTACAACCCCATTGCTACTACCCGCTCAACCCAGAGCCAGTGGAATAACCACTACCGCGGCTACTACCCAGGAGGGTGTTTAAAAGCTCAACCTGGAGCGAGTGGAATCACCACTACTACCGCAACTACCCAGGCGTCACAGTCTCTGACCTGGAGCAAGTGGGACGAACCACAACCCTTGCTACTACCCAAGTATCTCAAGCATATATTCATTCAGTCCCAGCCATGGATCAACATCCATCTCAGCCATCCGGCTTAAATTCATAATTCATAGTCAGCCATACGGCCCATAACTCATTCGGCAATCAGCCATAAATCAATATCATACACAGCCATTCTGGCTCACGGTTCAATCCAGAAACAGCCAATATTCATAATCATACACAGCCATTCCGGCCCATAACAAAACAGCACTTCTACCATCCAACATCATCAAATTCATAAAACCGGCATTTAAGCCATAAATCACTTTTTCTCAAATCGCTTCACTTTGAAATCAAGTTTCAACTCTTTTCAGCCTTGGCTTTAAAGATCTCATTTCTCAAATCATCTCAGGCTCATAAGCCAAATTTACTCAAAGTAAGTTCCCTTTTTAAAACAAAGCCGCTCTCGGCATCCTCTTTCCAAGACTTCCAAAACCATGGAAAGTTAAAGATTCAATTTGGGAACAATCAAAATCGCCCATTCCACAATGGGATTTTATAACAAAGTTTCTCGGCAGAGTCCCAAGTCTTTAGGG
>NC_029786.2:43666743-43687209 GCF_000816755.2 Arachis ipaensis
CTGATAATTCAAATAAAATAGTAGAAGTCTTTAACTCATCATTTGCCAGACAACATTTCAATAAAGACTCGGATTTTTATAGAAATTTCGGCAGCACCTCCCCTAAAACTTGGACTTTTGCCACCCGGTTCGAGTCCCAACTAAATTGTTTCTCATTCCTTTTCAACAGCTCAAAACCAGAAATCAATTCAAAAGCAAGCTAAATCCAACAGTCACCTCAGTGGCATATCTCAAGGAAACCATTTCAAAAATCAACTCAATATCAACCGACTGCTTTCTTCCAGGAAAACTCGTGCCTCAGATAGTGGAAGTGCAAAATCGCAATATCAATATCTCAGCATATATGCATTCATTCTCATCCATGAATCAACATTCATCTCAGCCATCTGGCTTAAATTTATAATTCATAGTCAGCCAACCGGGTCATAATATATTCCGCAATCAGCCATAATTCATTATCATACACGGCCATTCTAGTTCATAAAAAATAGCACTTCCACCATCCAACATCATCAAATTCATAAAATCATCATTTAAGCCATAAATCACTTTTTCTCAATTCACTTCACTTTGAAAACAAATTTTAGTTCTTTTCAGCCTTGGCTTTAAAAATCTCATTTCTCAAATCATCTCAGGCTCATAAGCCACTTTTACTCACAAAGTAAGTTCCCTTTTTTAAAAACAGAGCCACTCCTGGCATCCAATTTCCAAAACTTCCAAAACCATAGAAAGTTAAAGATTCATTTTGGGAACATTCAAAATCACCCATCCAACAATGAGATTTTATAACAAAAGTTCCTCGGCAGAGTCCCAAGTCTTTAGGGAAGGTCATCTTACATCAATTCTTCAAAATTCATTAAAACTCTTAAAATCATAGATTCTCGGTTCAAGTAAATAAAACTGAATTTATTATGAAACCGACCATACAAAATCACAAGTTCCAACCCGGTCCAAAAATCAACTCATTTGAAACGGAACCGGTTCATTTGAATCAAACCACTTTCAGGTTTCTTTTTGGAACCCATTTTCCTAACTCTTCCAAAATGCCTCAAACTTAATTGCTCAATCAAAAGTCTAGATTCTTTTGAAATCACTAAAAGCTCATTTTTATATTGAAATCAATATTAGAGCATCATTCTTTCCTTCAGTGATTCAAACTGTACAAATAGTTCATTTCTAACTAAGCCGAACTCAACGCATAAAGTTCATTAAACAAATTAAGCTTGAAAACATAAATATTCAAATAATATAATTCCTCAAATCCAACCCTTTTTAAACATCTTTTCAAACAAGACTAGGATTTTGTAGAAATTTCGGCAGCACCTCCCCTAAAACTTGGACTTTTGCCACCCGGTTCGGGTCCCAACTAAACCGTTTCTCATTCCTTTTCAACAGCTCAAAACCAGAAATCAATTCAAAAGCAAACTAAATCCAATAGTTGCCTCAGTGGCATATCTCAAGAAAACCATTTCAAAATCAACTCAATATCAACCGATTTAACTCATTTCTAAAGCTTTAAAGAATCGGTTCAGCGATAAATCGTTTATCAAAACCAAATCAATTAAAGCAACCCAGGCTGAATTTCAAGAGTATTCTATCTTTCACATCATCAAAATAATTGACTCAATTCAAACCAATCCTTAACGAATTAAACTCATATTTCAAATCTTTAAAGAATCAACTTCATATATTACATTTCACAAAGCCGCACAATAATTCAGCCAAACCAACATCCATAGTCATTCGAGTCAATCAAATAATACATAAGGCAGATACAATCACCAAATACACAATATCTCGCACCAGTATCCATATGTAATAATTCTAATACACAAAACATAGTTTTTGGAAAGCGCCCCTACCTCGACACGTGAAACTACAGCCCAAACACCTCACTGAGTCCTTTCCGCCTCAACCCGAATTGACGGCAACCAACAACTCGGTTCCACTTGCTTTCTCAGCCGCCACGACTCTAATCGCAACACATAGTGGTCAGGACTCGACCCCACGTTATCAAAACTCATATTCATTAACCAAACACCACAGAATACTAACGCGAGGCTTTTCGAAACATAAATACTTACTGAACTAGCGAAACGAAGCAGCCGCGAACTCCGAGCACGACACGCAAGCATCGATATACAACCCTGTGACAAATAACGCTACAACGCCTCAGTCGAAATTATCAGAACAGTGACAAAAGGCTCCTCGAACCAAAACGCTTACCAAGACCGAGGGAGAATGGCTGAACCGAATAGCGACGGTCTCCGAACCGGTTCGGCGGCAGCCCGGCAGCCACCTCAAGCGGCAGCAGGGACCTGAACAACATGTAGCGACAATGAAGTATCCAGAAGCTCAATAGAAAAGGAGAACCAGCTTAAAAATCCTTACCGACAAAGCCTTCCG
This sequence comes from Arachis ipaensis, assembly GCF_000816755.2. NCBI lineage: Eukaryota > Viridiplantae > Streptophyta > Magnoliopsida > Fabales > Fabaceae > Arachis > Arachis ipaensis. The sequence goes on from NC_029786.2 coordinate 43,669,150, forward strand.
GTGACGGCAGTGGTGTTTTCCGGTGGCAGAGGCTTACCGGCGCACCCCCATGAGCAGCGACAAGGCTCCCAACAGCAGCTGGGCGCAGTGGCAGGGACACCTCCGCAATGGTTCTCCTCCGGTGGGGCTCTCTCTCTTTTCCTCGCGACAACACCGGGGATGCTGGCGGCGAGCAGGCCAGCGACTGGGATTTGATATCTTATTTTATAAATCAATTAAGAATAATTAAATTAGTTTTATTAATATTTGGAGTTAAGTTAATTAATATTTTTGTGAAACTTTTATAATTGGTTATTTTATATAATTAAATTTAAGAAATTTCTATTATGAATAAATATGATTTATTCTATTAATTTGAGCCCTTAAAGATTAATTTATTAGAAATGATTAAATTGATTTTGATAAATACTTTAATTTTAAGTCAATTAGTATTTACTCACAATTTTGATTATAACTAGTTATTTTATATATAAATTGAAATTAAAGTTATGATAGAAAAATAATAAAAGGTCATATAATTTAATATAGGTAATTGATATTTCGAGTTTAACTGTATTTTATAGAATGTGATTAGTATGCTTATTTTATAATTTAAATTAAAAATAATTGTTTGAGCTCATTGATATGTTGATAAACAAAATCTTATGCATTTTGAAAGTAATTTTTATGAAGCAATTTTTATGGTATTATATTTGAATCTTAAATTGTTATTCTATCTCAAATATTTTATAAAGGTTGTTATATTACTCATATACATTATACCTTAACCTTAAATTCCTAATTAAAAACCTAATTTTATCCTAAATTCACAAAACACACGCACAAACAGAATGGGAAAGAAAGGAAACAGGGGAGCTCGAGGGGGAAAACAGAAAGGGAAAAGAAAGGAAGGGGAAAGAGGGAAGATGGGGGAAAACGGAGAACAGGAAGGGAGACAGAGGACGAAGGAGAAGAAGAGAGGGGGAGGAACAACGCTATGGAGCTTGGTGCCGCTGCCGAGCTGCTGTCACAGAGAAGAAAGGGAGAGGCGAACGTGACCCACGGAGGAGAGGAAGGAGCTGCCGTCGAGCCACGCCCCGTTGCCGTTGTTCGTGTATCGCCATTGCCGTTCGCTGAGGGTGAGACGCGAAGAGAAGATGCTGACTTGCACCATCGTGCCTCGCTATCTTCGTCGAGCCTTCATCATTGTCGCTCCCTATTCCCGTTGCCATCAGGGTTTGCTGCCGCTGCCATTGAGAGTGACGCAGCAGAGGAGGAGTCGTTCCTTTTCCGCCGCCGTCGCCGGAGACCTTGGTTGCTACTGTTCATATGGGTGAGTTCGTTGTTCCCTAGTTACCGGAGTCACTGTCTATGAATCTTTTGTTGCTTTAGAATGACCTTGTCCCCATCTTTAATGTTCCTGAGTACACTATAGTTGTTGGAATCGTTACAGCTGGAACTTGTCACCGGGGGAGAGAAGTGACTGCACCATCCTCTTCATTTTGACATTGAACCTCTATTCCTAACCCTGTAACGCTCTTGCTCTTGTTCTATTTGGTATTTTGTTTCTCTATTATGTTCTTATTTTAATTATGATAGCCAATATCTCTGTTTTAGTATTATGGTGTTATGCTGAAATTGCCGAAATTGCCGTTGCTGCGAGCGTAACCAGAATTGATGCTGCTGCCGCCGTCCCGGTTGCGTTGAAATCACCGCTGCAGTTGCCAGTTTAGACTAAGCAGGGATTGTTGCGTTAAACTATGCGATTGCGACATCGAGGTAGGGGGTTTAAAATAATTTCAATTTAAGAATGCTTACAAGGTTTATTGAATAACTACAAATAGATTTAACATCTGTGAGTAATTGATTGACTATGTAAATATTGAATTGTGGCTGAAATTTTGATTTGAAAGGGTTGAGATTGTGACTTGGAATTGTTGATTAGTGATATTGATTGATTGTGTGGATTGGGAATTGTTTGATGACTAATTGTTGAGAATTCCTGAATTTTAATGGGTTATGTTGGATTTGTTGCCGCTGAGATGTTATTTGGTATATTGTAATGTTAATGAACTTGGTTGGTGGTTGATTTGGAATTGGTTTTGAGGGGTATTGAAGGGTTGGATTTTGAATACAAAATGGTTTACTGAAATTAGGTTCTCTTGAAATTAAACAGCAACTTTGAAAGTGATTCAGTGACTCTATAGTGACTGAAATGATATGAATTTAAGTGTTAAGTAAATTATATTAAGTGTAATTGTGAAAATTCAATTTTGAAGATTTTGTATCAACTAGAGAATCAGTTATGATTTTTCAAAGTTGAATGCTAAAATCTTATTTTCTGCATAATTTCTAAACTAAGTCAGCAACTTTGAAAAAGCTGTAACCAGTTCTGCGATTATCAGAATTGTGTGGAACTAAGTCCGGATCAAGCTTGGGAATATAGGGAGTTGGACTGGTGAATTTGAGACTTTTTCATTAAGTTTATGATTTATGGTAAATTTTTGAATTATGGATGTCAAATCTGGTTTTTCTGCAGAACATTTAACACAGCAGCAACTTGATTTCCCTATTGGAAATTCTGCAGTTTGAATTTTGAAATGGAACCAATTTTAAATAAAACTTTATTCCTATTATTTTAATGCCGTAAAATTTCAGAACAATTGGACTTGTAGTTTTAAAGATATGAATTTTTGAAGGATGACGCATTATGCAGAAAAAGCCAGATTCTGTTTTCTTAAATTAGTAACTTTGGGAGTTTATAACTTTTGATCCTGGATAGATATTGAGATGCAATCAATTGGAAGTGAAAATTAAGTATGTTTAGCATATGTGATTTAAATTTCAGGATTTTCCATGTTTTAATAAGTGAGTTATGGAACTAGGAAGAGGTTGTGTTCAATGATTTGTAAAACAGAATTCTGCAGAAAATTACCTAACTTCCAAGCTACGTAACGCCTTCATTAAAAATGGTATGACCCTAGAACAAATTGAGAAAGAAATTTGGATGAGTTATGTGTAACCACATTAATTTTGAAGGTAGTTGGATTTAATTTGGATTTTATATGAAATTTCAAATGTTGTATGCTGCTGCTATCTTCTGGTTTTAAAACACTGCAGAACAGTCACGGTTTTGCTTATATTCCCAAAGTTAGAGTTAGCAAAAAATTATGATTTTTGATTTAATAGAAAGCTTAATATGAGACGGTCGCATGGATATAAAGTTTACATGATTCCGAATTCATTTGATATTTTAAAAACAAAATGGAAATCAGGCTGCCAAGTTGTGTTGGCAATTATTTTGGATATGGAATTTAAGAAATAGATTTTCTATATTATTATCAAATGTTATTGAGAATATATATTGTTGTGGCAACTGCTGAAAGAGGCTGATGAAATGTTGAGAACGAAGGAACCCGTAAGGGTGGCTAAGTCCTATTTTTAAAGGAGATTATGTCCAAATTTTTATAAAAGTAAAAGGACTTAGTCAAAAATGAATACTTGAGACTTGTTTAACGATAATAACTTTACTGATTCTTTTGAGAAAATATATTTGGTTTATAAAGTTGCTAGCAAGGACATGGGTTTTGTCCCGCTTGCATATTTACAATTACAAAAGAGTAAAGAGATAAAGATAAAAAAAGTAATATAGACACAGATGAAAGAGTATTCAGAGAAAAGTAAAGAGATACAGAGAATAGAGCAACTAGAGTAAAGAGATGCAGAGAAAAGAGAAACCAGAGCAGAGTAAAGAGATTTTTGTATATTTATATATATATTAGTTGGTTGATGCAACCCAGAGCTATATTTAATATATATTAGTTGCTTAATGCAACCCAGAGCCTCTGTAGGGAAACTAAGTTACCTACAGCCATTTTCCGCTTCCCCAGAGCATAGCAGAGTATATATATATTTCCTGCAGTAAGCAGAGGCTGTCTCAAATGAGCGGCTATTATCATATGCTCATTTATTTAGAAACGGAAAATCGTATTCGGGAAATCGGGATTACTCGTGACCGGATAAATGTCGGGATTGCGGGCAGCCAACCGACACATGAGCTCATGGCATGTACTAGGACTAGACATTCATCATATGCATCTATGTGACATTGTTTGGGTGTGTATATTGTAATTGGTTTGCCTATGTGAATAATTCTGTTTAACTGCTAATTGCTATACTTGATGTAATTGCTCTTGATTGTGCTTGAATCTCTTTACTTGTATTTGTATCTGATTGGCTGGGTTGTAGTGAATTGGGTGTTGATTGAATTGCTTGAGCCTAAGGCCGTGATTGGTTTGTGTTTGAGGTTTAGTAAAGTATGAAAGATTAAGCTGGTTCAGCATAGACTTAATGAACCTATGCTTGGAACAAATTAGTCATTCATACAGTCTAGGAAAACTTTTAAGACGTATATAAAGTAAAATATGGGTTTAGGATTTTGGATAATTAATTGATGCTTCTAAAGAAGGTTTTAGATTTTTGAAAGTTGAGCCATTGGTTTTCAAAAGAAGTTTATATAAGGCGATCGATGAATACTGCGAATGAAAGTAGTTTTCTTTTCATTGTCTCTAAATGAAATTAACTATTTGCGCTTTATTCTTTACTTTCACGACATTCTCGATCTCCACTGAGAACATGTGGTTTGGTTCTCACCCCAAATTTTCCACCCTTTCAGCGACAGGTTTGAAGACGCAATTTGAAGCTGCGAGCGATCAGTAGGCTTTCTTTATGGTTTTAATTGCTTTCATAGAGTCCCCTCGCTATTGTCCTTTGAGATTTTATTTTACATAGAGGGGTAGGTTTAGTATATTGTATTTGAGTTTTATTTGGTCTCTTTTGTATAAGAATTATTATCAATAATATTTATGTGATTATTATTATTTGTGAATGTTTGAATTATGACTTTAATGATTAAAAAACAAAATTTTCTGGAATTTTCTTAAAACTGAAACGTGAACTCGATACAAAGGCTCGATAATTAAGTAGTTAATACTAGAGAAGGTTACGTAATGTTCTTTCTAGTGGAAATACCCTGACTTAAGCAAGGTATTTTGCTGGACGGGATGTTACATGATACATGTGAAAACATGTTTCCTAAGCCATAAAAAAATGTTAATTTTAATTATCCTTTATTGCCATTCGATGTCGTGATCTGTGTGTTAAGTATTTTCAGGCTTTATAGGGCAGGAATGGCTTAGAGGACAGGAAAGAAACATGCAAAAAATGGAAGGAACGCACAAAATGGAGTTTTGAAGAAAATGGCAGCGACGCGCACGCATGGACGACGGGGACGCGTGCCTAATGCAGAGCACGAGCGACGCGTACACGTGACTGACGCGTACGCGTGACAAGGAAAATCTCTATATGACACGCACGCGTGACCTACGCGTATGCGTGACAGACGCCACGTGCAGAAAGTTGCAGAAGTCGCCCCCAGCGATTTCTGGGCTCCTTTTTCGGCCCAAATCCAAGCCCAGAAACACAGAATAGAGGCTGGAGAATGAGGGAATCAAAAGAATCATTCATTCATTCATTCATTAATCAATAATTTGAAGTTTTAGATGTAGTTTCTAGAGAGGGAGGCTCTCTCCTCTCTCTTAGGTTTTAGGATTAGAATTTTTTCGTTTTCTCAATTCCAGGTTCAATGTTCCTTTAATTTATGTTCTCTTTTACTTTTATTTATTCTATCACTTTAATTTGTTTATTTTCCCAATATTGGTTTATGAATTCCATGTTAGAATTGATTTTTCCTATTTAATATAAATTGAGGTATTTCAAATTTAAGATTGCTTTCTTCTATTTATGTTATTGATGCTTCCAATTTAATTTAGATTTTTCTTTCCCCCTTTGCTTTGGTTGAGTAATTGGTGACACTTGAGTTATCAAACTCAGCTGTTGATTGAAAATTAGAATTTGCTGATTGATTTGGATTCTTCTAAAGCTAGTCTTTCCATAGGAGTTGACTAGGATTTGAGGAATATCATTGATTAGTCCACTTGACTTTCCTTTATTTAGTAAGGGTTAACTAAGTGGGAGCAATAAACAATTCTCATCATACTTGATAAGGATAACTAGGATGGGATTTCCAGTTCTTATACCTTGCACTGGTTTTTATGATAATTAATTTACTTTCCTGTCAATTTATTTTCCTATTCCTTATTTCAAAAACCCAAAAATATACCTTTTTCCATAACCAATAATAAATCATACTACCCTGCAATTTCTTGAGAAACAACCCAAGGTTTAAATACTTCGGTTATAAATTTTATTGGGTTTTGTTACTTGTGACAACCAAACTTTTGTGCGAAAGGATCTTCTGTTGGTTTGGAAACTATACTTACAACGTGATTATTTTTATGAGATTCTTTACTAACAAAATTTGTTTCATCAGTACCTCATAATTATCAATATTTGGTATGTAGACAAGGATGGCGATCTCAATTCCCATCCCTAGCCAAGAGTTACTTTTATTATTCATATTTGAAAACCAAAATTTCAATTGTTTAATTCTAGTTATAGTCACTTGTTAGTTTTAGAGTAAATTATATTACTTGTCCTCTTATTAGTTTGGAATTGTTTATACCTTGCCTTAGCTCCTTGGATTAGTTTCTTGCATCTTAAGATTTCTTGTTTGATTAAGTCTTTTAGTTTAAATTCTTGCTCATGACTTGCAACCCTGGAATTCTAACCAATGTTGAAGCACATGTTTGCCCACTCCTTGTGAGACGACCCGAGGTTTGAATACTTCGGTTATTTTTATTGGGGTTGAACTTGTGACAACCAATTCCTTTGAAATTTGATCGGGAGTTATTAGTTGGTTTGGAGCTATGCTCACAACGAAGTCCTATTTCTATTAAGAGAAATTCTAAACCAACAATAACCAACACATCAGAGGTTCATCAATTCCAAAAGACACATTGGTTGGTGTGGAGTTATCTTCAATGATGGAGCTTGCTTCTTGCTTAACCTCTTCCTTTTGGTAGCTTCCTTCCAATTCAATCTCTTCTTCATTGCTTACCAATGGTATAGGAGGTTGCACACTTTTCTATTATCTCAATGTCAAGTCCAATGGGAGAGGATTCAATTGTATATAGAAACTCCTCAATGATTGAATCCATCTCTTGATCAACCTCTTCAAAGTATTCAATCATGATATGCTTTGGAGGTTCTACACCCTCCTCAACATCAATATCAAGCTTCTTGGAAGAGAGCTCTCTAATTCTACATTCCCATGGACTTCCATTATCTCCTAGATCTTCAACCACTTCTTCCGGCTCAATTATCTCAACTTCCTCCCCTTGTGACAATTCTTGCTTCAACTCCCTTTCTTCACCTTGAAACTCCAAACTCACTCCCTCACTATGCTCCTTGGTTGCTTCTCCGCATTCAACAATGTGAGTACTTGGGATGTATGAGCTTAGGTGGGAGGTTACGCGACTAATGGCTTCTTTCATAGTGGCCAACATGGCCTCCAACCTCTTATGCTCTTCTTCTTGCTTTTGAAGGCGAGAATAGAGATCTTTTTGTTTTTGCACTAGGGGGTTGAGAGATTCGTCCAATGAAGGCGATGGTGGAAGGGAGGGTTCATTGTTTGGAGGGAAGGTTTCATAGTTGGAAGGTGGTTCATCTTGGTAAGGGTATGGAGATGGGGTGTATGAGATTGGTGGTTCTTCGGAGTATTGGTGTTGGAATCACTACAAGAAAATGAAACATTTGTAACAAAAATTTTGAAACAAATTTAAAATTGTTACAAAAAATTATTTTTTTAACAAAAATTAGTAATTGTTACATAATAATAATGTTTTGTAACAACAATAAAATTTGTTACAAAATGTTTTAATATTTTGTAACGACTTGAATTTTTTTGTTACAAATTATATTGGCTTTGTAACGAAACAGTATTTTGTTGCAAATTTTTAAAATATTTTGTAACAAAAGATAAAGTTGTTGCAAAAATTTAAAATATTTTGTAACAAAATATCCATTTGTTTCAAAAACTCCAATTATTTTGTAACAAAAAATTAATTTGTCACAAAATTCAATATTATTTATAACAAGTTATTTATTTGTCACAAAATACAAGAATTTTTGTAACTAAAAAAAATTATTTTAAAATGTTAAAATCTTTAAGGTAATTTTATTTTATTTTAAAAATTTTATTTTTAAAATATTATTTGTGTTAATTAATTATTTTTTATAAAAAAATTAAAGATTAAATGATTTATTTTTAAAAATGGTATATATTATTTTATATTTTTTTATAAAATTAATATATAATTTTACTAATAATTAAATCTTAATGAATATTTTGTAAAATTGTTATATTACACATATATATTTTATGTTAACTCTAAAAGTACCAAATAAAACCCTAATTTCACTACATTCCTAAATTTATACCCAAAATCCCTAAACTTACGTTCAGAAAGGGAAAGAAAGGAAACAGGGGAAGCTCAAAGGAGAAGGGAAAATGGAGAACCACAAAATCCCTAATTTGTGTCCTAAATCCATTAATACACGCACACTCAAAGACAAAGAGGGAGAAGGGAGAAATAAGAAGAACGGAGAAGAGGAAGGAAGAGAGGGCAAAGAGCGCGAGGAAAACGAGGGAGGAAGGGGGCCGCCTTCGTCGCGGCCAAGCCGCCGTGGTTGAGGTCGCCATCATGTCTGTCGAGTTCCTTCGTGAAAAGGAGAACGACGCGCGAGAGAGAAAGAGAGATGAGACGCGACGAGAAGAGGAGGAGAAGGCCGTTTTAGTCGCCACCGAAGCCTTCGACGTCGCCGCTACCACCGTAGACATCATCTCAGCTACGAAGAAGAGGAGGAGGGGGCACTGTTAGCACCATCATCGCTATTCCGCGTAGTCACTGTCGAGAAGCAGAACAAAACAGAGAAAGACGCGAAGGAGGATGATAGAGGCCACCACCGCTGTTATTGCCATCGCTGGGCTAGTCGGAAGCTGCCGTGACCACCACTGATCTCTACGCTGCTGTTAGAGTCACTAGTGGAGGTATCTTTGTTGCGTCTATTTCGGTTTAGGTCCTTCATTTCCTTAAACTTGTTCTACTTCCACTTTTACTCTACTATTTTCCTATTTTCTTCTATAATTAGGTTGAATATTGATGCTGGTGTTGCCGTGGGACTGTTGAAGCTGCTGCTAGTTTTGATTCGGTTACCTTGGTACTCGTCTGATCTTTCCCTTAGGTTTGGTCCAATTACTCGTTCTGTTTTGTCACTGCTATGGTTACCATGTTCTGGTTTTAATTTAATTTTAGTCCTTGCTTTGAATTTCAGTAGATTGTTGATATTGGCAAAACTCTGCCATTGTTCATGGAGCTTCAAACCTTAGGTGACAAGACGTGAAGAACCATGCTCTGTAAAGTGTCTTGTTTTCAATGTTGCAGGTCTCATTTAATTTGAGTTGAACCGTTTGGTTACATTTACAGAAACTAAAAAGGATGGATCCTATAGATGTTGAGACGGTATGTTTGTCTGTGTTCTTACTGTCCAATGAATCACTTCTTTTGACAGTCCATTTCCATTTGCAGGTCTCATTTACAGAAACTAAAAAGGATGGATCCTATAGATATTGAGACGGTATGTTCGCCTGTGTTCTTGCTGTGCAATGAATCATTTCTTTTGACAGTCCATTTCCATTTGCTTCAAACAAATAATTCCTACTCCTTAAATGGAGTTATGATATTGAAACTTTATTTCTACAAAGGCTTTGAAATATTGACTTTGGACAGATATTAGAAATGTGAAGTTAGAAGTACTTACCAAATCATACTCTATTTAGGTGCTACTGCTGATGAGAAATCTGTCTATCAATTTAAGGAGCCCAGATTTTTAGGATCATGTAATTATTTGTGTCATTGATCTTTTTATTGCTATAACTAAATATGTAATGATGAGTAGAATATTTTCCACTGTTATATTTCGGCATCTAAGTGATTTTATAATGAATCTATTTCCTGAGGATACATAGCTTGAAGTGGTATGCTGATGTTCCTCATTTATTTGAAATTGTCTATGTCATGCCACATTCCTACAAAAGCATCACATACATATTGAAATTCTCATCTCTGTAGAAACTTGAACGACTACTATGGTCGACATCAAATTGCATGCTCAAGGATAGAAGGAATGGTAATGAGATTCATATATGTTCATGCAGAGAAGGTTGCTTGCCTCGTATGAGGTGGAACTCAAAATAGACAGCTACATCAATGCAAATAGACATATGACTGGTGGGCAGTTGAAGACAGCTACTTAGATGCGGTAGAGGCAGAAAATGACTTCATTTTCACAAATTAGATGTTGTCATTGATTAGGATTTTGGGTGATGCGATGAAGATGCCACGGAAGAGCAGGTCTTGGTTCTTTAGATTTCGGAAAAAGAAGTTCTAAGAACATTTTCTTTGTGCAGGTCTTGGTTTCTATCTCAGAAACTGCTCCCATCATTTTATACATTAGAGATGTTGAGAGGTTTGTTCTACAATCACCAAGGTTATACAACTTGATACATAATGCTTCACTGCTTTTGAAAATTAGTTGGCATTTATCCTTTTCCGTACTCTTATTGACAAATAATCTAAGTTATAATTAGTTATATCTTGTTTCTAATTTTTGTTTTGATTTTTTATATCTTTTTTTTTATATCTTGTTTCTTATGTTAAACAATGACAAGTGATTCTTGCCAAAATATTCTATCATAATCTGGAAACAGTTAGTATAAATGATCATAATTATTATGATTATTTAAGTTAATTGTGTGAGATTATGCATATTTTTTTAATAAATTACTTTGTCAAGGTCTAAACTCTACTCTTCAATTGTTACATCGATAGGTGGAAGCCATAAAAAGGATTACTGAATATGTTGCTCAACTGAAAAAGAGTTGGAAAAGGACATGGTAAGAATTTTAGAGTTTGTATTCATTGTTGAATAATACTAAGTATAGTTTTTTGTTTTTCCTGTGTATTTTTAAAGGAAAAACAAATCTTGTTTCTTAAGTGCTAGTGTTTTTTGGTTGGTACTCTTTTCAGGTGTGGCACTTATTAGAAGTTTTTTCCATGAGAACGGAGCTGTATGAACATGATGGAGTTTGTAATTTGTAGTTTATATTTTGGAGATTTATAATTTCTTGTTTTTCTTATCCTATGTATCTATCTAGTTCATTAGGGTTCTTCAATGTGTCTTGTTAGTTTTTATTTTAAAGTTTATATGTTGAAGATTTATAAAACAATCTTAGTTAAATGAAAGATATTTGAACTATCTATGTTATTATATATTATATAAATATTGACTTGTTGAGTAAATTAGTTAATATATTAATTAATTAAAAAAATAATATAATTTGGCAAATTATGTGTGTAATTTGTATTAAAAAATTATTACAAAATAAATAGTGTTTCGTAACTAAAAAAAATGTTACAAAATCAAGTTATATTTTGTAACAAAATTTATGATAGGAAAAAATATATTGTCACAAAAAATATTTTGAAGATCAAAATTTGTTATCAATTTTGTAACGACTTTTGTTTTTTTGTAACAGAAATGTTTGTTACAAAATATTACTTTGAATTGTAACAATTCCATTTTTTGTTACAAAAACTTTTTGTAACGGGACATACTATAACGACCCCTTTTTTTGTTACAAAATCTGTTTCAAAAATTCGATTTTTTGTAACAATTTTTTTTGTTACAAATACTGCTTTTTCTTGTAGTGAATGGTGGTGGCTCCATGTATGGTTCATATGGCTCATAAGGTGGTTGGTATGGTGGGTAAGGATTAGGGTCATAATGAGGTATTTGGTGGTAGGGGGCTTGTGAGTAAGGTGATTCAAAATCATGTTGAGGAGGTGGTTCATAGGCATATGGTGGTGGTTGTTGACAACTACAAGAAGGATCACCACATCTATTATATTGATATGCATTAGGAGTGAAATTATACCTATAAGAGACTGGAGGAGGTTGTTGCCAAGAAGGGTGATCAATTCCTTGAGGCTCCTCCCACCTTTGATTGTTCCATCCTTGATGCATATTGTCATTGTAGCTCCCATTTTCTACAACATAATTTGAACCAAACTCATAGCCAAAGGGGTGAGAATTCATGGTAGCAAATAAAAACAAAAACTAACAAAATAAGCAACAAAGTCCTAAACCTAACAAAAATTGACAAACAAGCAAAAGGCAAACATATTCACATATTTACAATAGCCAATAACATAGCACCATTGCAATTCCCCGGCAATGGCGCCAAAAGCTTGAAAGAGCATAACCGTTGGCTAAGAATTTCTTCTCGGTTAGAGGAAATAACTTTGTTGCAAGTATAGTTCTCAACCGACAAGTGATGCTCAAATCAAATTTAATTTGATTGTCACTAGTTCTACCCCAGTAAAATAACCGAGAGTATTAATCCCAGGTCGTTCTCCCTAGAAATTGCAATGAAGTGAGTGATTATTGGCTATGAAGGAATACGGGAAGTTTGGTTTATAAAAGGGATAAGAAAATAAATGGCAAGTAAAATAAAGGAAACAATTAAAGAAAACAATTGATAAAAGAGAGACAGTCATGGTAAGGATTGAGAATATAGGCTTTCTATCCCAGTCACTAATCAAAACAACAATTAACAAGAATTTATCCTATTTTGTCATCCCTAACAATGGAAGAAAATACAATGTTATCTTCACACGAGAGAAAGTCAAATAAGACCAGCTAATCTCACTCCAAAAGTCCTAATCAACTTACTAATTGAATTAGTAAAAGATTAGCGTTAATGGAAACAATATTAACTAACAACTCTAGATCACCAACATAGGTTGGGTCTTAATGACTCAAGATTGCCTAATTCCTCTTCCAAGCCAAGAATGCTAAAAAAGCTACTCTAACATCCAACCAAGCACTTTGTCAAACACTTGGAAGGCATAAAAGGAAAACATAATCAATTGCAAGGAAAAATAAATTCTACAACTACTAATTACAAGGAATTAACAATAACAACTCAAATCAACCATAAGAACATAAAAGAAACATCAATTGCATTAAGGAAAAGCCAAATCCAACAAGAGTATTTATAAACATAAAAGAAGCTCAGAGGAAAAATTAACAAGAAAACTAAGAAGAACAAAGACATAAGAACAAGAAATTGTAAAGGAAACAAGATGAAAGCAAGAATTAAACCCTAGATCTAAGATGCAAAGTACCCTAAGAACCCTAATTCTAGAGAGAAAAGGGAGCTTCTCTCTCTAGAAACTAACCTACATGATGCTAATCCTACAACTAAGTGCTCCCCCTTTGCCCAACCTTGAATTCTGCATGAAATAGCCTTAGGAATGAGTTGGATTTGGGCCTGGGCAGCTCAGAAATCGCTCCCAGCGAATTCACTTTAATGAGGTCACTAGATCAGCGCCACTCGTGCGTGTGGCTGACGCGTGCGCGTCGCTGGCCAAAATTCCTCCTCACGCGTATGCGTGGATGATGCGTGCGCGTGGCCCTTAATTCTCCAAATGCTCATTTCTTTATGAATTCTCCACTTTGCATGCTTTTCTCTTCACTTCTTCCATCCAATACTTGCCTTATGAACCTGAAATCACTCAGCAAACACATCAAGGCATCGAATGGAATTAAAGTGAATTAAAATCACCAATTTAAGGGCCTAAAAAAGCATGTTTTTATACTGATGAGCGGATAATTTATACGCTTTTTGGCATTGCTTTTAGTATATTTTTAGTAGGATCTAGTTACTTTTAGGGATGTTTTTATTAGTTTTTATGTTAAATTCACATTTCTGGACTTTACTATGAGTTTGTGTGTTTTTCTGTGATTTCAGGTATTTTCTGGCTGAAATTGAGGGATTTGAGCAAAAATCAGATTCAGAGGTAGAAGAAGGACTGCTGATGCTATTGGATTCTGACCTCCCTGCACTCAAAGTGAATTTTCTGGAGCTACAGAACTCAAAATGGCGCGCTTCCAATTGCGTTGGAAAGTAGACATCCAGGGCTTTCCAGCAATATATAATAGTCCATACTTTGGCCGCGTTTAGACGATGCAAAAAGGCGTTGAACGCCAGTTCTACGCTGCAGTCTGGAGTTAAACGCCAGAAACACGTCACGAACCAGAGCTGAACGCCAGAAACACGTTACAACCTGGCGTTCAACTCCAGAAGAAGCCTCTGCACGTGTAGACTTCAAGCTTAGCCCAAGCACACACCAAGTGGGCCCCGAAAGTGGATTTATGCATCAATTACTTACTTCTGTAAACCCTAGTAACTAGTTTAGTATAAATAGGACTTTTTACTATTGTATTTATATCTTCGGATCATCTTTGATCAGTTTGATGCTATCTTAGACTTTCATGGGGGTTGGCCATTCGGCCATGCCTGGACCATTATCACTTATGTATATTCAAATGGTAGAGTTTCTGCACTCTATAGATTAAGGTGTGGAGCTCTGCTGTTCTTCATGATTTAATGCAAAGTACTACTATTTTCTATTCAATTCAACTTATTCCGCTTCTAAGATATCCCATTCGCACCCAAGAACATGATGAATGTGATGATTATGTGACGCTCATCATCATTCTCACTTATGAACGCGTGCCTGACAAACACTTCTGTTCTACATGCAACCAAGCTAGAATGAGTATCTCTTAGATATCTAATACAGGGGACCGAGTCCGAGTTATTAGTATCTTCATGGTATAAGTTAGAACCCCTGGATGGCCATTCCTGAGATCCGGAAAGTCTAAACCTTGTCTGTGGTATTCCGAGTAGGATCTGGGAAGGGATGGCTGTGACGAACTTCAAACTCGCGAGTGCTAGGCATAGTGACAGACGCAAAAGGATAGTAAATCCTATTCCAGTATGATCGAGAACCTCCAAATGATTAGCCATGCCGTGACAGAGTATTTGGACCATTTTCACAGAGAGGATGGGATGTAGCCATTGACAACGGTGATGCCCTTACAGAAAGCTTGCCATGGAAAGGATTAAGACTGATTGGATGAAGACAGTGGGAAAGCAGAGATTCAGAGGAACGAAAGCATCTCTATACGCTTATCTGAAATTCTCACCAATGAATTACATAAGTATTTCTATCTTTATTTTCTGTTTATTTATTATTATTATTCGAAAACTCCATAACCATTTGATATCCGCCTGACTGATATTTACAAGATGACCATAGCTTGCTTCATACCAACAATCTCCGTGGGATCGACCCTTACTCATGTAAGGTTTTATTACTTGGATGACCCAGTGCACTTGCTGGTTAGCTGTGCGAAGTTGTGAAGTTATGTTTGGACCATGGTATTGTGCATCAGTTATTGGCGCCATTGCCAGGGAGAAAACGAACAACAAATTTTACAACCTCAGAGTAACAATTTCGCATACCAAGTTTTTGGCGCCGTTGCCGGGGATTGTTCGAGTTTGGACAACTAACGGTTCATCGTGTTGCTCAGATTGGGTAATTTTCTTCTTATTTTATTTTCAAAAATTTTTCAAAATTTTTTCAAAAATATTTTCTTCTTTTTTGTTTTTCCCAATTAATATTCGAAAAAAAAAATATTTTCAAAAAAAATAAAACATATTTTTCTTCAGAATTTTTAAGAATGAATTCTAGTGTTTCATGAAGCATGTTGAAGCCTGGCTGGCTGTAAAGTCATGTCTAAAATCTTTTGGACTAAGGCTTTCAAACCATCAGCATAGAGGCAAGTTAATTTGATAACTAATGAGCAGTATATCTGAGTTACATACTAAAGCTTGACTGGCTATTAAGCCATGTCTAACCCTTTGATTGGAGCTTTGGGCTAATATTGAAAGATTCCTGGAATTTTTCTTAAGGATTTTGGAATTCTTATTTTCTTTTTCACATTAATTTAAAAAAAATCCAAAAAAATCATAAAATCATAAAAATCAAAAATATTTTGTGTTTCTTGTTTGAGTCTTGAGTCAATTTTTAAGTTTGGTGTCAACTGCATTTTTTCTAAAATTTTTTTGCATTTTTCGAAAACTCATGCATTCATAGTGTTCTTCATGATCTTCAAGTTGTTCTTGGCCAGTCTTCTTGTTTGATCTTCATATTTTCTTGTTTTGTGTCTTTTCTTGTTTTTCATATGCATTCTTGCATTCATAGTGTCTATACATGAAAAATTTCCAAGTTTGGTGTCTTGCATGTTTTCTTTTCTTGAAAATTTTTCAAAAAAATAAGTTCTTGATGTTCATCTTGACATTCAAAGTGTTCTTGGTGTTCATCTTAACATTCATAGTGTTCTAGCATGCATCACATGTTTAGATCCAAAACTTTCATGCATTGCATCATTTTTCATGTTTTTCTCTCTCATCATTAAAAATTCAAAAATCAAAAAAATATATCTCCTTTTTTCTCTCATTAAATTTCGAAAATTTGGATTGACTTTTTCAAAAAATTTTAAAATCTAGTTGTTTTTATGAGTCAAATCAAATTTTCAATTTGAAAATCTTATCTTTTCAAAATCTTTTTCAAAAATCAAATCTTTTTCATTTTTCTTATTTATTTTTGAAAATTTTAAAAAAGTATTTTTCAAAAATCTTTTTCTTAATTTTATCTCATAATTTTCGAAAATATTATCAATAATTAATATTTTGATTCAAAAATTTCAAGTTTGTTACTTGCTTGTTAAGAAAGATTCAAACTTTAAGTTCTAGAATCATATCTTGTGATTTCTTGTGAATCAAGTCATTAATTGTGATTTTAAAAATCAAATCTTTTTCAAAACTAATTTCAATCATATCTTTTTAAAAATATCTTTTTATCTTATCTTTTTCAAAATCATATCTCTCTATCATATCTTTTTTAAATCATATCTTTTTCAAAAAAAAAAAATTTAAAATATCTTTTCTAACTTCTTATCTTCTTATCTTTTCAAAATTGATTTTCAAAATTTGTTTCAACTAACTAATTAACTTTTTATTTGTTTCTTATCTTTTTCAAAACTACCTAACTAACTATCCCTCTCTAATTTTCGAAAATACCTCCCTCTTTTTCAAAAATTCTTTTTAATTAACTAATTGTTTCAAATTTTGATTTTAATTTTATTCCCCTTGAATTTTCGAAAATCACTAACTCTTTTTCAAAAATTATTTTCGAAAACTTCTCTCTCTCATCTTCTTCTATTTATTTATTCATTTACTAAAACTTCTCTTCATCTCAAATCACTGCTCTTATCCTCACTCTTGTGGTTGGATTATCCATTCTTCTTCACTCTTATTCCCTTTCTTCTTCTACTAACAACAAGGGAACCTCTATACTGTGGTAAAAAGGATCCCTATTATTATTTTTCTGTTCCCTTCTTTTTCATATGAGCAGGAGCAAGGACAAGAATATTCTTGTTGAAGCAGACCCTGAACCTGAAAGGACTCTGAAGAGGAAACTAAGAGAAGCTAAAATACAACAATCCAGAGATAACCTTACAGAAATTTTCGAACAAGAAGAGGAGATGGCAGCCGAAAATAATAATAATGCAAAGAGGATGCTTGGTGACTTCACTGCACCTAATTCCAATTTACATGGAAGAAGCATCTCCATCCCTGCCATTGGAGCAAACAATTTTGATCTGAAACCTCAATTAGTTTCTCTAATGCAGCAAAACTGCAAGTTTCATGGACTTCCATTTGAAGATCCTTTTCAGTTCTTAACTGAATTTTTGCAGATCTGTGATACTGTTAAGACTAATGGAGTAGATCCTGAAGTGTACAGGCTCATGTTTTTCCCTTTGCTGTAAGAGACAGAGCTAGAGTGTGGTTGGACTCTCAACCCAAAGATAGCCTGAACTCTTGGGATAAGCTGGTCACGGCTTTCTTAGCCAAGTTCTTTCCTCCTCAAAAGCTTAGTAAGCTTAGAGTGGATGTTCAAACCTTCAGACAGAAAGAAGGTGAATCCCTCTATGAAGCTTGGGAGAGATACAAGCAACTGACCAAAAAGTGTCCCTCTGACATGCTTTCGTCACGGCTTCAAGTTCTTTCCTCCTCAAAAGCTTAGTAAGCTTAGAGTGGATGTTCAAACCTTCAGACAGAAAGAAGGTGAATCCCTCTTCCCTCTA
>NC_029786.2:43691339-43715750 GCF_000816755.2 Arachis ipaensis
AAGCAACTGACCAAAAAGTGTCCTTCTGACATGCTTTCAGAATGGACCATCTTGGATATATTCTATGATGGTCTGTCTGAATTAGCTAAGATGTCATTGGATACTTCTGCAGGTGGATCCATTCACCTAAAGAAAACGCCTGCAGAAGCTCAAGAACTCATTGACATGGTTGCTAATAACCAGTTCATGTACACTTCTGAGAGGAATTCTGTGAGTAATGGGACGCCTCAGTAGAAGGGAGTTCTTGAAATTGATACTCTAAATGCCATATTGGCTCAGAATAAAATATCGACTCAGCAAGTCGATATGATTTCTCAGAGTCTGAATGGAATGCAAGCTGCATCCAACAGCACTCAAGAGGCATCTGCTGAAGAAGAAGCTTATGATCCTGAAAATCCTGCAATAGCAGAGGTGAATTACATGGGTGAACCATATGGAAACACCTATAATCCCTCATGGAGAAATCACCCAAATCTCTCATGGAAGGATCAACAAAAGCCTCAACAAGGCTTTAATAATGGTGGAAGAAACAGGTTTAGCAATAGCAAGCCTTTTCCATCATCCACTCAGCAACAGACAGAGAACTCTGAACAAAATACCTCTAATTTAGCAAACTTAGTCTCTGATCTATCTAAGGCCACTGTGAGTTTCATGAATGAAACAAGGTCCTCCATTAGAAATTTGGAAGCACAAGTGGGCCAGCTGAGTAAAAGAATCACTGAAACCCCTCCTAGTACTCTCCCAAGCAATACAGAAGAGAATCCAGAAGGAGAGTGCAAGGCCATTGAATTGACCATCATGGCCGAACACACAAGAGAGGAGAAGGACGTGAATCCCAAGGAGGAAGACCTCCTGGGACGTCCAGTGATCAATAAGGAGTTTCCCTCTGAGGAACCAAAGGACTCTGCGGCTCATCTAGAGACCATAGAGATTCCATTGAACCTCCTTACACCCTTCATGAGCTCTGATGAGTATTCTTCTTCTGAAGAGAATGAGGATGTTACTGAAGAGCAAGTTGCCAAGTTCCTTGGTGCAATCATGAAGCTGAATGCAAATTTATTTGGTAATGAGACTTGGGGAGATGAACCTCCCCTATTCACCAATGAACTAAATGCATTGGATCAACTAAGATTGCCTCAGAAGAAACAGGATCCTGGAAAGTTCCTAATACCTTGTACTATAGGCACCATGACCTTTGAGAAGGCTCTATGTGACCCTGGGTCAGGAGTAAACCTCATGCCACTCTCTGTAATGGAAAAACTGGGAATCTTTGAGGTGCAAGCTACTAAAATCTCATTAGAGATGGCAGACAATTCCAGAAAACAGGCTTATGGACAAGTAGAGGACATGTTAGTAAAGGTTGAAGGCCTTTACATCCCTGCTGATTTCATAATCCTAGATACTGGGAAGGATGAGGATGAATCCATCATCCTTGGAAGACCCTTCCTAGCCACAGCAAGAGCTGTGATAGATGTTAACAGAGGTGAATTAGTCCTTCAATTGAATGGGGACTTCCTTGTGTTTACAACTCAAGGTTATCCTTCTGTAAACATGAAAAAGAGGCACAGTAAGCTTCTCCCACTGCAGAGTCAACCAGAGCCCCCACAGTCAAACTCTAAGTTTGATGTTGGGAGGCCACAACCAAACTCTAAGTTTGGTGTTGAACTCCTATATCCAAACTCTAAGTTTGGTGTTGGGGAGTCTCAACAATGCTCTGAACATCTGTGAGGCTCCATGAGAGCCCACTGTCAAGCTATTGACATTAAAGAAGTGCTTGTTGGGAGGCAACCCAATTTTTATTTATCTAATTTTAATTTATTTTTATTGTTATTTCATGTTTTATTAGGTTCATGATCATGTGGAGTCACAAAATAAATATAAAAATTGAAAACAGAATCAAAAACAGCAGAAGAAAAGTCACACCCTGGAGAAGGATCTTACTGGCGTTTAAACGCCAGTAAGGAGCATCTGGCTGGCGTTCAACGCCAGAACAGAGCATGGATCTGGCGTTGAACGCCAGAAACAAGCAGCATCCTGGCGTTCAGATGCCAGAAATGCACAGTGAGGAAAGCTGGCGCTGAACGCCAGAAACAAGCATAGAACTGGCGTTCAACACCAGAAACATGCTACATCTGGGCGCTGAACGCCCAGAACAAACACCAATTCGGCGTCTAAACGCCATAATTGCATGCAAAGGCATTTTACATGCCTAATTGGTGCAGGGATGCAATTCTTTGACACCTCAAGATCTGTAGACCCCACAGGATCACCTCAGCATCTGTGGACCCCACAGGATCCCTACCTACCTCCACTCATACTCTTCCCTCTTCTCAATGTTCATCCTCTCTTTCCAATAAACACCCTTCCCCAAAACCCTTCACCAATCATCTCAAGCTCTCTTCCCTATTACCTATTCACCACTCACATCCACCCACTCTTCCCCATAAACCTACCTCATAAACTCCACCTACCTTCAAAATTCAAAATCAATTTCCCACCCAAACCCACCCTATATGGCCGAAACTAACCCCCCTCCCCTCCCTATATAAAGCCCTCCATTCTTCCTCTTTTTCACACAACACAACCCTCTCTTCCCCTTCTTGGCCAAATACACCTCTCCCTCCTCTCCTCCATATTTTCTTCTTCTTCTTCATCTATTCTTTCTTCTCTTGCTCGAGGGCGAGCAATATTCTAAGTTTGGTGTGGTTAAAGCATAAGCTTTTTGTTTTTCCATTACCATTGATGGCACCTAAGACCGGAGAATCCTCTAGAAAAGGGAAAGGGAAGACAAAAGCTTCCAGCTCCGAGTCATGGGAGATGGAAAGATTCATCTCCAAAGCCCATCAAGACCACTTCTATGATGTTGTGGCCAAGAAGAAGGTGATCCCCGAGGTCCCTTTCAAGCTCAAGAGAAATGAGTATCCGGAGATCCGACATGAAATCCAAAGAAGAGGTTGGAAAGTTATAACAAACCTCATCCAACAAGTCGGAATTCTAATGGTTCAAGAGTTCTATGCCAATGCATGGATCACTAGGAACCATGATCAAAGTAAGAACCCGAACCCAAAGAATTATCTCACCATGGTTTGGGGGAAATACTTAGATTTTAGTCCGGAAAATGTGAGGTTGGCATTTAACTTGCCTATGATGCAAGGAGATGCACGCCCCTACACTAGAAGGGTCAACTTTGATCAAAGGTTGGACCAAGTCCTCATGGACATATGTGTGGAAGGAGCTCAATGGAAGATTGACTCAAAAGGCAAACCGGTTCAACTTAGAAGACTGGACCTTAAGCCTGTGGCTAGAGGATGGTTGGAGTTCATTCAACGCTCCATCATTCCCACTAGCAACCGATCTGAAGTTACTGTGGATCGGGCCATCATGATTCATAGCATCATGATTGGTGAGGAAATAGAAGTTCATGAAGTCATCTCCCTTGAACTCTACAAAATAGCCGAAAAGTCCTCTCCCTTGGCAAGGCTAGCTTTTCCTCATCTTATTTGCCATCTATGTTACTCAACTGGAGCTTTCATAGAAGGAGACATTCCCATTGAGGAAGAGAAGCCCATCACTAAGAAAAGGATGGAGCAAACAAGAGAGCCCACTCATGGAGCTCAAGAAACACGTGAGGAAGCTCATCATCAAGAAATCCCTGAGATACCTCAAGGGATGCACTTTCCTCCACAGAATTTTTGGGAGCAAATCAACACCTCGCTAGGAGAATTAAGTTCCAACATAGGACAACTAAGGGTGGAACATCAAGAGCACTCCATCATACTCCATGAAATTAGAGAAGATCAAAAAGCAATGAGGGAGGAGCAACAAAGACAAGGAAGAGACATAGAAGAGCTCAAGGACATCATTGGTTCCTCAAGAAGGAAACGCCACCATCACTAAGTTGGATTCATTCCTTGTTCTTAAATTCTCTATTTTTCGTTTTCTTTATGTTAAGTGCTTATCCATGTTTGTGTCTTATTACATGATCATTAGTATTTAGTAACTATGTCTTAAAGTTGTGAATGTCCTATGAATCCATCACCTCTCTTAAATGAAAAATGTTTTAATTCAAAAGAACAAGAAGTACATGAGTTTCGAATTTATCCTTGAACTTAGTTTAATTATATTGATGCGGTGACAATACTTTTTGTTTTCTGAATGAATGCTTGAACAGTGCATATGCCTTTTGAAGTTGTTGTTTAAGAATGTTAAATATGTTGGCTCTTGAAAGAATGATGACAAGGAGACATGTTATTTGATAATCTGAAAAATCATAAAAATGATTCTTGAAGCAAGAAAAAACAGTGAATACAAAAGCTTGCAGAAAAAAAAAGAAAGAAAAAATGCAAAAAAAAAAAGAAAAAAAAAGAGAGAAAAAGCAAGCAGAAAAAGCCAAAAGCTCTTAAAACCAAGAGGCAAGAGCAAAAAGCCAATAAACCTTAAAATTAAATGGCAAGGGTAAATAAAAAGGATCCCAAGGCTTTGAGCATCAGTGGATAGGAGGGCCTAAAGGAATAAAATCACGGCCTAAGCGGCTAAACCAAGCTGTCCCTAACCATGTGCTTGTGGCGTGAAGGTGTCAAGTGAAAACTTGAGACTGAGCGGTTAAAGTCAAGGTCCAAAACAAAAATAGAGTGTGCTTAAGAACCCTGGACACCTCTAATTAGGGACTTTAGCAAAGCTGAGTCACAATCTGAAAAGGTTCACCCAATTATGTGTCTGTGGCATTTATGTCTCCGGTGGTAATACTGGAAAACAAAGTGCTTAGGGCCACGGCCAAGACTCATAATGTAGCTGTGTTCAAGAATCAACAGACTGAACTAGGAGAATCAATAACACTATCTGAACTCTGAGTTCCTATAGATGCCAATCATTCTGAACCTCAATGGATAAAGTGAGATGCCAAAACTATTCAAGAGGCAAAAAGCTACAAGTCCCGCTCATCTGATTGGAGCTATGTTTCATTGATAGTTTGGAATTTATAGTATATTCTCTTCTTTTTATCCTATTTGATTTTCAGTTGCTTGGGGACAAGCAACAATTTAAGTTTGGTGTTGTGATGAGCGGATAATTTATACGCTTTTTGGCATTGTTTTTAGTAGGATCTAGTTACTTTTAGGGATGTTTTTATTAGTATTTATGTTAAATTCACATTTCTGGACTTTACTATGAGTTTGTGTGTTTTTTTGTGATTTCAGGTATTTTCTAACTAAAATTGAGGGATTTGAACAAAAATCAGATTCAGAGGTAGAAGAAGGACTGCTGATGCTGTTGGATTCTAACCTCCCTGCACTCAAAGTGGATTTTCGAGAGCTACAGAACTCAAAATGACGCGCTTTCAATTGCATTGGAAAGTAGACATCCAGGGCTTTCCAGAAATATATAATATTCCATACTTTGGCCGAGTTTAGATGACACAAAAAGGCGTTGAACGCCAGTTCTATGCTGCAGTCTGGAGTTAAACGCCAGAAACACGTCACGAACCAGAGCTGAACGCCAGAAACACGTTACAACCTGGCGTTCAACTCCAGAAGAAGCCTCTGCACGTGTAGACTTCAAGCTCAGCCCAAGCACACACCAAGTGGGCCCCGGAAGTGGATTTATGCATCAATTACTTACTTCTGTAAACCCTAGTAACTAGTTTAGTATAAATAGGACTTTTTACTATTGTATTTATATCTTCGGATCATCTTTGATCAGTTTGATGCTATCTTAGACTTTCATGGGGGCTGGCCATTTGGCCATGCCTGGACCGTTATCACTTATGTATATTCAAACAGTAGAGTTTCTGCACTCCATAGATTAAGGTGTGGAGCTCTGCTGTTCTTCATGATTTAATGCAAAGTACTACTATTTTCTATTCAATTCAACTTATTCCGCTTCTAAGATATCCCATTCGCACCCAAGAACATGATGAATGTGATGATTATGTGACGCTCATCATACGGGAAAGCAGAGATTCAGAGGAACGAAAGCATCTCTATACGCTTATCTAAAATTCTCACCAATGAATTACATAAGTATTTCTATCTTTATTTTTTGTTTATTTATTATTATTATTCGAAAACTCCATAACCATTTGATATCCGCCTGACTGAGATTTACAAGATGACCATAGCTTGCTTCATACCAACAATCTCCGTGGGATCGACCCTTACTCACATAAGGTTTTATTACTTGGACGACCCAGTGCACTTGCTGGTTAGTTGTGCGAAGTTGTGAAGTTATGTTTGGACCATGGTATTGTGCATCAGTTATTGGCGCCATTGCCAGGGAGAAAACGAACAACAAATTTTACAACCTCAGAGTAACAATTTCGCATACCATATACTTAAGCACAAATTAAGGGAGAATTACAAAACCATGCTATTTCATTGAATAAATGTGAGAAAAGGTGATAAAATCTGCTAAATTAAGCATAAGATAAACCACAAAATTGGGGTTTATCAGGGGGAACCATTAATGGAGGATGGACTGCAAGTAGAAGCAGAGTATATCCTACTAAATCGTCAACGTACAAAGTAGGAATCATTCTCTTCTATAGTGCTATTTTTGATATGTTTTATTTTGTACACTATTAATCGTATTATACTCAATTCTTGCTTAGCTATGATTGTGGAATATACGTCATGAAATGGCTTGAAAAAATTAATCCACAAAAGATCAGAAGCAAAAAAAGATATAAATATAGAGTTTGGACACAAGTTAGTACTTTCTAAATTTATAAACTTCTTTCTTTTCTTATTTTAGTTGGGTTCATTTCTTATGTAACTAATTCCTTTCAATTTAAATGTAGGGAGAGATTGATAGGTTCAGGTACCAATATGGTCCGCACATTCTGTTGCATGAAATGAATAAAATTAGAGACCAAGTGATTTGGGAATCTGAAGCAATAAGACTCCCGAAGCCATCTGCTGCCCTCTCCAGCCCTTATTGTAAATTCACATCTGGGGATTTAGATAGTAAAAAGCATATACTAGGATTGGCTGTTTGTAATTAACAATATTTTGTTTAACTTGTTTAAAAAGCAAAAAATGCTTACTTCAAATGTATATATGTGAATATTAATCTAAATGTTAATGTTAATATTTATATTTGATTCAACATGGATTACTCATCTGAGATGTTAATTTATATATCTGTTGGAACTGTCTGGCTGCTATTTTACTCCAGGTTCTCAGTGATTACAATCACTGTATTTACCAATACATTATGAACTCCAAAAGAACACAGTGAACCGAAATTAATACACTGGGAGAACCGAAATATGGAAACACACTGAACCCCTAAACCCTAAACACTAAAACCAGGACCCTAAACACTGAACCCTAAACCAATAAACCCTAAACCCTTAAAACCCTAAAACCCTAAACCCTAAACCCTAAAGCCCTAAAATCCTAAAACCCTAAAACCTAAACCCTGAACCTCTAAAACCCTAACCCCTAAAACCCTAAACCCTGAACCCTAAATCCCTTAAACCTTAAACCCCTAACCCTAAAGTCTAAACCATAAAACCTCAACACTGAACACGGTGAACCGAAATTGATACACTTGGCGAACCAAAAGTTTGAAACACACTTAACCCCTAAACCCTGAACCCTAAACCCTAAACTCTAAACCCTGAACCCCGAACCACTAAACCCTAAACACTAAACACTAAACCCAGAACCCTAAACCTTAAGCCCTAAACACTAAACCCAGAACCCTGAAACCATAAACCCTAAACCCTTAAAACCCTAAAACGCTAAACCCTAAATCCTAAACCCTGAACCCTGAACCCTAAACTCTAAACACTATATTCATCTAATTATTTTTAGACTTCTTTCTGCACACCGAACCGAACACATGCACATGGTGAATCAACTATTTCGTAATTACTGAACCGAAAAGTTACTCACATTTACTCACAGTTACTCACACTGACAGTTACTCACAGTTACATATTATCAATTAAATTCAATTAAATTCAGATATAGATCACCTCAGTCAATTCAATTCACTTCAAATAAAATTAGCAATTTCATTCCATTGAATTCGATTCAAAATTCAATAATCAAAACCTCATCAAATTGATACGTTTGGGAAGAATTATCCAAAGTGCACTCATTCAAATGATTTGAAGTTGATTCATTCATTGTTTCAATTCAGAAGTGTAGATCGAAGAAAAAACGAAGAAGAAGATGAACGACAAAGCTAATTACGTTGAAGTCAATCCAGCTCCATAATGCAGAGAAGAAAAACGAGAATAGACGAGAACAACGAATTTAATTAGGTTGAAGAACAAGAGGAGAACAGGAAGAAGAAGAAGAAAAAGAAGAAGAACAAGAACAAGAAGAAGAACGCGAAAAAGGTTTACGTTGTATGAAAATGTTTACGTTGAGAAAAGTTGATCACGCAAAATAAGGATTAAGTTATATACGTTATATGAGGCGCGTGTAAAACAAACGAATGTGTGGGACGTAAAGTAGAAAGTACTTGAATACCATCCATATAATTTTTACATGGATGTAGAGCTTTTCCGTAAAATAAATACTCTTTTTGTTAAATTGTCAAAAGTTAATATATTAAGTCTGCTAAGCACATTCACGAGATCCATTTATCAATAAAGATAAATAAAGAATACATATACTTTTTGTAACAAGACCAATAAAGTTAAATACACAAATAATAAATAAAAGTTAACCGTTCAAAGAACGGACGAGATATGGTGCTAATACCTTCTTTATTTGCAATCGACTTCGAACTCAAATTCTATATTATCACAGGTTTTTTTTATTTTTGGCATCCAATTAGCTAGTCATTCTAATTTTATGAAAAAATTTATTGGTGACAACTCTAAATTTCACAGCAGAATTTTCTTTTAAAAAAATGATGAATAATTTTTCATCTTTCGATCAACTTTGGGTTGTAACATCCCGGACCGAGATGTTGCCACACTTGGTAAATGTTTCTTGTTAATATATGTTGACCTACTAGAATAGCTTCACTTTAATTTATGTACGTTTGATTGTATTAGATAAATTGAGTTGGTTAGAATAATTTGATTCCAATTGATTTCTAACGTTATTATTGGTTAGTTTATTGGGACTTTGTTGAATAATCAAGAACTTCCAATAATTGCTATACCATTTGGTGAGTGATTGTTGAAATAATTCACTTTACTTTGTTATCGTAGGTAAAGTCATAATTATAGATGATTCTAAAAAGAGAAAGTATTGAAACCAATACTAATTGTGTATAATATGTATAATAGATAAAAAAAATTGTAATTAAAAATTAAATTATTAATTAATTATTTAATTTTAAATTTTAAATTTTGAAAAATTAGAATTAGTATTTAAACTCATTCACACTATACACTTTTAAAACTCACCATCATCTTCTACGATCCTCACCTCGCGTCACTGAATTCTTTGTCGGCCATACCGATGGCGCCGCATTCTCCCACCAACACTGTCCTCATCTTCGCCGGTCAACCTGACGCGCCTCGCCCTCTGACGTTTAGCCTAACGTTGCTGCCACTTTTTCGCGCGCCTCTCTTCCGGATCGGCTTCGCTTTCTCCCATTCCTTCAAACCTCTTCTCACCGAGGATATCATCGTGCTCTTCTTCTTCTTCGGATCCAAACATGGTTAGCTTCTTTCATATTTGAGCCCTGTGCTTCACAACACTGTCGCTTTCGTCATGCCTAATCCTTCAAAACTATGTTTCATCACAATAGTTGTTTTTTCTGGTTATTCATCTTTTTATTCTATTTTAATGGACAATTTAGTATGGTCATTTTAGTAGGTATACGGATGGTTATTTTAATTTTTATATAGATGATTATTTTGATTGGATTGGGTTTAGTTATATATAATTAAAATATGTTAGATGTTCAATTTATTAGGTATGCGGATGATTGTTTTTATCCTTAAGTGGATGGTTATTTTTACTAAGGGTGAGTGGCGTGTGGCAAGCTAAGTAGGGACGGTGAAATGGGATGAAATTTGAAATTTGAAATTGGAGAATTTGAAATTTTAAATTTGATGTAAAATAACTGAATGAGAGTTTTTGAATTTATTATTTATTTCTATTGGGCTAAATAACCAACCCATTATACACATTGTCGAGATTCTTTATTAGTTCCTAGCGGAATTCTTCTAAAAAGTATCCATTAGTCAAGACTAATTAATTAATTATCTTTATTTTGTTGCTTCAATTGTCTTGATTTACATCTTTAAATTTCATTACTAAAATGCCTTCAAAATCCTTTTTTAATTTCTTTCACACAATCAATTTATACGCTCTTTCCACCATAGAAGATTCGGACTTAAAACTCCGATTTTATACTTTTTAAAGGCTTAAAAGAACCTTCACTTCTTTTAAATTTGATGGTGAGAATTTGATGTTTAGACTCTATCACATTAAAAAGGTGAAGATATGGTGTCCATTATCAATGCCAGCAACAATAACCACAACTTGTACAAGTAACAATGACATTGGTCTGTGTAGGAAGCAACAAGAGGGGAGGAAGAAATTAAACAACTTTTGAAGAGACAGAGAGCCAACTATATATGACAAAACTAACAGTAGAGGAGCAAAGTTTCAGCTTCCATATAGCACGTTAAGTTTTAGAGATGTGATTTATTTTCATTCTTTCCATGGAATTAGCTTGAGAGTGGTAGTAATGGTAAGAAAGTTGATTTTGTAGTGTAAATTTTGTAGAATATGAGGTAATTTTATTGTAAGCAGGAGATTAATTTTTGTTTTGGATTTGATCTCTTAGTTGCTAGAGGTTACACAACTCCCACAGATGTTTTCATGGGCCCTCCTGGCCTACACTCCCAAGAAAAATAGCATGACCCTCCCCATGAAATTTGCACATGCGGTGTTGATTTGGGAACTTTTTCTGAACAGGGGTAATTTGCATGGGCATGTGTTGTTGTTGGTCCTCCCCCATGCAAGTTTTTACGTTGCAAGTTTCTTGTACAAAATTGTAAGAATAGAAATATTTGGTAATTAAAAAAATTTAGTTAAAATTAAATTTATCTTATTTAATATTCATTAATTGTTACAATAATTAATAAATACTAAAAATAAAAAAAATTAGATAAAATTAGTTAAAATTTATCTTATTTAGTATTCATTATTAATTGTTGCAACAATTAATAAATACTAAATAAGACAAGTTCTGATTTTTTTTTTATCTCTCTAACATTATTATTGTAAAAAATATTCTAAAGTTTTTATATATTTTTCAGCAAACCATGTTTCGCATAATTTTAATGGCCAATAGTTAATTAAGATTTTGAGGTGATTTGTAAATGCGTGTGTCTTCTCTAACTCAAATGGACATGATCATGTGTAAATCAGTCCCATGACTATTTAGCAGGTATTTATTAAACTAAGCTTTTTCTTTCATTTATGAGCAAGTTATTAAGAAACTAGATTTGATATTCGTTATTTATTGCATGTTTACATAGTGCATTTTCAAGGGGTTAATAGTCCTCAGAGTTCTTCAAAGATCACTATAAATCAAGGTTCTGAAAATCGGACCGGACCGGCTGGTCAAACCGGTTCAACCGAGAACGTGCGATGCAAGCAGTCCGGTCCTTTCTCTAAAACTGTTGGAAGAAAAATTGCTGGAAAACTGACGAATTGGCCAAAAATTTGCCGGTTGGACCGGACCGGTAACCGGTCGGTTCGAATAAAATGGCGCCGTTTTAAAATTTGTAATAATAATAAAAAAAAAACGGATCCAGTGATCCACTCGTGACCCAACCCCTCTCTTCCCCCAATCATTCATTCATCCATGTTCTGGAGAACTCTGAATGAAAGAAATCATAGCCACGTAGCCCTCCGCCTAGCCCTCCATCGTAGCCTCCATTTTAACCCGGCCAATATAACTTTGTTGGTGGCCTCCGCCTATCCATTAGCTTGTGGGTGTTCTACCGAGGTGAATTGGTGCTTGATTTTCAAGTCGGCTACCAAGTTCCTGAAGTCCGTGTCTATGAACTGAGTACCATTGTCTATGGTGATGGAGCATGGGATTCCAAACCTTGTGACAATATTTCTATACAGGAACTTTCAACTTCTCTGGGCGGTGGCCGTGGCCAATGGTTCTACCTCAATCCATTTTGTGAAATAGTCTATTCCTATAATGAGGTACTTAACTTGTCCTGACCCCTGGGGGAATGGTCCGAGGAGGTCGAGCCCCCATTTTGCGAATAGCCATGGTGAGGTGACGCAGATGAGTTCTTCAGGTGGAGTTATATGGAAGTTGGCATGCTTCTAACATGGGGAGCATGTCTTGACGAACTCTGATGCTTCTTTTTGCAAGGTCGCCCAGTAGAAACCAGCTCGGAGTACCTTTTTAGAAAGAGCTCGTGCACCAAGGTGGTTGCCACACATGCCACTATGGACTTCCTCCAGGACCTCTTTTGTGGCAAAGGTCGGGATGCACTTAAGGAGGGGTGTTAAGATCCCTCTTTTGTATAGGATGTTATCTATCAAGGTGTAGTACTGTGCCTCTTTTATGAGCCTTTTCGCTTCCTTTTTGTTTGTGGGACGTATTTCAGATTTGAGGTAGTTGATTATAGGATTTATCCATCCTTGGTCTTGGTCTGATATGGTTAGGACCTTCTCTTCTTTTGAGGTTGACGGATTTTGCAGTGTTTCTTGGATGAGACTTCTATTATTGCCCCCTGGTTTAGTGCTGGTTAGTTTTGAAAGTGCATCAGTTCAGGCATTTTTTTCCCGAGGTATATGTCGGATCTCGTATTCCATGAAATTTTCGAGCTATTCTTTGGTTTTATCTAAGTACTTCTTCATGGTGGGATCCTTGGCCTGATAGTTCCCTTCTATTTGTGAGGTGACTATTTGTGAGTCGCTGAATATGGTAAGCTTTTGAGCTCCTATTTTCCTAGCCAGTTTTAAACCAGCCAGTAGGGCCTCATACTTGACTTGGTTGTTTGAGGTAGGGAACACGAACCATAAAGAGAGTTTGAGTTGGGTTCCTTGGTCACTTTTCAGGATGACACCTGCTCCACTTCCAGCTTTGTTTGATGAGCCGTTAACATAGAGGTTCCAGTTAGCGGGGGTGCCTCGGGTGTCAGTGTACTCTGCGACGAAGTCAGCCAGGTATTGCGATTTGATAGTTGTCTGAACTTCATACTTAAGGTTGAATTCAGACAACTCCACTACCCATTGTAGGATTCTTCCAGCTAAGTTGGTTTTTTGTAGGATACCTTTTATGGGTTGGTTGGTCCGTATTCTGATGGTATGGGCTTGAAAGTATGGTCGGAGTCATCGGGAGGTGAGTGTGAGGGTGTAGGCAAATTTTTCTATCTTTTGGTAGTTTAGTTCAGTCCCTTGTAAAGCCTTACTGATAAAGTTGATGGGCTGTTGTCTGTTCTCATCCTCCCTGACTAGTGCTGAAGCTATCGCCTGATTTTCCACGGCGAGGTAAAGGACTAATTCTTCTCCTTGCTGGGGTCGAGTTAGGATAGGTGGTTGTCCCAGAAATATCTTGAAGTCTTGGAAGGCTTGTTCACATTCTGGGGTCCATTCAAACCTCTTTCCTTTCCTTAATGTTGTGTAGAAAGGAAGAGATCTTAAAGCTGATCCAGCTAGGAATCTAGACAGAGTTGCCAGTCTTCCATTGAGCTGCTTCACCTCTTTGACACAAGTCGGGCTTTTCATGCTGAGTATGGCCTGATATTTGTCTGGGTTTGCTTCAATCCCTCTCTGGGTGAGGATGAAGCCCAAGAATTTGTCGGCTTCTACCGCGGAAGTGCACTTTGCGGGATTTAGCCTCATCTTGTGCTTTCTTATAGTGCACTTTGGCAAGGTTGAGTAATAGTGCTTCTTCCTTTTGTATCTTAATCAACATGTCATCAACATAGACCTCCATCAGTTTTCCGATGTGGTTGGCAAAAATCTTGTTCATCAACATTTGGTATGTAGCCCCTGCGTTCTTAAGTCCGAACGGCATAACTACGTAGCAGTAGTTTGCCTTTGGGGATAGGAACGAGGTTTTCTCTTGGTCGGGTTGATACATCGGTATTTGGTTATACCCTGAGTAGGTGTCCATGAAAGAAAGGTACTTGTATCCCAATGAGGCGTCGACTAGGGTGTCTATATTCGGGAGTGGATAGGGATCTTTTGGCTAGGCTTTGTTAAGGTCGGTGTAATTAGTGCACATCTGCCACTTCCCATTTGACTTTTTGACCAGTATGACATTGGCCAGCCATAATGGGTACTTGACCTCCCTTATGAACCCTGCTTCCAATAAGGCTTGTACCTGTTCCTCCACAACTTGCAATCTCTCTGGGCCGAGCTTCCTGCATTTCTGTTGTACTGGCCGAGATCCAGGGTAGACTGTTAGTTTGTGGCATATTAGTCCAGAATCAATATCGGGCAGATCTGCGGCCTTCTAGGCAAATAGGTCAGAATTTGCCTTTTTGAATTTTGTTAGTAGCTCTTTTAGGTCTCCTTTTAGGTTCATGTTTGTTGTTTTGTCTTGGTTATCTCCGATCTGGACTTCCTCGGTCTCGCCCTCTGGTTGGGGCCGAAGTTCTTCGCGAGCTCGGGCTCCCCCAAGTTCAATAGTGTTGGCTTCTTTTCCTCTGGGGTCACCCTTGAGGTTCAGATTTTTAGTGTAGCAGTGTCGTGCGAGTTTTTGGTCTCCCTTTACGGTGGCGATCCCTTCTGGCGTTGAAAACTTCATGCATAGGTGTGGAGTGGAGACCACCACGGCGAGCTGGTTTAAGGTTGTCCGACCTATAAGGGCATTGTACGCAGAGCTCACGTCGACTATGATATAATCTATCCTTAGAGTTATAGAGCGGGTCCCTTTTCCAAAGGTTGTGTGCAATGGGATGTACCTAAGTAGTTGGATTAGGGCATCTCCGAGCCCGAATAGGTTATTAGGATATGCTCTGAGTTCTTTTTCTTGTAGGCCGAGCTTGTCGAAGGCAGATTTAAACAAGATATCTGCAGAGCTTCCTTGGTCTACCAGTGTTCGGTGGAGATTGGCATTAGCGAGTATGATGGTAACGACTACGGGGTCATCATGTCCTGGGATGATGCCTGTGGCATCTTCTTGAGTGAAGGTAATAGTGGGGAGGTCGACCGACCTGTCCCTTCTTCCGACATGGTATACCTCTTTAAGGTGTCTTTTGCGGGATGACTTAGAGATCCCTCCCCCTGCAAATCCTCCGTTTATCATGTGAATATGTTTCTCAGGGGTGTGAGGGAGACATTCAGCTTGTTCGCCCTCTTCATCCCTTCTTCCCTTTTTTGGTTCGTCCGCTCTGTTGGCTAAGAACCGATCTAGTCTCCCTTCTCTTGCTAATTTTTCTATGACATTCTTCAGGTCGTTGCACTCGTTCGTAGGGTGCCTGTAGATTTGGTGATATTCGTAATACTCTATCCGACTTCCTCCTCTCTTGTGTTTGATCAGGTGATAGGGTGGGATCTTCTCAGTGTTGCATATCTCTCGGTAGATATCCATAAGGGACACCCGAAGAGGGGTGTAATTATGATACTTTCTAGGTTTCTCAGTTAGTTGGTCTTCTTTTTTCCTGGACTTTTTATCCTTGTCCCGTGGTAGCTAGGAGAATCCGGTCTTTGAAGCTTATCCTAATCAGGAGTTCTCCTCCATATTGATGTACTTTTTCGCCCGTTCTTGTACCTCGTTTAGAGACGTGGGGTGTTTTTTGGATATGGAGTGGCTAAAGGGTCCTTCCCGGAGACCGTTGATGAGTCCCATAATTGCTGCTTCTGTAGGGAGATTCTGTATATCAAGGCATGCTTTGTTAAATCTCTCCATATAACTGTGGAGGCTTTCCCGATCTTCTTGCTTGATCCCTAGTACGCTTGGAGCGTGCTTGGTTTTGTCTTTCTGGATGGAGAACCTGGCTAAGAACTTCCTGGCGAGATCATCAAAGCTTGTGATCGACCTTGGTGGCAAACTGTCAAACCACTTTATCACCGTTTTAGTCAGGGTGGTCGGGAAGGCTTTGGAACGGGTTGCATCTGAGGCATCCGTGAGCTACATCCGCCTTCTAAAGTTGCTGAGGTGATGACTTGGGTCAGACATGCCATCGTATGGGGTCATGTCAAGGGCTTTGAAGTCCTTTGGGACTTTAGCCTTCATAATTTCTTTTGTGAACGGGTCTTGGTCCTTGTGGGGGCTATCTTCACAGTTGGACCAAATGGTTTTAGTTTTGAGATCGGCTTTGAGCTTCAAGAGTTTGTCTTCCAGTTCTTGACGTCGTCTTGTTTTCCTTCAAAGATCTCGTTCGGCTTCACGCTGACGTTCGGCTTCTTGTTCGAGTTGCTTGAGGTGATCCTGCTGTTCACGAATGGCATAAAAAATTTCTATGGTCTGAGTTTGCTTGTCTCCCTTGGATTGATGTGTGTCCTTTGGGGAGTTTGGTGTGGCATTCGTGTTTTTAAGCGGTTGAGGTCGTCGACAGGATTGCTTGCCATGGTGATGGGATGACTTCCAAGTTCCCCGGCAATGGCGCCAATGTTCTGTGGGTTACCTGAAACAGGGAAGTCCATCTCGGATGAGATCTTCAGATTTGGACTGGGCTGCCGCGTCCAACTTTTCTTGACGTAGGAGATGTTGTGGGTTCTTGTTCACCAGAGGGGGTGGGACCTGCAAGAGACTCCGATGCTTAAGTCAGTATGGGCTTTAGGCAGGTTTTTAGTAGAATTGGAATCTGAGTTATACCTGGGTGCTCCAGTGTATTTATAGTAGTGTTGAATGACCTTCCTTGAGATTAGTTTGTTATCTTATCTTATCTTTTGTGGGTGAGATCACCTATCTTTTGGCCAGCCGCCTTCTGGTAAGCGGTGACTCTTCTTTCTTGGGACTCTGAGGTGACTCGTCCAAGCTCTTTATAAAGAGGTCGGCGGTCGACCAAACTTTAAAGAGGTCGGTCGCTTTATTCTCGTCCAACCTAGACCTTGTAACTCAGACCAATGTATGAACAGTTAGTTTTTGTGATGTTGATGGATAAATTGATGTTGGGTTTGTGTTGAGCAATTAACAATATGGGTTGAATGTATATATATATATATATATATATATATGCTAGTATGATGATGATGGATGAAGGATTTATGGTTATGGCAATGTAATGATATGGTTGAGATTGAGTGGTGTTTATTTGGATTGGTTAGCATTGACATAATGAATAATGTTGTAATGATGGTTGAAGAATTTCATGATAATGACAATATGTGTATATAGAGTAATATGTTAGTTTGTGACTAAAACTTGTAAAGTTGGGTGAAATGTGATGTTATTGAGCTAAGGTTGCAAGAATTGTTGTGCTATGATTAAGGGCAATTCATATTGATGGTTATGGTATGTTGAGTTGAGTGGAAATGAGTTTTGAAAGAAAAATGTGATTTTGGTAAAAATGGGGTTTGGTATAATTTGGTAAAACTTGATTTTTGATGAACTTTGGTAGTCTATAACTTGCTCCTCAAATTTTGGATGAAAATGAGGTTTTTATTTTAAATTAAAGAATATTTTATAAGCTTGAAAATGATCTATGGTTGGCGGAAATCCGAATTCTGCAGAGGAAGTTATGGACGCCAGAAATCCGGTGCGAAAAACTGAAATTTTCAAAGTTGTAGCAGAATCAGGTTTTCTAGTGTGTGCCCACGCACACTGTTGTGTGCACGCACCCAACAGAAGCATAAATTTTACCTGTGCATACGCACGCCTTTGTGCGCACGCACACCTGGTGTTTTTAGAAAGTGTGCGTACGCAGGCACAAACCAGGATATGCTTCCTGTTGGTGATGCTCGCAGGGAGTGAGCCTGATGAGCGGATAATTTATACGCTTTTTGGCATTATTTTTAGTATATTTTTAGTATATTTTAGTTAGTTTTTATTATGTTTTTATTAGTTTTTAAATAAAAATCACATTTCTGGACTTTACTATGAGTTTGTGTGTTTTTCTGTGATTTCAGGTATTTTTTGGCTGAAATTGAGGGACCTGAGCAAAAATCTGATTCAGAGGCTGAAAAAGGACTGCAGATGCTGTTGGATTCTGACCTCCCTACACTCGAAGTGGATTTTCTGGAGCTACAGAAGCCCAATTGGCGCGCTCTTAATTGCGTTGAAAAGTAGACATTTTGGGCTTTCCAGAAATATATAATAGTCTATACTTTGCCCGAGATTTGATGGCCCAAACCGGCGTTCCAAGTCAGCATAGAAATTCTGGCATCAAAACGCCAGAACTGGCATAAAAGCTGGAGTTAAACGCCCAAACTGGCACAAAAGCTGGCGTTTAACTTCAAGAAAAGTCTCTACACGTGAAAGCTTCAATGCTAATCCCAAGCACACACCAAGTGGGCCCGGAAGTGGATTTCTGCATGATTTACTTATTTCTGTAACCCTAGGCTACTAGTTCTCTATAAATAGGACCTTTTGCTATTGTATCAAAAAAATCGATCTTTGATTAGTCTTATGCTATCCTATGCCTTTATGGGGGCTGGCCATTCGGCCATGCTTGGACCTTCATTACTTTTGTATTTTCAACGGTGGAGTTTCTACACACCATAGATTAAGGTGTGGAGCTCTGCTGTTCCTCATGAATTAATGCAAAGTACTATTGTTTTTCTATTCAACTCAAGCCTATTTCTGTTCTAAGATATCCATTCGTTCTTTAACATGATGAATGTGATTATCCGTGACACTCATCACCATTTTCACCTATGAACGCGTGCCTGACAACCACTTCTGTTCTACATGCAACCAAGCTTGAATGTGTATCTCTGGGGTTTCTAATCTAAGATTAGAACCTTCGTGGTATAGGCTAGAATCATTGGCGGTCATTCCTGAGATCTGAAAAGTCTAAACTTTGTCTGTGGTATTCTGAGTAGGATCTGGGAAGGGATGACTGTGACGAGCTTCAAACTCGCGAGTGTTGGGCATAGTGACAGACGCAAAAGGATCAATGGATCCTATTCCAACATGATCGAGAACCGACAGATGATTAGTCGTGCGGTGACAGCGCATTTGGACTATTTTCGCTGAGAGGATGGGAAGTAGCCATTGACAACGGTGATGCCCAACATAAAGCTTGCCATGGAAAGGAGTATGAATGATTGGAAGAAGGCAATAGGAAAGCAGAGGTTCAGAAGGAACAAAGCATCTTCATACGCTTATCTGAAATTCCTACCAATGAATTGCATAAGTATCTCTATCTTTATTTTATGTTTTATTCATATTTTAATTATCAATTCTCCATAACCATTTGAATCTGCCTGACTAAGATTTACAAGGTGACCATAGCTTGCTTCAAGCCGACAATCTCCGTGGGATCGACCCTTACTCACGTAAGGTTTATTACTTGGACGACCCAGTGCACTTGCTGGTTAGTTGTGCAGTGTTTTGATAAAGAGTTGAGATTACAATTGTGCGTACCAAGTTTTTGGTGCCATTGATGATCACAATTTCGTGCACCAGAGGCGCACGCACACCAAGTAATCCCTGGATGGTGTGCGTATGCACAGACTCTATTTTCCAACACCTGTGTTTTTATGATCTAAACATGGTTTCGAACCCCTAAACCTCTATTTTTGCCCTGTTAACCTTAGATTTTACTAGTAAGCTTAGTAATTAGTGGAAGTTAGAAATTTGAGATAGCTTGGGGAAGAAGAAAGAGGTAAACATGATGAAATATATGAAAGAGGTGTGGATGTTAAATGAAGTTATGATGCCATGACTTTGATGAATGATTATACAATGATTATGAATATTAAACGGCTTATGAAATGATGATATCTAAGACACGAGTTTTCCTGGGTAACAGAACTGTGGCTTGCCACCACGTGTTCCAGATTGAAAGTCGATATTCTGTTGACCCTACGTCGTAAGGGTAACCGGGTAGGTATAAATTCTTGGGAATGGATATCCCCCATTAAGTGATATATGAATGAATGATTAACTGATGAATGAATGAGAAATCTATGCATAGACTCATGGGGATGCACGAAGAGGGACTGTCTAAGGTTTTCGGACTTATCAGGTTGGCTGGATAACTGACAAATGAGCCTCATCAGCCATA
Organism: Arachis ipaensis; assembly: GCF_000816755.2. NCBI lineage: Eukaryota > Viridiplantae > Streptophyta > Magnoliopsida > Fabales > Fabaceae > Arachis > Arachis ipaensis. Next base: position 43,711,414 of record NC_029786.2, read on the forward strand.
GGATAGGCATACATCATGTGTATTTTTTTGTTTTGTCTGCTATGCATTACCTGGGATTGCCTAACTGAATATATATCATGCTACCTGTTATATTTGCTACTTGCACTATCTGTTTCCTACTTGTGCGTGAATTTGTTTGGTTGTTTGTGTTTGTTGAATCATGGATGATAGAGGAGTGGAGGAAGGGCGGATTGGTTAGGTGTTAATGATAGTATTAAAGTAAGTAAGTTTAGGGTACCTAAGTCACCTACCCCTTTTATGGCTTCTGCATAGAGTTTAAGTTTTATAACTACATGTTGGAGTTCTAGGATTGCCTCTGGCGTTCTCAGGACCTTATATATTATATGTGTGGCACCTTTACCATGCTGAGAACCCCTAGTTCTGACCCCATACTGTGTTGTTGTTTTCAGATGCAGGTCGAGAGGCTCCTCGCTAGGCATTTGGATCCCTGAAGCGGAGTAGTCCCTGGGTTATTTTGGGTTTTCAGTTTGTATATATATGTACATATGTACTTAGCTTGCTCTCTAAGAAACTTAATTATTTTTTGTTCCTCATTGAGGTTGAGGGAGAGTTAGGGTCTGATTTCTGTATTTTGAGTATTTTGGGATACCTATATATGTATGTATACATCCTCCGGCCAGCCTTGGCTTCACAGGCTGATTCAGGAGCTAGTTATGCTGTATTCTTGGCTCTCTATTCACTCTTTCGCTTTATCATATCTATAACCTTTAGGTTTCTTAGCACGTAAGTATTTCCGTTCTTGGAGTGTTGTGCTTTTTATTTTACGATTTTGCTTTACCCATTTTTCAAGGCTCCTAGTATATTACATTTGTTCACTAATATACGTATGTATTTACTGATTAGAGGTATGTAACACCACACTACCTCTGTTCTACGACTTAAGCATAAAGCTCGGTGTAGTAGGGTGTTACACTTTCCGACAAAATGTAACGCTTTTGGGGGTTGTCTATACGGCCGTTACCTTTGGTCTAAGGCAATACTTTTGTGTATCAAAGGGAATCCTTTTTATGGAAACCTTCAAAAAAATATTGCCTTTTCTACAAAAAAAGTAACTCTACAAAAGGGTTGCGTTAGAGCATCCAAAGACAACACTTTAGATAAAACTTTATGGCAACACTTTTTATGAGTTGTATTTTCTAATGCATAAAGCAATACTTGTCCAGATTTTTTTAAGTTGTCTTTTCATATATCTAAAGCAACACTTGTATAAGATTTTATGGTTGTTTTTTTATATACCTAAAGCAACACTTGGCTAGATTTTTTTAAGTTGCCTTTTTCATATATCTAAAGAAACACTTGTCTAGATTTTTTTAAGTTGTCTTTTTCATAGACCTAAAGCAACATTTATCTAAGTTTATTTGTAGTTGTCTTTTTCTAATACCTAAAGCAACACCTTATTGAGTTTTTCTTAGGTTCTCTTTGTTTTTTATCTGAAGCAATATATTTTTTATCTTTATTATATTTATGACATTTAAAGGATATATAGCACACACTAACAATATTTAAATATTTAAATTCAATTTAATCAATATAAGGAGAATAAGCTAATAATATATATTGCATATATGTAGAAAGGTCTTCCAAGTATGAATTAACATACTTGCTAGTTACCAAGTCAAATAAATAATAAACATAAGTAAACAAAATACATGTTTTTCTCATGATGAAATTGAACAAAAAAAAACTAGTTTTTTCATTTGAAACCAAAAAGACTTTGTGCTTCACCATTGTGCCAAGAGTGGCCTTTATCTCTTAAAAAAACTTCATCCAACCATAAGAAAGTTGCAGTCAAATCTAAATGAAAAAAAAAATATAGTCAAAATATCAGCTTAACAATAACATGTATATTCAAGTGTTATAACAATTTAGCACACATATACCTAATCATGATTTGGTATATAAGTCGATGGGGGAGAATGTCGAGGAATCAAATTTGGATCTTGTGCACTATTTGCAGACGATTGCTTAGATCGCAAGAGAGAAAGTGCTTCATCAACATTTATACCAGGAAAAGTTTATTGCAATATAAGTTTCACCATATATTTCAATCCTTGCAGCCGTTGCTTATGGTCGTCAAATTCAGTTTTTAAAGTTGTTACCTTCTCACTTTGTTTTTTTATTTCATATATTTCTTTATTTTTTTTAAGAAAAGTTTTTGTAACAGTTCTTCCAAAACATCGAACTCTTCCTGAATTCTCTTTTCCAAACACTTTTTGAAATGCATTAGTAGGAGTTTCTCCAGTTTCTTGGAGATCATCAAGTTTATCCTATACTCATAAATAGTGATATGCCTATTTTTAGTGATAAAATTTTAATGAAAAAATGATCAATTTAATCATAAAAAGATTAGAGCCTCAAATTGGTTGTCCTAAAAAAATCATAGTTATATTAGTCATTCTATCATCTAAATAATCACGTGTCATCGATCATTATGAGCCTTATAATCTAATTCACACTAACAATTTTATTCATTATTATATCATTTTAAAATTAATTTGAAACATCTAATATGTAGAAGGCTAAACCAATATAGGTAACTCTTTAGAAATTATATTAAACATTTATCCTATACATTTCTAATTGTAGGTGACATAAATATGAATATCATATAATTATCCAACAACCTATTGATAACTAATAGGGGCGGCAATCCAAAATAGCCATAAAACAGCCATAAAATAGCAACTGAAATAGCAACCATGACAACTATAAAACAGCCATAAAACATCAACTCAAACAGCAACTATGACAGCCATAAAACAGCCATAAAGTAGCAACTAAAATAGCAACCATGACAGCCATAAAACAGCCATCATGACAGCCATTAGACAGCCATAAAACAGCAACCACAATAGCCACAATACAGTCATAAAGTAGCAAATAAAATAGCAACCATGACAATCATAAAACAGCTATAAAACAGCAACTAAAACAGCAACCATAATAGCCATAAAACAGCAACTAAAACAAAAAAATTATAGACCAACTTACAATAAAAGCTTGTGTTGCTACATCAAGTGGTTTCCTTTTCAGTCCATTCCGAGTTGCAACAAACATTTCAGCTTAATTTGGTTATTCCTTGTTCTCTTTTTTCTCACGCTACATACCAAGATGACAATTATAAAGTTATAACATACTAAAATTAGGTAAAAATTACGAGTACAAAATTTTAACTCAAACATGACCTTACCAAATCAACACGCACTCTTGCAAAATTGATTGGCCCCATTTTATGCCTCCATTGTTGCTTCTTGCAATTTTCAGAATTTATCACACACATGGCCTATGTTTAACATAAACAATGATGAAAAAATATAAAAATTGAAAGAGTTATACTTGATCATATCAAATAATAATAAATTGAAATCCTCTAGCTCACTTTGACAGTTGGAATACTCCAATATGCAATTAGTTTCCGAAATTGTACTTCTAGAATTTTCAAAGGACGATTCACTAACATATCATTAATATTTCCAGAATATGGTTCAAAGTGTTTCTTCTTGATTCTTGTCTTGTATTGCTTCCATGCTCCTTAAACACCAGTCATCACCCATAACTTTGAGAATTTTGGAAGAATGAACTTTGATTACAAACACATCGATTTCATCATATCATATGAATAAAAATATTATAAACATATGGCATAAACATAAAAATAAATGGAGCTTACATTAATATACTTCCATATGCGCTTTTTGATTTGCTTAGGCACAGCTTTCTAATTAGTGTACATCAAGGTAATAAAATCACTATTCCTTCCATTGTTCCAATAAAATTGGTTAAATTCTTCACTCTCTGAGGAATTGGCCCCACAGCTGCTCCACGATCAAAAGTCACTTCCTTCCTTTCTTCCCATGTTCTTGCATAAATCTTTAGGCATCTTGTTTTTCCACAAGTTTGTTTTACCTTTGGAGTATCTAAATTAAAAAATTGAGAAATAATACAAATTAAAACAAAAAAAAGCCACTATTCATATAGAAAGGGACAGCCGTAAATCGTATATAGATTTGTAAAACAAATAATGATAATTAGAAAATGTAAAACAAATAGTAATAAACAAAAGGACATCACCTTCTACATGAGCATCTTCCAGAACTTGGTCTCCTTCCATATCAAATTGTCATTTTCATGTTCACCAACATAATCTTTCTCATGGGAATATGAACATTTCCTCCATCATTCGGGGATAGGGATGGCAACACCTCCCGAACCCACGGGTAATTACCCACCCTACACTGGGGCGGGTTTTTAGCGGGACGGGGCAGGTCGGGGCCGGGTTTAGGTACTACCCACCCCTACCCGTCTCATTATATATA
>NC_029786.2:43715893-43744338 GCF_000816755.2 Arachis ipaensis
CGGGTAGAAGGGCGGGTTTTATACGACTTATTGTAAGGCGGGGCGGGGTCGGGTAGAGCAAAATCATCTTTTTCAATAACTCTAACATCCTTACCAATTGACTCAAAATCATCTTCCTTTTCTCTCTCCACTTGTACTTCTTTCGTAAGCAAAAATGCATCAATAGTCATTGCTAGACACTTTGCCTTGCTCTTCATCTTGTTAGATATTGGTTGCTCTTCTAGTTGAACATTACTCCTCACTTGGTTATGGGAAGACTTTATAGACCGGTTCATAACATTGTCCACAAGTGTCTTAGTTCTCCCTTCCATGGAATTTTTTCTAATCTCCAATTTCTGAAAATTTTCTCTTATGATGTGCTATTTTGTCTTGATTACTTCTTTTATCACATTTGGATATAAAATTTCGGACTAATTTCGTAGCAGAAGATACTTCCTTCATTTCAATTTCTTTAACTTTTGCATGAGATTAATACATTTTTACTAGCCTTTTCCTCTTTGAAGTTGCTCCATTTTCCATTATGTTGCTGTATAAAAATATTAAACAGCCATAGAACACAATTACATATGCATCTAATAAGGGAGAAAGGTTACAAGAGAACCACAATTATGCAAAACAACAAAATGAGGAGAAAATCAAGTAGTGAACCATAATAAAAATTGCCAAATTCTATATCACAAACTATTCATCAAATCAAGTTCAAAACTGCTAAAATTAAGCGATAAATCTGACTTATATACCATAAATAAGGGAAACAAGTCACTCAAAAGTTTTTGGAATCATATTCTTCATCCGAACCTGTGTTATAATCGTGAAAAAAATAGACTTCTTTTGTGACATCAACGAGAAGTTTATTCAAATCATTTCTTACCAAGTCTACTTCACCATTATCATTAGGTATACAAGGAACCGTCGAATTATCAACTGGCTCATTTTTATAGGTATCTTTAGAATCAATGTCAACTTGATCACTTATGCTAAATAAGTCCCTTGGAACAGTCTTCATTACATAATGTTTATTTTTATCAAATGCATCTTGCACATAGAAGCATTGGTGCACTTGACATGTTGATGAGCGGATATTTTATACGCTTTTTGGCAGCATCTTCATATATTTTTTTGTTATGTTTTGTTTAAGTTTTATTATGTTTTCATAGGTTTTAGTACAAAATTCACATTTTTGGACTCTACTTTGAGTTTGTGTATGGTGATTTTAGGTATTTTCTGGCTGAAATTGAGGAGTTTGAGTAAAATTCTGATTCAGAGGCAAAGAAAAGACCACAGATGCTGTTGATGACATGTCATCATGTCATGTTTTTCTATGCTTTTTCATACAAGAAATTGATGATTAGTGCTTAAATATTGCATTATTTTGTGCTTAAATGGTATATTTCCTTGATCTTTTGATTTTATAAATTTTGTAGGAAATAAGTGGAAAAAGAAGCAAAATACCACAAAATCGGCTCAAAAGAAGAAAAGAAGGATTCTGGGGCACGCTTTGAAGATTGAGCACACTTTGGAACCTTAGGCCATGCTTTTAAAAGCGTGGTTGATAAACCACTATTTTATGGTTTATCTTGTGCTCAATTGGGTGGATTTTATCAATCTTTCATACACTTGTTCATACAAAATGCATGGGTTTACATTTTCCTTCCTAATCTTGTTCTTTGATTGAAAACATGCTTCTTTGGTCTTAAATTTACTATGTTTAATCCTCTCTTATTCCATTTGATGCCTTGATATGTGTGTTAAGTGTTTTCAGAGCTTACAGTGCAGGAATGACTTAATGGATGGAAAGGAAGCATGCAAAAGTAGAAGGAATACAAGAAACTGAAGGAACTGCTAAAGCTGTCCAGCCTGACCTCTTCGCACTCAAACAGTCATAACTTGAGCTATAGAGGTCCAAATAATGTAGTTCCAATTGCGTTGGAAAGCTAACATCCGGAGCTTCGAAACGATATATAAATTACTATAGTGTCCATACAGCTAGGCGACGCAAACGCGTGCTCCATGCGGACGCATCGTAGTGACGAAATCAGCGTGACAGAATTCGCAATCAGCAATTTCTGGACTGTTTCTGGCCTAGTTTTCGGCCCAGAAAACACAGATTAGAGGCTATAAAGTGGGGGAATGCATCCGTTCATTCATTGAACATTCAATATACATAATTTTAGGTTTTAGATATAGTTTTTAGAGAGAGAGGCTCTCTCCTCACTAAACCCTAAATTAGGATTAGGATTTCAACTTCTTCTCAGATTCCAGGTTCAATGTTCCTTTAAATTAGGATTCTTATGTTTTTATTTATTCCATAGTATTTTTCCATTTAAATTTTATTGTTTATTTAATTCCTTCTAATTTTATTTCAATTATCATCTCTACTCTTTTATATCTTCAATCCTTATTCAGAGTTACAATTGAAAAGCTTTTATGACATTATTAATGCAAAGAGTATTTTTCTATTTACCTCATTATTTGTTTGATTATCTTCAAGTATTTATTTAGTTATTTATTATGTGAAATTGGCATCCATGTCAATGGAGTAGATTTTCCACTTGACATGGGGGTTGATTAAGAGGAAACACTTGAGTTGGAATGCTCAAGTGCTTAGTTAAATTGGACATTGTTGGCTAATTCTGTATCTACTAACGCTAGACCTTCCCAAGGGAAAGGACTAGGATTTGTGGATAAGAGTCAGTTCAATCGCTTGACTTTCCTTTACTCAGTAAGGGTTAACTAAGTAAAAACAACAACCTCTTTACACTACACTTGAGAAGATTCCAACAAGGATAGAACTTCTAATTAATCACATCCCCGGTCAAGGCTTTTTAATTAATTATATAAATTCTCTTTTTAATTTCCACCGCTTTAAATTACAATTATTTATTTTTCTGTTCTCAAACTCAAAATCTTCTCAGAAAAACCTATAACCAATAAAAATACACCTCCCTGCAATTCCTTGAGAAATGACCCGAGGTTTAAATACTTCGGTTATAAATTTTATTGGATTTTGTTACTTGTGACAACCAAAATTTTGTACAAAAGGATTCTCTGTTGGTTTAGAAACTATACTTACAACCTAAATAATTTTATAAAAATTTCTTTACCGGCAGAAAACCAATCGTCAAAATGGCACCATTGCCGGGGAATTGCAAACGTGTGCCTTATTATTGGTTATTGTAAATATTTTATTTTACTTGTTTATTTTTATTTATTTTTTTTTTAATTTTTATTAGTTACTATGAGTTCTCACCCCCGTCGCTTTGAGTTTGGTTGTAATGTTGTTGAAAGGAATGAAAGCTATAACAGGAACATGCATCAAGGTCGAAACAATCACAGATGGAAGGAGCCACGAGGATCTGATCAACCCTTTCGGCAACAACACCTTCCAAGATACCATGGACAACGACCATCTTACAATGCATGCCAAGACAATAGTTATGGTGGACCCCTTCGTGACAAACCACCTCCACCAAATTACTATGGTCAAGAGCCATTCCAGGGAGCGTACCAAGATGATGAATATAGTGGACCCCCTTACCAACAAGTCCCACCAAATGCTTATGAACCACCTCCTCAACACAACTCTGGACCACCATACTCACAAGCCCCCTACTACCAAACACCATCACATGATTCTAACCCTTATCCACCATATCAACCACCCTATGAGCCATATGAGCCATACATAGATCCACCCCAATTCCAACCCAGTTACTCCCAAGGACCACCACCTCCATATACACCACATCCATATCCATCAATCCAAGAGCCTTATGATCCTACTTATGATATCCGAGCAGAACAAGAGTCAAGGGATCGTCTCAAGGAAACAATAGATCAATTTCAAGCAACCCTGCGTCAATTAGACTGAGCGGTAAACCGAATAACACCCGAAGCTTTCATGGCTAAAGAATCTCAACTTGAGAACAAGGAATTGAAGTATGTTGTGCAACAAGTGGAAAAGATGGAGAGTGATGAACCACCCTCTTATCATGAACCTTTCTTCCAAGTAATGAGCCCTCATATCCACCTCAACCTTCAATGCATGACACTCTTGGTGTTCTTCTTCAAGGACAAAGAGAGATGAAACGGGGAGTACTGGAATTCACGACTGCCTTAACTGAGGTAGTAAATAAATTAGCTTCCCAACATCTGAGCACTCAAAGTACTCCCATGGCTACATATGGAGAATCAAAAGAAGAGCGTAGCATGAAGGAGATACTAGAAACTCTGGTGGACAATGAGAAACATAGATTTGTATTGGAACAAGTGGAGGATGCCATAATAGTTACAGAGGAAGAAGTGGTTGAAGATTTAGGAGATGCTGAACCTCCATGGGAATCTAGAATTGTAGAGTACTCCTCCAATAAGATTGAAATTGATGTCAAGAAGGCCAGTGCACAACCTCCATAGCATATTCCTTATGAAGACTTGGATAGGATAGATCAAGAAGTAAGTTCCCTTAGTGATAAAGATCATGCATTAAGTCCTCCTAGTGATAAATCTACATCCACAAATGAACTCCTTGAATATGAAGACTCTTCTCTGATTTAGTCTGAGAATAATGTGAAGCGGAAATCCTTAGAAAATGGCGGACGGGAGTTGAGTACGCTTTGTCAAGAACGTTAGAGACTTCTCCACCTAGGTTATCGTCTACTCCTTCACTTGAGTGGGTAAAACTTATCTCTGTTCGTCTTCCTATCCCACTTGAGTACGGTATTCTTGAAACGGATGGCCAACTCAGGAAGCTTTGTGGCATAAAGCGTAAGAGGAGACTGTTTAGTAGTTAGAGTTGCAAATTAAGGCTCATCAAAGTTGATATTTCAAGAGCTAGATGTAAGGGCTCAACTGGTGATAATTTGGTTAGATCTAAAAGAAGAGTTTGGTACTCCATAGAGAATTCAGATTGCTTACCACCCAGATGGAATCATCATGTTCTACTTGAAGACAGGTGTAGAAACAGGATTCGGGATCCAGGCATACATGAGGATCCACTTTGGGAGCTCAAGACTTGTGAAGAACTCCCTCAAGGCTTGGCAAATTCACTTGAGAATAATGAAGATTATTGGAAGTCCAAGCATTGGTGGCAGTTTCAGGATGAGTTCAAGCACAAGCCTCCATGACAATGAGCTCACCAAATGATCAACTTAAGGACTCTAACTAAAAGTGCTAGGTGGGAGACAATCCACCATGCTATATTCTTTCTTTTTTGTTCTTAGTTTTATTTTATTTTATTTTTATTCGTGATCATTCATAATTTCTGCATAGTCATCTGCATTCTACATTTTGCATTCTGCATACTACATAAAAAAATGCGCACGCGATGCGTAAGCGTCGCTAACACGTCCGCGTCATATGTGCGTTCTGAAGAAAAGAAAATTGAACAGAAAGTCACACGAAAGCGTGGTTGGAGGTGTGCCTTAGGCACAAACATGCCCACGTGACCGCGTCACTCACGCGTCTACGTCACTTTGAAAAATAGCCTCCCACGTGTCCGCGTCACCCACGCGAACGCGTGTCCCTAAAATTCGACGTAAAAGAGATGTATGGCAGCAAGTTATGATGGAGCTGGGCTGGAATGATGCTGGAAGCACCAGCCCGATCACGCGACTGCGTGCCCCACGCGGCCGCGTCGTCCTCAAAATATGGCCATTCACGCGATCGCATCACCCACGCGAACGCGTCACCCTAAATTTTGGCAAAATGAGTTTGAAACAGAGAGTCGCGCGAACGCGAGGCTGCTCTCGCGCCACTCACACAAATCAAGTCATGCGACTGCGTGACCCACGCGTCCGCGTCACTTGAAAATAGCGCCAACCACGCGAACGCGTGCTCCACGCGTCCGCGTGCTCCACGCGTCCGCGTGCTCCACGCGTCCGCGTGCTCCACGCGTCCGCGTCGTATGCGACGCACAGTTTATCCAGATCAACTGCCACTTATCTTATCTTTTCTTTTCTCATCCTAATTTCTTTTATCTTTTCTTCTATCTTCTCTCCTTTGTTCCTCCTCCTTTCTTACTTTCTTCTTCTTCATCTTTTTAACCTCTCATCCCCCTTCACTTTCTTTCTATTTTATTTAATTTATTTGCATACTTTCATTCATTGCATTTTAATTTTGTGCATATTTTAATTTTTTAAATTTATTATTTTTTCTATTGGTGTTAAATTTTCTTATTCAACTGTTACATCTTTTCTTGAATTATTATGGTGCTTCATGACTTGTTTTATTCTGCAAAGCCGACCTCAACCGGCTTGACTTCTGTAACGGCTCGGCAGCCTATTATACGGAGGCGTCTCCAGTTGCTCAGACTCGACCTGGCCGAAGGATTGCTGGGCGCAATGCCAGCACTACGCGCGATGATTGGTCCTCCCCTAGGCAGCAAGACCCGGCACGCGGTCAACCGGGGAAGGACGTTGCCCGAGGGAGAGCTGGCACCCAGCAAGGTCGGGCCACCCCAAGGCCCGGAACGTGGTCCCCGCAGAAAGACGCGCCCGGGAAAGGGTGAGCAGGCACCCTGCGAGGACGGAAACAAGCCACTGCTGTCTCGCTCCCATGGGTACCAGTACACGCGTACCCCATCACGGTGACCAGGCATAGTGACTGGTCAGTTGCAGGGGACGGACCCGACGCTGTGCGCGCTGCAACGGATGCTGGTGACGTTGCAACGGAAGCTGGGGGCGTTGCAGCGGAAGCTGGGGGCGTTGCAGCGGAGGCAGGTCGCGTTGCATTCTATTTGCATTGATATGCACTTATATTATCTTGCATTACCCACACTCTCTCCCCCATTGTTGCAACTTTTGCACCACTAGTATGCCATGTGCTTCTATTATTTTCTCACTTGCATGTTGTAGCTACCATGTAATTGAGACCCCATTATTTGGCATTTACCTACCCATAATTTATTTATTTTTTTCTCTTTATTCCTGGGTTATTTTTCTTCTTTTTCCTCTTCTTTCAGGATGGCCACCGAGGAAGGGAAACAGAAAATGTTTACATGGGGCAACAGACAAGTCCATCTGCACAATATTTGAAGAAAAGCATCAGTTGGAGCCACCCGTCCACTTGTATATCTCTGCATGCACCGAGGACGGTGCAATCTTTAAGTGTGGGGAGGTCGATACCGATCTCTGTGGGTTAGTACTTTCCTGTCTCAACACCAATGTTTAAATTTTCTTTGTAGTTAGTTATTGCATTTGCATGTTTGATTGCATATTTGTTACATTTTGTGCATATTTTACCACCACTTAGTTAAAGTGATATTTTCTTTTTCAAGAAACTTTTTATAACATTTCACTAATTTGAATTAAAATTTTTATTGAACTTGTTTGAAGAAATATTATACTGGAACATGGTTTTGAGCTCGAACACACAAAACCTGTGAGATTTTGAGCCTATTTGGTTGGTTGCATTTTATCAACCAATATTTTATTTTTGGTGTGTGTTTTTCTCTCTAAAATTGTGATCTTTGTCTTGCTTGATTCTATATTTCCATTGTTTAATGTATGCATGCACTTATGTGATTGAGGCCTTGTTTCACTAAGCTTACATACCCATATGACCTTAACCTTTCATTATCCTTTGCAAACCAATTTGAGCCTATTTTACTGATAAACCACTATTTTATGGTTTATCTTGTGCTTAATTGAGTGGATTTTATCAACTCTTTACCCACTTATTCATACTATTTGCATGGTTTTACATTTGCCTTCCTAATTATGTGCTTTGATCGAAAACATGCTTCTTTGGCTTTAAATTACCAAATAATAATCCTCCCTTATTACCATTAGATGCCTTGATATGTGTGTTAAGTGATTTCAGAGATTACAGGGCAGGAATGGATCAGAGGATGGAAAGGAAGCATGCAAAAGTAGAAGGAATACAAGAAGTTGGAGAAATTGATAAACTGTCCAGCCTGACCTCTTTGCACTCAAACGGCTATAACTTTAGCTACAGAGGTTCAAACGACACGGTTTCAGTTGCATTGGAAAGCTAACGTCCGGAGCTTCGATTTGATACATAATATGCCATAGTTTCCCTGACGCTAGACAACGCGACTGTGTGCTCCATGCGGCCACGTCGCAGTGACAAAAATTAGCGTGTTTGAATTCGCAACCAGCAAATTCTAGGCTGTTTCTGACCTAGTTTGCGGCCCAGAAAACACAGATTAGAGGCTATAAAGTGGGGGAATGCGTCCATTCATAAAGAGCTTTTCATATTCACAATTTTAGGATTTAGATGTAGTTTTTAGAGAGAGAGGTTCTCTCCTCTCTCTTAGGATTAGGATTAGGATTTCTCTTAGTTTTAGGAGTGACTCTCGATCCCAGGTTCAATGTTCTTTTTATTTATTTTCTCAATTTAATTTTTGAACATCTATGCCAGATTTAATTTCTTTTGTTAATGCAATTCGAGGTATTTTCAAATTTAAGATTGCTTTGCTTTATTTATATTGATGCTTTTAATTTAATTTAGATATTTTTTTTCTCCCTTTTGGCTTTGGTCAAGTGATTGGTAATACTTGAGTTATCAAACTCAGCAAGTGATTGAAATTGGCAGATTCTGCTTGAGCTAGGATTACTCTAACACTAGTCTCTCCACAGGAGTTGACTAGGACTTGAGAATCAAGTAAATCAGTCCACTTAACCTTCCTTTGTTTAATAAAGGCTGACCAAGTGGGATTAAAACCCAATTCTCTTCACACCTGATAAGGATAACTAGGATAGGAATTGTGTGCCTTATTATTGGTTATTGTAAATATTTTCTTTTTATTTGTTTATTTGTTTTTATTTTTTTGTTTTTATTTTTGCTTTTTTTTCATAAATTAAGAGGTTATTGGTTTTTATTTAATTATAAAAAATTTTTCAAAAATTTTTTTTCTCGGTGTTCATCTTGATCTTCAAGTTGTTCTTCGTGTTCATCTTGACCTTCAAGTTGTTCATAGTTGTTTTCTTCATTTTGATCTAAAAATTTTTAAGTTTGTTGTCATTTTATTGTTTCTCTCTTTCCTTATTAAATTCAAAAAATCCAAAATTAAAAAAAAATCAAATTTCAAAATTCAAATTTAAAAATTTTCAAAATTCAATTTTAAAATTTTTTTTCAAATTTCAAATCTCAAAATTCAAAATTCAAAATTCAAAAATTTTCAAATTTCAAATTTCAAAATTTAATTTTCAAATTCAAAATTTAAATAACCTTTTAATTTAAATTTGTTTTTATTTTCATTTTTAATTTTTATTTGTTACTATGAACTCTCACCCCTTTGGCTATGAGTCTGGTTACAATTATGTTACAGGAAGAAGAAATTACAATGAGAACAGGCATCAAGGTTGGAACAATCAAAGATGGGAGGAGCCACAAGGATTTGATAAACCCTCATGGCAACAACCACCTCCAATGGACTATCAACAACCACCACCATATGCCTATGAACCCTTTTATCAACATGACTATAGACCACCATACTCACAAGTCCCTTTTCACCATTCACCTCCATATGACCCTAACCTGTATCCACCATACCAACCACCTTATAAGCCAAATGAACCCTCCTATCCACCCCAAACCTCCATGGAGAAAGCACTTACTAATCTAAACTCTACTATACAAGCTCTCGTCGCCCAAATCAGACCACCAAATACCTTCAACAATCAACCCTCAAGCTCTAGTGCACCTCCTTTTCAACCACAGAATGATCTCTCCATCCCATCACCACCATCCATGGAAGAGCACCAACATCCATCAATCCAGGAGCAACATGATCCCAATAATGCTATTGACATGGAACAAGAGAGAAGGGATCATCTTCGTGAATCTACACTTCATAAGGAGCTAGAGGAGGCCCTAAAGGTGAAGGTAGTAAAAACCCTTGAAGTCGAAAGAGTGGTTGAAGAATTAGTGAAGGAAGAATCAAGGGATCATCTCAAGGAAGCAGCGGATCGATTTCATGCAATTCTATATCAACTAAATCAAGCGATAAGTCAATTAGGTTCCCGACGCTCGGACACTCAAAGTGTTCCCATGGCTTCATGTGGGCAATCTAATGAAGAACGTAGCATGAAGGAGATATTAGAAACTCCAGTAGACAGTATGAAGCATGACTTTGTACTGGAACAAGTGGAGGAAGCTGTAATTATTGCAGAAGAAGAAGTGGTTGCAGACTTAGGAGATGCTGAACCTCCATGGGAAAGTCAAGACATAGAACCTCCTTTCAAGATGATTGCATTTGATGTTAAGGAGGGTGTACAACCTCCAAGGCATATCACAGTTGAAGACTTGGAAGAGGTTGATCAAGAGATGGAGATTCAAGATGAAGAAGCACAACCCCCCATGCCCTTGGAAAGCAATGAAGAGGAGATTGAATTGGAAGAAAGCTACCAAGAGGAAGAGGTTGAAATCAAAGAAACTTGCAAAGAGGTGGTAATTATCAGAGAAGAGCACAGGGGAGTGGAGCTTGCAATTTCATTAAAAATACCTCCCTCTAAGTTGCCATCATCCTTCACAACATTCAAGTGGGTAAAATTCATATCCCTTAGCTTTCTAATTCCACTTGAATATGGGCTACTGGAGACGGATGGTCAACTTAGAACTCTTTGTGGCATTAAGAGTAAGGTCAGTGGTAAGAACTGTCCTGCAAAGTTCATTATGGTTGGAAGCTTTAAGTTTAAACGCAAAGGTTGGTATAAAGCTCAACTGAATGGGTCTAGGAAGTTGTTTGGATGCTTCAGTGAGAATTCTAAAGCTGAATCACCCGGATGGAATCATGATAATCAACTTGAAGACGGGTGCAAAAGCAAGATTTGGGACCCCGGAATTCATTCTGGCAATCAACACTCTTGGGGCCTTGTAACTTGCTTTAACTTGCTTGAAGGCTTTCTGCGCCTAGTTTGGGACCCCGGAGGACATTGGAATCACAAACATTGGTGGAGATTCCTGGATGAATACAAGCATAAGCCACCATAACAGGAAGCTCACCAAATGTCCAACTTAAGGACTTTAACTAAAAGTGCTAGATGGGAGACAACCCACCATGGTATGATCGTTCTTTTTTCATTTAGTTTTATTTGTTTTCGAGTTTTATTTTATTGAACCTGGAGTTTTGCATCACATTCATATTAACACTGCATTCTGCATTTTCTTTTCATATTAAAAAAAAAATTTCATGCGACGTGACCGCCTCATTGACGCGTCCGCGTCGCAGGTGTGGGAGAGAATAATAAAATGAACAGAGAGTCACGCGAGAGCGTGACTGGAGGCATGCCAATGGCACAAATCATCCCACGCGACCGCGTCATATGGGAATAATGGCCTCCCACGCGACCACGTGCCCCAAGCGGCCGCGTGACCAGGATTTCGACGTAATAATGGTGCACAGCCGAAAGTTGTGCTAGAGTGGTGCTAGACTGGCGCTGGACGCGCAGTCCATCTCACGCGACCGCGTGCCCGACGCGGCCGCGTCACATCCTACTAAGTGGCCACTCGCGCGATCGCATGCCCCATACGATCGCATCACCAAAAAATTTGGCAAAATAAGATTTTGAATAGAGAGTTGTGCGAGCGCGAGGCTGCCCTCGCGCCAGTAGCACAAAACGTGTCACGCGACCGCGTGACCGACGCGACTGCATCGATTAACTTAAAAGCGCAAGTCACGCGACCGCGTGCCCCACGCGTCCGCGTCGCTTGCGCCGCACAGCTCAACCTAAATTGCCAAAATATCTTATCTTTCTCTTCCCCAAATCCTATTTTCTTTTTTCCCTCCTTATTTCTTCCTTACTTCTTCTTCCCTTCTTTCCCTTCTCATTTTTCTTATTTTTCTTTTTATTTTATTTTAATTTATTCGCATACTTTCATTCATTGTATTTTAATTTTGTGCATATTTTTCTTTTCTTTTCTAAAGTTATTATTTTACCATTGGTGTCACTTGTTCATATTCAACTGTTGTGTCTTTTCTGGTATTATTTGGTGCTTAGTGACCTGTTTACACTGTCGGGTAATATTATTTAAATCAATGCTAATATTTTATGATATTTGTATTCCTTTTTGCATTGACATGAGCTTATACTATCTTTCATTACCCACACTCTCCTCCCCTATATTTCAAATCTTGCACCACTAGCATGCCATGGCTTCTATTGTTTTCTCACTTGCATGTTGTAGCTACCATGTAATTGGGACCCTTATTATCTGGCATTAACACCCATATTTTATTTATTTTATATCTATATTTTTGGGTTACTTTTTTTTTTCCCTCTTCTTTCAGGATGGCCACCACGAAGGGAGCGGAAAAACTTCTTTAGGGGAGACAAACAAGTCCATCTGCACAATCTTTGAAGACAAGCATCAGTTGAAACAACCCGTCCACCTGCATATCTTAGCATGCACCGAGGACGGTGCAATCTTTAAGTGTGGGGAGTCGATGCCGATCTCCATGGGTTAGTACTTTCTTGTCTCAACACCAATGTTTAAATTTTCTTTGTAGTTAGTTGTTGCAATTGCATGTTTGTTTGATTTTTTTTGTGCATATTTTACCACTTGGTTAAAGTAATATTTTCTTTTTCAAGAAAATTTTTTAGAGTATTTCACTAATTTAAATTGAAACTTTTTATTAAACTTGTTTGAAGAAATATTATTTTGGAACATGGTCTTGAGCTCGAACACACGAAACCCGTGAGATTTTTGAGCCTATTTGAATTAGTTGCATTTTACCAACCAATATTCTGTTTTAGTGTGTGTTTTTCTCTCTAAAATTGTGATCTTTACCTTGCTTAATTCTATATTTTCATTATTTGATGTATGCATACACTTACATGATTGAGGCCTTTATTTCACTGAGCTTACACACCCATATGGCCTTACCTCTCATTATCCTTTGCAAACCAATTTGAGCCTATTTTACCCCTTGTTCTTTACTTTAGCTCATCACTAACTCTAAGCGGAAAACAATAATGTCCTTAATTTGAATCCTTGGTTAGCTTAGACTAGTGAGAATACTTATGATTTAAGTGTGGGAAAAGTGGGTTTGGAAACATTTGGTTTAAGAATTTGGCATTGTATATCTTTATGAAAATGTGAAAGAAATGTTTAAGACATGTTCATGCATTCAATAATTTAATCATATGCATTGGGAAAAACAAAAGAAAATAAAAATATAATATAAAAAAAGAAAAAAAAAGAGGAGAAAAAGAGCAAATAAAGTAAAAGGGGACAAAATGCCCCAAAGTAAATGGTGAAAGCAATGCATATGTACTGTACTCGAAATTAAGATGCATGAATATGTGGTAAACATAGTAAATGGGTAGTTAGATTTTGTATTGTAATTACATGGATTGTCTTAAGTTAGATGGGAAAAGTTTAAGTTAATTAAGGATTCAGATTTTAGTCAACTTGGCCAAATACAATCCTACCTTGACCCTAACCCCATTACAACCCTTAAAAGACCTCTTGATATGTGTATCTGTGCATTAAATTTTTGTTGATTGTTAGATGAAAAGAAAGCCTTAGAAAGCAAGGTTAGTAGAGAATTGAGAGAATCGAACCTTAAACACATGAGTGATTAGAGTGTATACACTTTCAGTGAGGGTTCGATGCTCGATTCCTTGTTCCCGGCTTTCATGAGCTATCTTCGTCTTGCAAGTCTATTTGTACTTCATTTTTATGATTTCAATTAGTGAAATCCAATTCATGTATGTTCTTGGAAGATTTATTTACTTTTCACCAAGTAGGTAAAAATATTTTGCATGTAGTTGCATTCATATAGATAGGTTGCATTTCATACATTCTACCATTCATCTTCACCCCTTTATAGCTTTTCTTGAGCTTAGCATGAGGACATGCTAATGTTTAAGTGTGGAGAGTTGATAAACCAATATTTTATGGTTTATCTTGTACTCAATTGGGTGGATTTTATCAATCTTTCATACACTTATTCATACAAAATGCATGGGTTTATATTTTCCTTCCTAATCTTGTGCTTTGATTGAAAACATGCTTCTTTGGTCTTAAATTTACTATGTTTAATCCTCTCTTATTACCATTCGATGTCTTGATATGTGTGTTAAGGGTTTTTAGAGATTATAGGGCAGGAATGGCTTAGAGGATGGAAAGGAAGCATGCAAAAGTGGAAGGAATACAAGAAACTGAAGGAACTGCTAAAGCTGTCCAGCCTGACCTCTTTGCACTCAAATAGTCATAACTTGAGCTATAAAGATCCAAATAATGCAGTTTCAGTTGCCTTGGAAAGCTAACATCCGGAGCTTCGAAATGATATATAATTTGCTATAGTAGCCGTACAGATAGGCGACGCGAACGCGTGCTCTACGCGGATGCATCGCAGTGACGAAAATCAGCGTGATAGAATTCGCAATCAGCGATTTCTGGACTCTTTCTGGCCCAGTTTTCGGCCCAAAAAACACAGATTAGAGGCTATAAAGTGGGGAAATGCATCCATTCATTCATGTAACATTCAATATACATAATTTTAGGTTTTAGATGTAGTTTTTAGAGAGAGAGGCTCTCTCCTCTCTCTTAGGTTTTAGGATTAGGATTTTAACTTCTTCTCAGATTCCAGGTTCAATGTTCCTTTAATTTAGGATTCTTATATTTTAATTTATTCCATAGTATTTTTCCATTTAAATTTTATTGTTTATTTAATTGCTTCCAATTTTATTTCAATTATCATCTCTACTCTTTTATATCTTCAATCCTTATTCAGAGTTACAATTGGAAAGCTTTTATGACATTATTAATGCAAATAGTATTTTTCTATTTACCTCATTATTTGTTTGATTATCTACAAGTATTTATTTAGTCATTTATTATGTGAAATTGGCATCCATGTCAATGGAGTAGATTTTCCACTTGACATGGGGGTTGATTAAGAGGAGACACTTGAGTTGGAATGGTCAAGTGCTTAGTTAAATTGGACATTGTTGGCTAATTCTGTATCTACTAACGCTAGACCTTCCCAAGGGAAAGGACTAGGATTTGTGGATAAGAGTCAGTTCAATCGCTTGACTTTTCTTTACTCAGTAAGGGTTAACTAAGTGAAAACAACAACCTCTTTACACTACACTTGAGAAGATTCCAACAAGGATAGAACTTCCAATTAATCACGCCCCCGGTCAAGGCTTTTTAATTAATTATATAAATTCTCTTTTTAATTTCCACCGCTTTAAATTACAATTATTTATTTTTCTGTTCTCAAACTCAAAATCTTCTCAGAAAAACCCATAAGCAATAATAAATACACCTCCCTGCAATTCCTTGAGAAACGACCCGAGGTTTAAATACTTCGGTTATAAATTTTATTGGGTTTTGTTACTTGTGACAACCAAACTTTTGTACGAAAGGATTCTCTGCTGGTTTAGAAACTATACTTACAACGCAAATAATTTTATAAAAATTTCTTTACCGGCAGAAAACCAATTGTAAGTGGCCCATGACCATGAAACCTTGGCATATGCATTAATGCTTATGCATGCATTAATAATTAATAACCAAGCTATTTCATGCATTAATGCTTATGTATGCATGCATTTAATTATGCAATGCATGAACGCATTAGCATTATTAAAATAAAAGCATGCATGCATGAAATATATTCTATCAATAATGCCAATGAAATGAACGCTAAATAAATGAATCAAATGCATGCATTATTAATTAAAGCCAATGGAAGAATGCATGTAATACATTATTAAAGCAAATTACAAAAATGTTAATGCATTGGCTTTATTAATTAAAGTAAAGCATGCACGCATTTAATTAATACCATCATGCATTGGCATTATTCAAAAATGAATGGAATAAGAGCTTGAAGCAATGAACACTAGCGTTCATTAAAAAGAACGCTACAAACATGAGAAGGTGAATTGAAAAATTGAAGCCTAGCATTCACTAAAAGGAGTGCCCCGTTCACTTTAATAAACTTTTTCGGGAGGCACGCACTAAGGATTGAAGAAAGAAGCACGCATTAAAACTTTGCAACGCAGCACTCACACCAAGGCTCGAAGGGGGAGCTCTCAATTAAGGAAGCAGCGCTCAAAATTTTGAACGCTCATAGAGGCCAAGCATGCACAAAATGGCACGCCCAAAGGAAGTGAACGTAACGTTCACTTTCCAAACGGAGCGCTTCACTGGAAGGTTCCAACACACCCTGGCTCACTTAAACCAAGCCACTCCTGACCCACTTATTCAAGGCCAAATTAAAATCAACCCATTTTATTGAAATCCAAAGCAAGTAAAGTCCAATTGACATCACTCAAAGGCACAAGGATCAGTTAGATTAAGAATTTTATTTAATTGTAATTTGTTTTCAATTTCAATTTTATTTTTATTTTTGTAAAAGCCTATATAAAGGCATCAGTTTCATTTCACTGAAGGGAGGCTGGCTCTGCTAGAGAGCAATAGGAGTAGGAGTAGAATAGAGAGCTCTTTGTTTAAATTTTCCTTTGTGAACTTGAGAATTGGAAATCAGATATGGGTTTTCTTTTCTTTTCTGTTTCATTCTCCTTCCTCTGCAATTTCCTTTCTGTTTTGATCGAGAGAGCAATTGAGCTCTTGGATTTATTTCTATTTTTGCTATTTCATTAAATTGTTAATTTCTCTTTGAGATTTTAGAATTGATCTAAGTCTTCTTGAGCTTGATTTACTCTTCTGCACATTTACATTCTGCAAATTTACAATTGAGCTCCATATGAACTGTGTCCCTCTTCTTCCATGTCCAGGATAACAAAGTCAGCAGGGAAAATGAACTCTCCAATCTTCGCTAATAAATTTTCCACAACCCCATTTGGTATCTTGAGTGATCTGTCAACCATTTGGAGTGACATCCTGGTAGGCTTGACTTCCTCTATTCCAAGCTTCTTCATTAGTGAGAGGGGAATCAAATTGATGCTAGCTCCTAAGTCACAGAGAGCTTTATCCAATGTTCTGTTGCCTATAATGTAGGATAGGATGAAGCTTCCTGGATCTTTGAGCTTTGGAGGAAGACCTTTTTGGATGACAGCACTGCATTCCTGGGTTACGATCACTGTCTCTCTCTTATTCCAGCTCCTTTTCTTGTTGATGAGCTCTTTGAGGAATTTTGCATATAGAGGCATTTGTTCTAGAGTTTCAGCAAGTGGAATATTGATCTCTAGCTTCTTGAACACCTCTAGGAACTTAGGGAACTGTTGGTCTCTGATCTCTGACGTTAGGATTTTTGCCAGTAAAGAATTTCATAAAAACAGTCGCGTCATAGATATAGTCTCTAAACCGACAGAAATCCCTTCGTACAAACGTTTTGGTTGTCACAAGTAACAAACCCCTTTTAAAATTGATAACCGAGTATTTAAACCTCGGGTCGTCTTCTCAAGGAATTGCAGGGAGGTATGTTCTTATTATTGGTTATGAGTTTGTAAATTGGGGTTTTAGAAGTAAGGTGGGAATATGTTACATGACAAGTAAAATAAAATAATAATAATAAAATCTCTTGGCAAGGTATAAGAAATTGGAAGTCCAGACTTAGTTATCCTTATCAATAACAATGAAAGTCGAATCTTAATTCCACTTGGTCAACCTTTACTAAAATAAAGGAAAGTCAAGGGACTAATTAGTTTGATCTTCGAATCCTATTTATTTCCTAAGAAAAGGTTGGGATTATTGAAGTTCAATTCAATTAGCAAAGATAACAGTTATCAATTATGCTGTTGAGTTGGATAACTCCTGAGTTACTGATTTCTTAACCAAAACCAAAAGGGGAAAAGTAAATCTACTGGAATAAGAATGCCTTCAGATGGGAAGCAATAATCATGTAAATAAAAGAAAGCAATAATAACTAAAATACCTCAAATAACATTAATTCAAGTAATCTGGAACAGTTTATAAACTAAATTGGGAAAATAAATAAAAATAAAGAACCTGGGATTGAGAGTTACTCCTAAAACTAAGAGAAGTCCTAAATCCTAATCCTAAGAGAGAGGAGAGAACCTCTCTCTCTAAAAACTACATCTACTCCTAAAATTGTGAATATGAAAGCTTTCTCATGAATGGATGGATTCCCCCACTTTATAGCCTCCAATTTGTGCTTTCTGGGCCAAAAACTGGGTCAGAAACAACCCAAAAATCGCTGGTTGCGAAATCTGCCAGGCTGGTTTTTCGTCACTGCGACGCGACCGCATGAAGCACGCGATCGCGTCATCTAGCATCAGGGAAACTATAGCATATTATATATCAAATCGAAGCCCCGGACGTTAGCTTTCCAACGCAACTGGAACCGTGTCGTTTGGATCTCTGTAGCTAAAGTTATAGCTGTTTGAGTGCGAAGAGGTCAGGCTGGACAGCTTAGTAATTTCTCCAACTTCTTGTATTCCTTCCACTTTTACATGCTTCTTTCCCATCCTCTAAGCCATTCCTGCCATGTAATCTCTGAAATCACTTAACACACATATCAAGGCATCTAATGGTAATGAGAGAGGATTAACATTAGTAATTTAAAGGCCAGAGAAGCATGTTTTCAATCAAAGCACATAATCAGGAAGGCAAATGTAAAACCATGCAAATAGTATGAATAAGTGGGTAAAAAGTAGATAAAAACCACTCAATTGAGCACAAGATAAACCATAAAATAGTGGTTTATCAACCTCCCCACACTTAAACATTAGCATGTCCTCATGCTAAGCTCGAGAGAACTATAAAAGTGAAGAGGAATGGTAAAATGTATGAAATGCAACCTATGTATATGAATGCAAAATGTTTCTACCTACTTGGTTAAAAGTAAATAAGTTCTCCAAGACAAACATAAATCAAATTCTACTAATTCAAATTATACAATAAAAAGCAAGTAAATTTGTATGAAGACAGCTCATGAAAGCAGGGAACATAGAATCAAGCATTGAACCCTCACTGGTAGTGTATATCACTCTAATCTCTCAAGTGTATAGAGTTATTCACTCTACTCTTCTCTAGTCATGCTTTCTAAACCTTGTTCTTCATCTAACCAATCAACATTATTTAATGTACCAATGCAAACATCATGAGGTCTTTTCAAGGTTGTAATGGGGCTAAGGTAAAGGTAAGGATATATGTATGGCTAAGTGAGCTATAATATGAATCTTTAATTAACCTAAACTTTCACCTAACATACATATACTCTATATAATTCTAATTCATGCCTAGCTACCCAAGATTCCCACTTTTACATCACATACTCATGTATCAACTTTTTCTTTTTTAATTTATCACATGTGCATTGATTTTTTTCATTAACTCAACATTGGGGTAATTTTGTCCCCTTATTTATTTATTTATATTATATATATATATATTTTTCTTTTTCTCGTTTTCTTTTTTTTTTTAAATCATAAAAGCAAACATAACTTATCAATGACACATGGATTTTTCATTATTTTTCTATTTTGGTTTTTCATGAGTAGGTTCCCAAATTTTCCATATTCAAATAAATTAAAAACATGATATATTCCCTTATCAACCCATGTTCCCCACAATTTCCCCACACTTATTTGATACACAATCTCTATCTTAAGCTAACCAAAGATTCAATTGGGATAATTAATTTTTTTTTTTCGCTAAAGGCTAGTGATGTGGTAAAATATAGAACAAATGGAGATTAAAAGGCTCAAAGTGGCTGACAAGGGTGATTTAAAGGGTAGGCTTATTTGGGATAAGTGAGCTAAAATCAAACAATGGCCTCAATCATGTGCAAACATGTAAATATACTAAATAATGGACATATAGAATGGAACAAAGCAAAGATTGCAATTATAGAGAAGAAAACACACAAGAATAAAATATTTATGGTTAAATAATGTAACCATATAAATAAGCTCAAAATCTCACAGGTTGTGTGTTCTTTGGCTCAAAAACCATGTTCCACATACAACTTCAAACAAATTTAATACAAAAATTTTGATTTGAATTAGTGAAATTTTTTCAAAAATAGGGTCTTTAAAAAGAAACTTATTATTTCTCAACCAAGCAGTAGCTAAATGCATAAAATCAGACAAACATGTAATTAAACATGCAAATGCAATAATGAATAAACAAAAAAATAAAACAATGGTGTTGAAAAGAAAATACTAACCCATGGAGATCGGTATCGACCTCCCCACACTTAAAGATTGCACCGTCCTCGGTGCATGCTAAGATATGCAAGTGGACGAGTGGCTTCAACTGATGCTTTTCTTTATAGATTGTGCAGATTGACTTACCTGTCTCCCCATGTAAACATCTTCCGGTTCTCTTCCGGGTGGCCATCCTGAAAGAAAAAAGGGAAGAAGAGTAACCCATAAATAAAGATAGGAAAATAAATACAGTATGGGTGGGTTAATGCCAAATAATAAGGGTCTCAATTACATAGTAGCTACAACATGCAAGTGAGAAAACAACAGAAGCCATGGCATGCCAATGGTACAAAATGTACAACAATGGGGAAGAGAGTGGGGAAGGAGAGATAATATAAATTCATGTTAATGCAAAAGTAATACCGGTAACATAAAAATTAGCATTGATTTGAATAATATTACCCAATCAGAATAAAACAAGTCATGAAGTACCCAAAATAATTCAAGAGAAAATGCAATAGTTAAATAAGAAAATTTTAACACCAAAGGAGAAATAATTAATTTTAGAAAAGAAAATAAAAATATGCACAAAATTAAGATGTAATGAATGATATATGCAAATTAATTAAGTAAAATAAAATGGAGGTGAAAGAAAATAAGAAAGGAAGAAGAAAGAAATAAGAAAAGATAAGAAAAATAAGGATTAGAGAAGAAAAGATAAGAAAATTGGCTGATCTGGATATTCTGTGCGCCGCTTGTGACGTGGACGCGTGAGTGACGCGGTCGCGTGGTGCGTGATAAGGTCAGGTGGCGCGGACGCGTGGGTCACGCGATCGCGTGGCCTGTTTTGTCCGATTGGCGCGAGTGCAGCCTCGCGGTCGCGCAACTCTCTGTTCGAAACTCTTTTGCCAAAAATCTGGGTGACGCGATCGCGTGGGGCGTGCGATCGCGTGAATGGCCATCTTTTAAAAACGACGCAGATGCGTGGGGCACGCGTTCGCGTGATGAGGCTTGGGCTTCCAGCACGAGTCCAGCCCAACTCCAGCTCAACTTTTTGCCATACACCCATTTACGTCGATTCCATAGAGCCACGCATTCGCGTGGGTGACGCGGTTACGTGGGGAAGCTATTTTTGAAATGACGCAGCCGCAGCGTCGACGCGGTCGCGTGGATCAGTTTGTGCCATTAGCACGCCTCCAGCCACGCTCTCGCGTGACTTTCTGTTCGTTTTCTTTTCTTCCCATTGCACTGGTGACGCGGACGCGTCAGCGACGCTGCCGCGTCGCGTGCGTGCTTTTTTTTATATAATCTGAAAAATACAGAATGCAGTGTTAATATGAATGTGATGCAAAAGTCCAGGTTCAATATAACAAAATAAAATTCAAAAACAAACAAAACTAAATAAAATTGAAATTGAGAAAGGAATGATTATACCATGGTCGGTTGTGTCCCACCTAGCACTTTTAGTTATAGTTCTTAAGTTGGACATTTGATGAGCTTCCTGCTATGGTGGCTTGTGCTTGTACTGATCCAGGAATCCCCACCAATGTTTGTATCTCCAGTAACCTCCGGGGTCCCAAACTAAGCATGTAAAGCCCTTAAGAAGCTTCAAACAGATTCTTAGGCTCCCGGGATAACAAGTGTCAGAGCAGATTCCAGGATCCCAAATCTTGCTTTTACACCCATCCTTGTCGGGATCTGTATTTTTCCAACTGGGTGATAAGTAATTTGAATTCTCACTGCAGCTACCAAACAGCTTCCTAGACCCATTCAGTTGAGCTTTACACCAACCTTTGCGTTTAAACTTAAAGCTTCCAACCATAATGAACCTTGCAGGACAACTCTTACCACTGGCCATCTTCCTCTTACTCTTAATGCCACAAAGAGCTCTAAGTTGACCATCTGTCTCCAGTAGCCCATATTCAAGTGGGATTAGAAATCTAAGGGATATAAATTTTACCCACTTGAATGTTGTGAAGGATGATGGCAACTTAGGGGGAGGTATTTCTAACAAATTTGCAAGCTCTACTCCCTTGTGCTCCTCTCTGACAACTTCCACCTCTTGATCAACCTCTTCCAATTCTTCAACCAGGGTATGTCTTGGAGGTTGTACACCCTCCTCAACATCAAATGCAATCGTCTTGGAAGGAGGTTCTATGTTTTGACTTTTCCATGGAGGTTCAATATCTCGCAAGTCTTCAACCACTTTTTTCTCTTCATTAATTACTGCTTTGTCCAGTAGTTTTAATATAAAATCGTACTCATCCTTGATGATTTTCTTTTCATGACAACTCCTTTCAACTATTCTTTCATCTTCAAGGGTCTTTACTACCTTCACCTTTAGGGCCTCCTCTAGCTCCTTATGAAGTATGGATTCGCGAAGATGATCCCTTCTCTCTTGTTCCATGTTAATAGCATCATTGGGATTATGTTGCTCTTGGATTGATGGATGTGGGTGCTCTTCCATGGATGGTGTTGATGGGATGGATAGATCATTCTGTGGTTGAAAAAGAAGTGTACTAGAGCTTGAGGGTTGGTTGTTGAAGGTATTTGGTGGTCCGATTTGGGCGACGAGAGCTTGTATAGTCGAGTTTAGATTGGCAAGTGCTTTCTCCATGGAGGTTTGGGGTGGATCTATGTATAGTTCATTTGGTTCATAAGGTGGTTGGTATGGTGGTTGAGGGTTAGGGTCATATGGAGGTGAATAGCGGAAAGGGGCTTGTGAGTTTGGTGGTCCAAAGTTATGTTGAGGAAAGGGTTCATAGGCATATGGTGGTGGTTGTTGATAGTCCATTAGAGGTGGTTGTTGCCATGAGGGTTGATCAAATTCTTGTGGCTCCTCCCATCTTTGATTGTTCCAACCTTGATGCCTGTTCTCATTATAATTTCCTCTTCCTGCAATATAATTGTAACCAAACTCATAGCCAAAGGGGTGAGAGTTCATAGTAGCAAAATAAAAATTAAAAATGAAAATAAAAACAAATTTAAATTAAAAGGTTATTTAAATTTTGAATTTGAAAATTAAATTTTTGAAATTTGAAATTTGAAATTTGAAAATTTTTTAAATTTGAATTTTGAAAATTTTTAAATTTGAATTTTGAAATTTGATTTTTGAAATCAGATAAGATAAGATAAAAAAATTTAAAATAAAAACCAATAACCTCTTAACTTAAGAAAAAGCAAAAATAAAAATAAAAATAAAAAATAAAAACAAATAAACAAGCAAAAATAAAATACTTACAATAACTAATAATAAGGCACACATTTGCAATTCTCCGGCAACGGCGCCATTTTGACGTTAGGATTTTTGCCAGTAAAGAATTTCATAAAAACAGTCGCGTTGTAGATATAGTCTCTAAACCGACAGAAATCCCTTCGTACAAACGTTTTGGTTGTCACAAGTAACAAACCCCTTTTAAAATTGATAACCGAGTATTTAAACCTCGGGTCGTCTTCTCAAGGAATTGCAGGGAGGTATGTTCTTATTATTGGTTATGAGTTTGTAAATTGGGGTTTTGGAAGTAAGGTGGGAATATGTTATATGACAAGTAAAATAAAATAATAATAATAAAATATCTTGGCAAGGTATAAGAAATTGGAAGTCCAGACTTAGTTATCCTTATCAATAACAATGAAAGTCGAATCTTAATTCCACTTGGTCAACCTTTACTAAAATAAAGGAAAGTCAAGGGACTAATTAGTTTGATCTTCGAATCCTATTTATTTCCTAAGAAAATGTTGGGATTATTGAAGTTCAATTCAATTAGCGAAGATAACAGTTATCAATTATGCTGTTGAGTTGGATAACTCCTGAGTTACTGATTTATTAATCAAAACCAAAAGGGGAAAAGTAAATCTACTGGAATAAGAATGCCTTCAGATGGGAAGCAATAATCATGTAAATAAAAGAAAGCAATAATAACTGAAATACCTAAAATAACATTAATTCAAGTAATCTGGAACAGTTCATAAACTAAATTGGGAAAATAAATAAAAATAAAGAACCTGGGATTGAGAGTTACTCCTAAAACTAAGAGAAGTCCTAAATCCTAATCCTAAGAGAGAGGAGAGAACCTCTCTCTCTAAAAACTACATCTACTCCTAAAATTGTGAATATGAAATCTTTCTCATTAATGGATGTATTCCCCCACTTTATATCCTCCAATCTGTGCTTTCTGGGCCGAAAACTGGGTCAGAAACAGCCCAGAAATCGCTGGTTGCGAAATCTGCCTCGCTGGTTTTTCGCCACTGCGATGCGGCCGCATGGAGCACGCGGTCGCGTCACCTAACGTCAGGGAAATCATAGAATATTATATATCAAATCGAAGCCCGGGACGTTAGCTTTCCAACGCAATTGGAACCGCGTTGTTTGGACCTCTGTAACTAAAGTTATAGCCGTTTGAGTGCGAAGAGGTCAGGCTGGACAGCTTAGTAATTTCTCCAACTTCTTGTATTCCTTTCACTTTTACATGCTTCTTTTCCATCCTCTAAGCCATTCCTGTCCTGTAATCTCTGAAATCACTTAACACACATATCAAGGCATCTAATGGTAATGAGAGAGGATTAATATTAGTAATTTAAAGGCCAGAGAAGCATGTTTTCAATCAAAGCACATAATCAGGAAGGCAAATGTAAAACCATGCAAATAGTATGAATAAGTGGGTAAAAAGTAGATAAAAACCACTCAATTGAGCACAAGATAAACCATAAAATAGTGGTTTATCAATCTCCTTGTTAAACCTTTGAGGATATGGAATGGAGGGAGTGTGAGTCTTCACCATTGTCCTCTGTTCTTGTGACTGTTCCTCCATGACCTCCTTTCCTTTCTTTGAAGATTGTGGCTCCTCTTTCTCCTTGAGCTTCTCTTGGTTCTTTTCTTCAATTGTCACTTGCTCTTTGCTGCTTCTGGCCTTGTCATCCTCTATTGGCTTCTTTGTGGCTTTTTTCTCAGCTGGCCTCTTGTCATTTACCAAAGTTCTTCCACTCCTTAGTTGAATGGCCTTGCATTCTTCCTTGGGGTTGGGAATAGTGTCACTTGGCAATGCATTGGTTGGCCTCTCAGTCACTGCTTGCTTTGATAATTGACCAATCTGCCTTTCCAAGTTCCTCAATGAAGCCTCATGGTTCTTGTTGGCTAGCTCTTGATGTTTCATCATCTTCTCCATCAAGATCTCCAAGTTGGAGATCCTTTGAGATTCCTGAGGTGGTTGTGGTTGATTATAGGATGTTGAGGGTGAATGATAGTTGTTTTGGTTAGTGGATAAAGTGTTGGATGGATAGTAGTTGGATTGGGGTTGATTGTTGTGGTTTTCTATATGAATTTTGGTTAGTGTTTTGATGGTTTTGATGGTTTGTGTTTCTGGAATTGTTTTGGTTTGAATTTCTTTGCCAAGGTTGCTGGTTTTGGTTCTCTCCCCATTTCAGATTGGGGTGGTTTCTCCAGGATGAGTTGTAAGTGTCTCCATGGAAGTCATTTGATCCAGAATTTTGGTTGTGCATGTACTGCACTTGTTCAAGCTGCTTTTCCTCATAACTTTCCTCCTGCTGTCCCCAAACCACTGATGGTTGGTTGGTTGTGCTCACTACTACAAGTTGCAGTCCATCCATCCTCTTTGACATTATTTCAATTTGTTGTTGGAGCTGCTGGTGCATGAGCTTGTTTTGAGCCAATATAGTATCAACTCCTTCAAGCTCAAATATACCCTTCTTTGGAGCTGCTTGCCTTTCAGAGTAATATAAATACTCATTGTTGGCCACCATGTCTATGAGATCATGTGCCTCTTGAGCAGTTTTCATCATTTGCAAAGATCCTCCTGAGGAATAATCGAAAGCTTTCCTTGAAGGTAAGGATAAGCCTTCATAGAAGTTCTGCAACTCCACCCATTCACTGAACATTCCCTCTAGACATCTTCTGATTAGAGCTTTATACCTCTCTCAAGCTTCATATAATGACTCTCCTTCTTGCTGTCTGAAGGTTTGCATATCAGTTTTTAGTTTGATGACTCTTTGAGGTGGATAAAATTTGGCTAGAAATTTGCTAACCAAATCATCCCAGCTGGTAATGCTCTCCTTAGAGAAGGTTTCTAACCAATGTGTGGCTTTGTCTCTCAGTGAAAATGGGAATAAAAGAAGCTTATAGATATCAGGATTGACTCCATTGGTTTTGACAGGGTCACAAATTCTCAAAAACATAGAGAGATGCTGGCTTGGATCCTCAGCAGCACTTCACTATCTGGCGTTCAACGCCAGAAAAGGGCAACAACTGGGCGTTGGACGCCCAGGAGAGCAGCATTTGGGCGTTGAACGCCCAAAACAGGCAGTGTTTGGGCGTTCAAACGCCAGGATGGTGGGGAGGAGCTCTCCTTCTACCCATCTCCTTCTTTTTCTTTTGCTTGAGGACAAGCAAAGCTCTAAGTTTGGTGTGCTTATCCGTGATCACTAAGATCATGGCCCCTAAAGGAAAACAACCCACTCCAAGAGGAGCAAGGGCGTGATTTAAAGGAACTGAAGCGCCAGAAATTCTCTCTTGAAGGACCAAGCACCTCACAGATTAGAGGAACATCCACTTCCCAAACCTCAAGGTTGTTGAGTTCTAATCTTAGCCTTAACTCTGTGATAACTGTTCTTATTTTAATTTTACCTTAGGAGCCATATAGTAGTAATTAGTATCTATTTTGATTTTATCTCCAATTAAGCTATAGTTTATTTTTCTCATCATCAGCAAACATGAATAAAGTAGTAGATCTTTTGAATAAGAAGCAATAAAATTTCGAGTTTGGTGGATAAAATTTGGCTAGAAATTTGCTAACCAAATCATCCCAGCTGGTAATGCTCTCCTTAGAGAAGGTTTCTAACCAATGTGTGGCTTTGTCTCTCAGTGAAAATGGGAATAAAAGAAGCTTATAGATATCAGGATTGACTCCATTGGTTTTGACAGGGTCACAAATTCTCAAAAACATAGAGAGATGCTGGCTTGGATCCTCAGCAGCACTTCCTCCATATTGACAGTTGTTTTGAACCAGGGTGATCAATTGAGGCTTAAGTTCAAAGTTATTGGCATTGACATTGGGGGTTAGGATGCTACTCCCACAATGTTTTGGGTTGGGGATAGTGTAGGAGGCTAGGACTCTTTTCTGAGGTTGGCCATTGTTGTTGGCCACATCATCAGTGTGATCTGGAATGTTATCATCCATTACTTGATCTTCCTCCTCCAATTCCTCTTCACCAATAACTCCTTTTCCTTTGGCTTCTCTTCTCAATCTTCGGAGGGTTCTCTCATCAAGGTTAAGAGATATGGATTCACCTCTTCTTCCTCCTGACAAAAACACAAAACCAGAAACCAGAATGAGACACTCTTCTGCTAGAGTGAAGTTAGTGTTAGCTTAAGCAAAAATTCAAACAGTTAGTGTGCTTAGTAAAAATGAAAAGAAAATGCTTAAACTAGATTATCACCTTACTTAATCATTGTCAATCTAAATCAATCCCCGGCAACGGTGCCAAAAACTTGATGGGTGGAAAGACGATTCCACACAAAACTCACCGGCAAATGTACCGGGTGTTGATTGGGTTAGAATCTTTTATACTCTTTTCAAAACCTTCTTTTTCAAAAATATTTTTTTTCTATTAAATCTTGTGCCAAACTTTAAGTTTGGTGTTTTCTTGTTGATTCCCCTTTGATTTTCGAAAATTTTGGTTTGGTTTTCTAAAAATTTTAAGTTTGGTGTTCTTTCTTCATGTTCTTGTGTTCTTGTGAGTCTTCAAAGTGTTCTTGAGTTTTCCTTGTGTCTTGATCTTAAAATTTTTAAGTTTGGTGTTCCTTGGTGTTTTCCCTCCGAATTTTTCGAAAACAAGGAGCATTAGATCTAAAAAGAAACAAGGCAGGATTGGCGTTCAACGCCAGAAACAGGCAAGAATCTGGCGTTGAACGCCCAACAAGGGCACATTTCTGGCGTTCAAG
Organism: Arachis ipaensis; assembly: GCF_000816755.2. Taxonomy (NCBI): domain Eukaryota; kingdom Viridiplantae; phylum Streptophyta; class Magnoliopsida; order Fabales; family Fabaceae; genus Arachis; species Arachis ipaensis. The sequence continues at coordinate 43,743,905 of NC_029786.2, forward strand.
CGCCAGGAACAGACAGTGAGCTGGCGTCTAACGTCACTCCAGTTTCTGACTCTGGTACTCAATTGCCAGTGAGGCATCAGACACACACAAGTGCTGATAACAACCCCTCTAAAAAGGCTTCTTTAACCACTAAGGTTGAGGAATATAAAGCCAAGATACCTTATCCTCAAAAACTCCGGAAAGAGGAGCAGGATAAGCAATTTGCTCGCTTTGCAGATTATCTAAGGACTCTTGAAATAAAGATTCCATTTGCAGAGGCACTTGAGCAAATACCTTCTTATGCCAAGTTCATGAAAGAGATCTTGAGTCATAAAAAGGAGTGGAGAGAAACAGAAAGAGTTCTCCTCACTGAAGAATGCAGTGCAGTCATTCTGAAAAGCTTTCCTGAAAAGCTTAAAGACCCTGGGAGTTTTCTGATACCATGCACATTAGAA
>NC_029786.2:43744567-43755456 GCF_000816755.2 Arachis ipaensis
CTGTGACGAGCTTCAAACTCCTGAAGGTTGGGCGTTAGTGACAGATGCAAAAGGATAGTAGATCCTATTCCAACCGGATCGAGAACCAACCGGTGATTAGCCGTGCTGTGACAGAGCACGTGAGCGTAGTTTTCACTGGAAGGATGGAAGGTAGCCATTGACAACGGTGATCCACCAACACACAGCTTGCCATAGGGGGACGTGCGTGCGTGAACAAGAAGACAGAGGAAAGCAGAGATTCAGAAGACAAAACATCTCCAAAACTCCAACATATTCTCCATTACTGCACAACAAGTAACTTTTAATTTATGCTCTACTGGTTACTCACAATTCAATTGATAAACATAATTGACTTCCTGACTAAGATTTACAAGATAACCATAGATTGCTTCAAACCAACAATCTCCGTGGGATTCGACCCTTACTCACGTAAGGTATTACTTGGACGACCCAGTGCACTTGCTGGTCATGTGTGCAAAATTGTAAGAGAGTAACAATTTTGTGCACCAACAATGCTTTTTGTTTTCTGAATGTATGCTTGAACAGTGCATATGTCTTTTGAAGTTGTTGTTTAAGAATGTTAAATATGTTGGCTCTTGAAAGAATGATGACTAGGAAACATGTTATTTGATAATCTGAAAAATCATAAAAAAATGATTCTTGAAGCAAGAAAAAGCAGCAAAGAACAAAGCTTGCAGAAAAAAAAAGGCGAAAAAAAAATAGAAAGAAAAAGAAAAAAGCAAGCAGAAAAAGCCAAAAGCTCTTAAAACCAAGAGGCAAGAGCAAAAAGCCAATAACCCTTAAAACCAAAAGGCAAGGGTAAATAAAAAGGATCCCAAGGCTTTGAGCATCAGTGGATAGGACTTGATTGGAGCTATGTTTCATTGATAGTTTGGAATTTATAGTATATTCTCTTCTTTTTATCCTATTTGATTTTCAGTTGCTTGGGGACAAGCAACAATTTAAGTTTGGTATTGTGAAGAGCGGATAATTTATACGCTTTTTGACATTGTTTTTAGTATGTTTTTAGTAAGATCTAGTTACTTTTAGGGATGTTTTCATTAGTTTTTATGTTAAATTCACATTTTTGGACTTTACTATGAGTTTGTGTGTTTTTCTGTGATTTCAGGTATTTTCTGACTGAAATTGAGGGACTTGAGCAAAAATCAGATTCAGAGGTTGAAGAAGGACTGCTGATGCTGTTGGATTCTGACCTCCCTGCACACAAAATGGATTTTCTGGAGCTACAGAACTCAAAATGGCGCGCTTCTAATTGCGTTGGAAAGTAGACATCCAGGGCTTTCCAGCAATGTATAATAGTACATACTTTGCCCAAGTTTAGATGACGCAAACTGGCGTTCAACGCCAGCTCTCTGCCCAATTCTGGCGTCCAGCGCCAGAAACACATTGCAAAGTGGAGTTCAATGCCCAAACTGGCACAAAAGCTGGCGTTCAACTCCAAGAAGGACCTCTACACGTGTGAAATTCAAGCTCAGCCCAAGCACACACCAAGTGGGCCCCGGAAGTGGATTTATGCAACAATTACTTACTTCTGTAAACCCTAGTAGCTAGTTTATTATAAATAGGACTTTTTACTATTGTATTAGACATCTTTTGATCATTTTTAGATCTCTAGACCTCCATGGGAGGCTGGTCACTCGGCCATGCTTACCCTCTATTCACTTATGTATTTTCAAACGGTAGAGTTTCTGCACTCCATAGATTAAGGTGTGGAGCTCTGCTGTTCCTCAAAGATTAATGCAAAGTACTACTGTTTTCTATTCAATTCATCTTATTTCGCTTCTAAGATATTCATTCGTACTTCAACCTGAATGTGATGAACGTGACAATCATTATCATTCCCTATGAACTTGTGCCTGACAACCATGTCCGTTCTACCTTAGATTGAATGAGTATCTCTTAGATCTCTTAATCAGAATCTTCGTGGTGTAAGCTAGAATGATGGCGGCATTCAAGAGAATCCGGAAAGTCTAAACCTTGTCTGTGGTATTCCGAGTAGGATTCAATTATTGAATGACTGTGACGAGCTTCAAACTCGCGAGTGCTGGGCGTAGTGACAGACGCAAAAGGAGGGTGAATCCTATTCCAGCATGATCGGGAACCTCAGATGATTAGCCGTGCCATGACAGGGAATCTTGGACCTTTTTCACAAGAGGAGGAGATGTAGCCACTGACAACGGTGATGCCCTTGCATAAAGCCAGCCATAGAAAGGAGTAAGACTGATTGGATGAAGACAGCAGGAAAGCAGAGGTTCAGAGGAACGATTGCATCTCCATACGCTTATCTGAAATTCTCACCAATGATTTACATAAGTATTTCTATCCTTCTTCTATTACTACATTTCGAAAACTACATAACTATTTTATATCCGCCTGACTGAGATTTACAAGGTGACAATAGCTTGCTTCATACCAACAATCTCCGTGGGATTCGACCCTTACTCATGTAAGGTATTACTTGGACGACCCAGTGCACTTGCTGGTTAGTTGTGCGAAGTTGTGAACCATGGTATTGGTATCATGTTTTTGGCGCCATTGCCAGGGAAAGAAAGAGCAATGAATTTTACATAATCAAAGTGTAATCACAATTTCGTCCACCAGCTTGTCATCTACCATTGGAGCTGGAACACAAAGCTCTCTGGGCCCTCAAGCTGCTAAATTTTGATAGCACTGCTGCTGGTGAAAAGAGGGTCTTGCAGCTACAAGAAATGGAGGAGTTCAAATCTCAAGCCTATGAAAATTCCAAGATTTATAAAGAAAAGGCAAAGAGAAGGCATGACCTCCATTTAACACCCAGAAGCTTCGAAGAAGGACAGCAAGTGCTCCTCTACAATTCCAAATTAAGACTCTTCCCTGGGAAACTCAAATCATGGTGGTCAGGACCCTTTCTTGTCACAAAGGTCTCGCCGTATGGGCACATAGATATCATGGAGGAAAGTTCAAAGAGGAAGTTCACCGTTAACGAATAGAGGCTCAAACACTATATAGGCAACATGGGGGAAAACCCCAAAGTGAAGTATCACCTCAAGTGATGGAGGAATCGTCGAGCTAGCGACGCTAAAAGAGCGCTTCGTTGGGAGGCAACCCATCCTAAGGTAGTTCTCTTTTCATTTTCATTTTTAATAAAAATCACAAGTAGTTTCCCCCATATTGTGAGGAGCTAAGTTTGGTGTTACACACCAAAATAATACATGAGTGAGTGTGTAATTCTAAGTTTAGTGTTCCACCAAAGATTTCAATTAGAATCACACTACACTCCTTCAAGGGCAAATTGCTAGATCCAACCAATCAGGAGAACCACTTAACAGTAGTTAGTTTCTAGTTGTCTTGCTGATAACAACACATGAGATTTTCTGCATGCATTCAACCTGCTGTATTAGGCAAAGAACTAAGTTTGGTGTTCACACACCAAGTTAAGTTCCGAAATGCACAAGCATACATGCATACTAACTATCTCTCAAGTGCTTTGGGGACAAGCAACTTCCAATAACTTTGTAGGGATTTAATCAATCTTTTGGAAAAACAGTGCACCATCATCCAAGGAAGCGAGGAAAGATGCAGAAGCTATGGAGGATGACAACAAATGGGTAGCTGGAAGGCATCACCAAAAGGTTGTATTGTTACTTGATTCCATATGCTTGGAAATAATCAATTTGGAAGTCTGAATGTGCCCTTGATTAATAGTCACTCTTTAAGCTTAATGCACTAGAATTTGATGTTTGTTTTTGCTTAAGTCTATGCTTGCTAGTCAAGTTGCCTGTTTTTATTTTCATCTTGCTTATTGTATGCTTGTCCTTTTAAGTCCAATAAAAAAAGATGTTATGAAAGACCAGAGTGATGTTCAAGTTGGGGAGTAGGTCCTTAAATTTGTGGTGTAGTAATCACTTAGCTAAGTTGGTTCACCAACAAGGTGGGAAGGCAACTATCTGTCTTTAATCGTATGCTTGAAACACACCCCATGAGACTAGCTAAATAATAAGATCCTAATAAGAAAAAGGAAAAGAACAATAAGAGTTGAAAAAGAAAGAAAAGTTAATAAAGAATAAGGCTAGGCACCAAGGGCTTGAATCTTGAGGGATGTGTCTGTGGTGCTCTTGTACCAAGGATCTGCTTGGATGAATAAATTCTTAGGAGTGCTTCATCACTTGGTAACTTGGGTTAACTAACCCGGGATTATCAACTGAAAATCCACTATCAAGAGCAACCTTGCTACAGAATATTTAGTAACCCAAAGAGGTGCTGGACACCAAGACCTCAAGGAAAGAAAATAACAAACCATGTGCCTGTGGTGTGCATGTATGGGGGAGAGAGACTTGAGGGAGTAAGTCCTTAGGGGTGTTTCAACACCTAGCACCTTGAACCAACTGGTTCGGAAGTGTTAGCTAAAGCTTATCTTAAAGAGTCGCCCCCTCACAGAACACTTAGCCTAAGGATGAAATAAACCTTGGAAAGACAAAGGGATCAATAAATAAAAGTCTTAAAGGGTGTAATCAAGTGAGTATTCCAAGGCATGATAAAGGTCTGAAAGCCAGTAAAGGAATGAACCTAAGTTGCTATGCATGAAACCCCATAAAACTAAGAACATGACTTCCACAATAACGATTCATTCCTCTTGTCATTTCATTCATCATTCTCTTGTTCCAATACTTGCTTAGGGACAAGCAAGCTTTAAGTTTGGTGTTGTGATGCCAGGGCATTTTGGCCAGTTTCACTGACCTTTTCTTTATGGTTTTAAGGTAGTTTCATGTATTTTCTTAGGAAATAAGCAAGTTTTGGGTAGATAATCACTTACATCTTGATTCAAGCAAACATTGTAAATTTTACATGATTTCATGAGAATTATGCATGAATTAAAGGACAAATTGAATGATGCATGTCTCATAACTTGGATCAGAGCTTTGACGCACTTTATTGCTTGATTTCAGGATAAAGGAAGCAAGGAAGAACCACGTTAGTAGCCATGTTAGTCTAGCTAACGTGACCACTAACGTGGAATGAAGGCTAGCTTGCAACGTTAATGAGAAAAGTGATTGCCAATAACGCCTTCGTGAGCCATCATAGCCCACGTTAGTTGCCGCGTTAACTATGTTAACGTGGAAGCTAACGTGGAAGAGAAGTAGAACTCCAACGTTAGTGGTAAAGGTAAGTTCCACTAACGTTCCAAAAGGGGCAATTAGCCACGTTAAGAGCCACGTTAACTTAGTTAATGTGAGCTCTAACATGGAAGAAGAAGAGATGATGCCAACATTAGTGACACTCACCTTTGTCACTAACGTTGGACAAAGCCCATATTGGCTACGTTAAAAGCCAAGTTAACCTAGTTAACATGGACTCTAACGTGGAGGGAGCAAGAATCACCAACGTTAGTGACACTCACCTTTGTCACTAATGTTGGATTGAGCCACTATGAGCCACGTTAGTTCAACTAGAAGATCAGAAGAGTAGTATATATAGGAGTAGCTTTGAACTAGAGTAGAGAGCTTTTGGCATTATTAGGATTACTCTATGTATTTTACTTTCTCTGCACTTCTAGTTTAACTTTCAAAATGTACTCTCCATCTTTGCTTTCCATTCCCAGAGCTATGAACAACTAAACCCCTTTCATTGGGTTAGGGAGCTCTGTTGTAATTTGATGGATCAATAATAGTTTTCATTATTCTTCTTCTTTTTTTCTCTTGATTTTACTAGAAAGCTTTCAATCTTCATCCAATTGAGTAGTTATCTTGGAAAAGAAGCTATTCATACTTGGATCTCTTCTGAACCTTGGAAAAGGAATGAAGAGATTATGCTAGAAATGCTTTCTCATGTTGGACCAAATTGGGGTTTGGGCGGATATGGTGACATATAATTCTCCTAATACTTTGATTTGGAAATACATGTAGTATAATCAGTGAACACACTTCATCTCTTTTCATGAGCAACTAAACCAAGGAATTGGCTATTGATCTGATTTGAGAGATTGAATTACCAAGGAATTGGAATTCAATCACTTAAGATTGCCAAGAAGATCAATGAATGCATTGATTGAGGAAGAGATAAAAATGAACTTGATCCGGAGAATGCAACATCTCCTAAGGCCAATGAATTCCCCATTTCTGATCTTACCCATTCTCTTTACTTTATCCCATTTACTTTCATGCTAAACTTCCCTTCCCCATTTAAGATTCTGCAATTTACTTCCCGTCATTTATTTTCTGCTATTTACTTTCCCGCCATTTAATTTCCTGCAATTGTTAATTCACTTTCTGCTTAGCTCAACTAGAACATTCTTCCAATTAAAGTTGCTTGACCAATCAATCCCTGTGGGATTCGACCTCACTCTACTGTGAGTTTTTACTTGACGACAATTCGGTATACTTGGCGAAGGAAATTTGTTGAGAGACAAGTTTCCTTGCATCAAGTTATAAACTGGCGTTTAACTCCAAGAAAGACCTCTCCACGTGAAAGCTTCAATGCTCAGCCCAAGCACACACCAAGTGGGTCCCGGAAGTGGATTTCTGCATAATTTACCTATTTCTGTAACCCTAGTAACTAGTTTAGCATAAATAGAAATCTTTACTATTGTACTGGGGGTCCTTTTTCCCTGAATTTCGAATGTATATGCCATTTGGGGAGGCTGGCCATTCGGCCATGCCTGGACCTTGTTCTTATGTATTTTCAACGGTAGAGTTTCTACACACCATAGATTAAGGTGTGGAGCTCTGCTGTTCCTCATGAATTAATGCAAAGTACTATTGTTTCTCTATTCAACTCAAGCCTATTTCTTATCACCATTCTCACCCATGAACACGTGCCTGACAACCACCTCCGTTCTACTTGCAATCGCTTAAGTGCATATCTATTAGCCTTCTGGTTCATGATGCATGGTTGCCTCGCCTGACAACCGAGCCTTCCATTCCATGAGATCAGAGTCTTCGTGGTATAGCTAGAATTATTGGCGGCCATTCTTGAGATCCGGAAAGTCTAAACCTTGTCTGTGGTATTCCGAGTAGGATCTGGGAAGGGATGGCTGTGACGAGCTTCAAACTCGCGAGTGCTGGGCGTAGTGACATACGCAAAAGGATGACTGAATCCTATTCTAGTATGATCAAGAATCGACAAATGAATAGCCGTGCGGTGACAGCGCATTTTGGACCATTTTTACTGAGAAGACGGGATGTAGCCATTGACAACGGTGATGCCCTGCATAAGCTTGCCATGGAAGGGAGTAGGAATGATGGGATGAAGATAGCAGGAAAGCAGAGGTTCAGGAAGAACGAAAGCATCTCTATACGCTTATCTGAAATTCTCACCAATTAATTACATAAGTATCTCTATCCTAGTTTATATTTTAATTATGTTTTAATTATCAATTCTCTATAACCATCTGAATCCGCCTGACTGAGATTTACAAGGTGACCATAGCTTGCTTCAAGCTGACAATCTCCGTGGGTGATACCAGGGTATCTTGGCCAGTTTCACTGACCTTTTCTTTATTGTTTTTAGGTTATTTTCATGCATTTCTTTAGGAAATAAGCTAGTTTTGGGTAGATATTCACTTATGCCTTGATTCAAGCATACATTGTGCATTTTACATAATTTCATGAGGATTTTGCATAAGTTTAGTGACAAATATTATGTTGCATTACTCATGACTTGGACTAGAGCTTTGATGCACTTTATTGCTTGATTTCAGGACCAAAAGGAAGCAAGAAAAGGGGAGGTAACTTGCAAGGTTACTTAACAAGGCAACGTTAATAGCCACGTTAACCTAGTTAACGTGGGTTTTAACGTGAGGCAAACGGGTGCATTGGAACGTTAGTGACAATGTTAAGTGTCACTAACATTCTCGAACTTATATTCTCACTAAATATTAACACCCCTAACGTCTTGAACTAAAGTCTCTGCCCACTTCGCACTTTCTCTCTGCAAGTAAAGCCAAGCCCAAATAAAGAAAGGAACTGCTTCAAACTCAAGATCCAAAGGCCCAAGACTTGAAGAATCACACTAGAAGCTGAGAAGAGTAGTATATATAGGAGTAGCTTTAAATTGAAAAAGAAGTTCTGGAGGCTCGGAAAAAGAGAACTACTCTCTGTATTTTACTTTCTTTGCAATTTCTAGTTTTATGATGTATTCTCCATCTTTGTTTTCATTTTCAAGAGCTATGAACAACTAAACCCCATTCATTGGGTTAGGGAGCTCTGTTGTAATTTGAAGGATCAATACTAATTTTCATTATTCTTCTTCTATCTTTCCTCTTGATTTTACTTGAAAGCTTTCGATCTTCATCCAATTGAGTAGTTATCTTGGAAGAGAAGCTACTCAAACTTGGATCTCTTTTGAACCTTGAAAGAGGAATGAAGAGATCAAGCTAGAAATGCTTTCTCATGCTGGACCAAATTGGGTTTGGATGGGTATGTGACTATAACCCTCTCAATACTTGATTTGGGAAATGCATGTGGTATAATCAGTGACCATACTTCATCTATTCTCATGAGCAATTGACCATACTTCCAGTCCTTTAATTCTAGCATTTACTTTTCTGTTATTTACATTTCCGCCATTTTATTTTCTGCAACTCTCAACCCAAATTCTAGATTCGCTCAACTAGAACATTCTTCTAATTAAAGTTGTTTGATCAATCAATCCCTATGGGATTCGACCTCACTCTATTGTGAGTTTTTACTTGACGACAAATTCGGTACACTTGCCGAAGGGAGATTTGTTGATAGACAAGTTTTCCGTGCATCAAGTTTATGGCGCCGTTGTCGGAGATTGATTGTGCATCAACAATTATTAAATTGGAAGATCACTAGATTGAGCATTTTTATTTTGTGAATTTCATTTTCTGTTTGAGTGATTTACTTTTTGTTTTAGTTAAACTTCTTCCCTTCCCCCTCTACTCTTTGGTCTTTCTTTGTTATTTTCAATTCTGTTTGCTAACCCACTAACTGTTTGATATATTGCATCACCCACAACTAACAGTAATTCTAACACAAATACTGTCTGCACCTATTTTCTTTGCTTGTACTTGTTGGTTGTATGACAGGGAGAAGAAGCGGGGCTTCAACTTCCTTCGATTCTGAACCTGAGAGAACCTTCCTTAGACTAAGGAGGGAGGCAAAAGAAAAACATGTAGTTGGTGCTGAAGAAGAGGAGGAACACTTTGAGGAATACTTTGAACCTAACATGGAAGAAAACATGGAAAATCATCATGAAAAAGAGACTCACAACCATGGCAGAGGAGGTGGAGCAAATCATGCTGGGGAGGATAGAAGAGTTTTGGGCTCTTACATCAATCCAAACCCAGGCAATTGTGGAAGTAGCATCCAAAATCCAACAATCCATGCCAACAACTTTGAACTTAAACCATAGCTCATCACCCTTGTTCAGAACAACTGTTCGTTTGGAGGAGGTGTTCAAGAAGACCCCAATCAACATTTGACCACCTTCCTGAGAATATGTGACACAGTGAAATCTAATGGTGTTCATCCTGACGCCTATAGACTGCTCTTATTTCCTTTCTCACTTAGGGACAAGGCAGCCAAGTGGCTGGAATCTTTCCCAAGGGAGAGTTTGACAACTTGGGAGGATGTGGTGAACAAATTCTTAGCAAGATTTTACCCTCTTCAACGAATCAATAGACTGAGAGCTGAGGTCCAAACTTTCAGGCAACAAGATGGTGAGACTCTGTATGAAGCATGGGAGAGGTTCAAGGACTTAACAAGGAGGTGTCCACCTGACATGTTCAACGAATGGGTGCAGCTGCACATTTTCTATGAAGGGCTCTCTTATGAGTTAAAGAAGGCCGTAGACCATTCATCTGGAGGATCTTTGAACAAGAAGAAGACCATTGAGGAAGCCATAGATGTTATTGAAACAGTAGCAGAAAACGACTACTTCTATGCTTCCGAAAGAGGGAACACAAGAGGAGTGATGGAGCTAAACAATGTAGATGCTCTGTTGGCCCAAAACAAGCTCATTACCCAGCAGCTAGCTGACCTCACCAAGAAGATGGAGAGGAACCAAGTAGCAGAAATCTCATCTTCATCAACAATCCAAGAAGGAGTGAATGAAGAAGCAGAGGGGAGTCAGGAGCAAGCCAACTACATTGGGAATTCACCAAGGAAAAACTATGATCCATACTCCAAGACTTACAACCCTGGATGGAAAAACCACCCAAACTTTGGGTGGGGAAGTGAGCAAGATCAAAACCAAGACCAGAGACGTTACAACTCCAACAACAATGCAGCTCACCAGCAATTCACCCAGAGGACATCTCAACACCCCCACAACAACACTTCTCCACATACTTATCAAAACCAAAACAGCACATCTGCTCCGAATCAATCATCAATTGATGACAAGCTCTCTAAGATTGAAGCCTTACTTGAAGGAATATGCCAAGAGATTCAAGAAAATAAGGTGTTCAAAGAGGAGGTGCCAGCCAATATTAAGAACCAGGGAGAGACCATTAGGAAGCTGGAATTCCAGGTGGGATATTTAGCTGAGAAGATTCCCAAACCTACTGATAGCTTCCCAAGTGACACGGAGAAAAACTCCAAAGGAGAAGCAAAGAAAGTAAGCTGGGAAGATTGCAAAATGGTCACTACAAGTGATCAAGAGACTGAAGACAAGCAAGGCAAACTTCTCGAATAACCTGAAGATAACTCAATAAAGGAGGAGGATAGAGATCACAAAGAACCAGAAATGTCACAACAAGAGTTGCTGAAGCTCTATGCACCCTTTCCTCAACTGCTCAATGGTGCTGTGGGAAAGAGAATATACTCAAGGTTCCTAGACTTGTTTGCATATCTGCATGTGAACATACCATTCATCAAGGCAATTCAACAAATGCCTGCATTCATCAAGTATATGAAGGAACTTCT
>NC_029786.2:43755589-43778565 GCF_000816755.2 Arachis ipaensis
TCACAAGAAACAGATCAAGAGGACAAGGAACTGAGTACAGATGATAATGAGACACTGAAAGAAAAAAGAAGCACTGAAGCACAGCCAGCTCATTCTGAGACCCCCTTAACTGACAAACAAAGAAAACACCAATTGCCACAGCTCAAGGAAAAGTTGGAGGAACCCAAACCTCTAGAGGCAGGTAAAGACAGCATCACAACTCCTTGGAGAAAAGAGGTCACCAAGGGGAAGGCAACCTCAAAAGAAACAAAGAAGAAGGTACCAAGGAGATGGAGGAACAAGAAGATCCCTACGGAAGACTTCTCTCCAGGGGATAGAGTTGTCTCAGCTTACTTCCCAGATATTCCCCCTAATCTCCCTACAGTGCCATCTCAATTACCTAAGGTCTTCACTATCAACAGAGTTCTTTCCCTGGAACATGTGGAGATCATTGATCCAACCAATGGATACAAGTCCACAGCAAGAGGGGAGGACTTTAAGCACTACCAACCACCATGATGAAGGAAAAACGTCAAGCTAGTGACGCTAAAGAAACGCTTCATGGGAGGCAACCCATGTTTTATATGCTTTCAGATGATAATGAATAAGTCAATCTTTATGAGCTTCAATCCAAACTTGACAAACAATTGGTGAAAATCTTCTTATGCAAAATATAGTGAGGGACAAGTTTGGTGTTCAAAGCAAACCAAGATGCATGCTAGTCTTGGGAGCTTTGAACACAAAACCTCCATCACAGTGATCCAAACTAAGTTTGGTGTCACCTCATGATGCCACCAAAATGCATATAAGGACCCACCAATAGTTAGTTAGTTAGTTGGAATTCATAAATAAACAATCAAATCCTTTCTTTCATTTTATTCTAGCCGTAGAGTTTAAATTTTTTTTATGATATTAATTTCCTTATTTCAAATTTTTATAGGAAAGGAAAAGAAGCATGAAAAGGGATTGATTGGACAATTAAATAGGGGAGATTTCGCCACTTAATGAAGAGCACTACACACATGTCTCAAGAGGGAATGCATGGGGAAACGCTGCCATGCAACATTGGAGAAAGAAGACCCTTGAAGACCGAACCAATCACTCTCATTAAGTGATGATCCTTGTCTTTCCTTCATACACAACCCCATCCGTCCATCTAGTAAACATTCATGCAATCCACACCCTTCATTCACTCATGATTTTCTTATATAAGTGAACTTTAGTGCATGCTCACTCCTCACATTCAAATCCCCACTCTCCATACTTCTATTGGCACACTAAACCCTTCATCACACATTGCTTTAACCAACCCACTCTTCATCTATCCGAAGCCTCAAACCCCCTCAAACAACAACCCAAGTCATGGCATCATCAAGCTCAAAGAGGCAAAAGAGGAAGGAACCTATGGAGAGTGCTCCTTTTGATGACAAGAGATTCAAGACTGCCTTTCATGAGCATGAATTTGAGCGGATAAGGGCCAGAAAGATATTGCCAGAGTTAATCTTCCAAATCAATGCCAATGAATCACCACAGATTTGGAGAAAAATCGAACAGAGGGGGTGGCAATTGCTCACCAATCCAGAGGGGAAGATCAATGGAAACCTCATCAAAGAATTCTATGCAAATGCAGTTAGAGAGGATAGGACCAAAGCCCCAACCTTCAAAAGCTATGTGAGAGGAAGGGAGGTGGACTTCAGCCCAAGTGCCATAACAAGAGCTCTTCACTTGAAATCACCTCATTTTGATGAGGTGAGTTATCAGGCAAGGATAAGTAGAAGCCCCAATAAGGATGAGCTCTCAGAGATAGAATCAGATATCTGTGTCATAGCCGCTGACTGGGAGAGGTACTCAGATGGGAGATGTAACGACCCAATTTCTGGTACGTCATGATCATACTAGAAACTGAGCGCTACCAACTTGTCTACCTATCTATTATCTATTATTTATTATATGAGCCTGATTCGTTGTTAAAAGCGTAGTTATTTTACGAGGTACTTTTTTTTTAAAACATTTGGATTAACAAACAGTATCATTCATATTTAATTCACAAATAATAACAGATAAAATAATTATAAACAACCACACATAAATACATCTCAAGTAGTTAACAACATTCAGTGATTCAGCCTTTATTAGAGTATAGACTTTTAGTTAGACACCAAACTCAAAGTGTTCTTCATGTTCTTCATAAATTCTTCAGATTCTTTCTCTGTTTTTACCCGTTTTTCAGTCTTTTCAGCAACCGATTTTTACTATAATTCATAATAAATTAGCAGCCACTAAAACCCCATCTTTTCTACATGATTTTAACCCAAATTGAACCTCAATTTAAGCTTATGGTTTCGTTTTTCCAGCTGCCCAAGAACATGAACTTTAAAGCTTGAATTTCATCAAATTTCATCAAAATTTCACCAAATTTTCACCAAGAATCAATCATATATGCATAAAATAATTATAAACAACCACACATAAATACATCTCAAGTAGTTAACAACATTCAGTGATCCAGCCTTTATTAGAGTATAGACTTTTAGTTAGAACACCCCTAGATATAGCTAGATAATAACTAAATACATATATATACATACAACATCCCAGGCCCTGACCTGTTCAAGAAGTCCCTAAGCTGGCACCCAGGCTAGCCTAGACTCTATACTCACCTAGTCCCTCTAACCTACTAAAGCGAGGGAAAATACGTTCTAGGTCTTCACAACTCAAGTCAGGTGGAACGTCATCAAAAGATAGAACATCATCTGCTACTCCTCTGCACGATCAGACATTTCCACAGGACGTCTCTCTGGTACCTCATGAAGTATCCACAAAATAGAAATCTCGTACACAGGATTTAGGTTAAAGTGCGCATACGAAGGGGTGCAAACGTTGGCTGGTCTCACAGTATTTACATATAATCAGAGAACGATATTCACCCTAGACTCATAAGACTATCTAGAGCAGAATCCTCTTCTTGCGAACGGTCATCAGCGAACTATGGTAAGGTACTCTTACTTCCATCTGAAGGGGGAAGGGAGAGAGAAGGGGTAAGAACTGGGGAGTTCTTAGTAGGGTCGGGGTTATTAGTTACGTTCATTTACTTGGGGTCGATTAGCAAACAAATAACATAATATAGTGAAGCAGTAAACAGAAGATAAAGATAGAAAGAGAAAGTAGAGGCAATAGAAAGTGGAACACAAACAAAAGAATACAATAAAACACAGAAATAGTATGCAAGCAGACAAACATAAAGAAATAAACCACACACAGAAAGGAATGCAACAGAGAATGATGCGCAAACAAGAATGATGCATGTCTAGCCCTAGTGCAGGTAATGAGCTCATCTGTCGGTTACTAACCCGCTCCCGACGTTATCCAGCAACCTCTGTCTGGATAATGTTCTAGCTTAAGGATGACATAATGATAATGAGGATTGAGATGCTTGATGATATAACAGAGGTGTTCCCTTTACTGATCTTTCGGAGAAATCCATGCCTTCAGAAAAGATCTCGCGTACTCGAAAATCAGGGTTGTTACATTCTACCCTCCTAAAAGAAAATTTTGCCCTCAAAATTTCTGCCACGTGAAGAATCCATCTTAAAGTGATCTACTTTCTTCAAGCCATCCTGACGATGAGGTAGGTCCGTTCCTTACAGCATCCAAATCTAACATATTCATTGCCATGTATAGCATAACAGCTATTAGGATAGCTGGTCTTACATCGATTCGTCGTTCAGATCTCGATTAAACCATGCCTATTCACAGTCATTGAGGTCTCATTCGCACCAAATAATCAACATTAAGGTGATCAGTCTTAATATCTCAAGTTAGGCACGAACATTCCCAAAATGAGCACTTATAGACATTCATGCCAAATGTATTTTGAAGATACCCTAACAGCATGGGATACACAAGCAGAGTATGCAATGAAGCATAGTCAGTCCACTCCCCAGGCTCTACTGGGAACGAACTGCTCTGATACCAAATTGTAACGACCCAATTTCTGGTACGTCATGATCATACTAGAAACTGAGCGCTACCAACTTGTCTACCTATCTATTATCTATTATTTATTATATGAGCCTGATTCGTTGTTAAAAGCGTAGTTATTTTACGAGGTACTTTTTTTTTAAAACATTTGGATTAACAAACAGTATCATTCATATTTAATTCACAAATAATAACAGAAAAAATAATTATAAACCACCACACATAAATACATCTCAAGTAGTTAACAACATTCAGTGATCCAGCCTTTATTAGAGTATAGACTTTTAGTTAGAACACCCCTAGATATAGCTAGATAATAACTAAATACATATATATACATACAACATCCCAGGCCCTGACCTGTTCAAGAAGTCCCTAAGCTGGCACCCAGGCTAGCCTAGACTCTATACTCACCTAGTCCCTCTAACCTACTAAAGGGAGGGAAAATACGTTCTAGGTCTTCACAACTCAAGTCAGGTGGAACGTCATCAAAAGATAGAACATCATCTGCTACTCCTCTGCACGATTAGACTTTTCCACAGGACGTCTCTCTGGTACCTCATGAAGTATCCACAAAATAGAAATCTCGTACACAGGATTTAGGTTAAAGTGCGCATACGAATGCGGTGCGGACGTTGGCTGGTCTCACAGTATATACATATAAACAGAGAACGAGATTCACCCTAGACTCGACCAAAATTCATAAAAAGGGGAGACCTTCACCCTGAAGCCAAAGGGTGGTTTGAGCCTGTAAGGAGGTCCATCCTACCAGCTGCTAATAATTCAGAGGTTAACATCAATCGAGCCACTATGGTACAATGCTTAGTACAAGGTGGGGAAATCAAAGTGCATGAGCTCATTGCCGAAGGGATTCAAGAGTCAGCTGAGAAAGCTGACTCAGGTGCCAGACTTTGGTACCCCAGCACCATTCTCCGCTTGTGCAACAAGGCCAAGGTAATATTTGAGGACAGCAGCCCAGACTGGGTGAACCCAGGGAGTCCAGTCACACTCGAGCGAATGGTCTATACCACACCAGCTCAGCAACTAAGAAGGCCACATATAGGAAGGCAAAGGGCCCAGGAAGAAGCTCATCAAGAGGAATATCATCAGGAAGAATATCAACAAGAAGAGCATCATGACCCAGCCAATTTGAATATGACTCACCTTCTAAGAGCCATTGAAGATTTGGGACAGAGACATATGGAAGGACAAGAGCAAATACTGAACCGGCTGAGCCAACAGGAAGCATGGCAAAAACAACAAATGGAGCAGCAGCAGGAACAATACTCCCAGCTCACTCAAGCCATCAACCAAGTGAATGAGAGGCAAGAGATTCAAGAGAAGCACTTGCAAGAACTCAACCAGCGGCAGATAGCCCAAATGAAAACTTTCAATGAGTTCAGTGTACTCAATGAAGGAAGGCAACTACATAGGGAGGAGTTCTATGTAAACACTCAAGCCGAGTTGAACTACATGACCAGTAATATGCATCAGCTACACTATGCCATCCCTACATATGATGAGGTCCAAAAAGAATTTGTAGAACAAGAAAAGAGGAAAGTGAAACAACAAAAGGAGACACTCAAGAAGAAGATGGAAGATAGTGGTTTCTGGAGGAAGCTGCTTGGAAAAGGCAAGGGAAGTGGAAGTACAAGCACTCAAGAGAGACACAATGAGGACAAACAAGGATGGGAGCATGGACATCCACATGAATGAAAGGTGGTGGAGTTCTTTTTAGTCCATCGTTTTCTATGCTTTAAATAAGGAAGACCTTGTATGAAATAGAACCTGCTTCCATGTTATGTTTAAACTTTTTAAAATTCTGTCTTTTAAGTTTTCCTTCTGAATAGGTCCATGATTTCTGGTTTAAATGTCACTGCATCATTCCCTTATTTACTTGTAAGCTTGTCCATTTTAAATCAAATTGAAGAAGAGAATGATTATGTTTTTAAAAGACCAGAGTAGAGTTCATAATGTGGAAGTGCATTCATGAATCTTTGGGGTAGTCATAAGTTAGCTAAGTTGGTTCAACCACAAGGCTGGGATGACAATTATCTGGCCTGAATACTTTGCTTTGGATACACTCGTGAGACTAAGTTAATAACAAGATCCTAAGAAGAGAAAAGGGAAAGAACAATGGAAGTGAAAAACAAAAGAAAAAGAGTAAGCAATAAGGCTAGGCATCAATGGTTTTAATCCTAAGGCAAGTGTCTGTGGTGCTCCTGTGTGAGGGATCTACTTGGATGAATAAGCTCTTAGGGGTGCCTTATCACTTGGTAACTTGGGTTAACTAACTCGGGATTATCAGCTGAAAGTCCACTATCAAGAGTAACCTTCACTACAGAACACTTAGTAACCCAAAGAGGTGCTGGACACCAAGGTCTCAAGAAAGGATTTTGCATAAGTTTAGTGACAATTATTATGTTGCATTACTCATGACTTAGACTAGAGCTTTTATGCACTTTTTTGCTTGATTTCAGGACCAAAAGGAAGTAAGAAAAGGGGAGGTAACTTGCAAGTTTAATGAGAAAAGTGATTGCCAATAACACTCTCAAAAAGCCATCAATGCCCACGTTAGAGAGTCACGTTAACTAAGTTAACATGAACTCTAACATGGAGAAGAGAAGTTGAGCCAACGATAGTGACACTTAACATTGTCACTAACGTTGGCAATTACTCATAAGTGGCCACGTTAGAATCCACGTTAACCTAGTTAACGTGGCCTCTAACGTTAAAGGGGGAAGAGAAGCCAACGTTAGTGACACTCAACATTGTCACTAACGTTGGCCTATGGTGCAAAGTACCACGTTAACTCCCACGTTAACTTGGTTAACGTGGGAACTAACGTAAGGGATGAAGAGTTGTCGACAACGTTAGTGACACTCAACATTGTCACTAACGTTGAAGCAACCACACAACCCCCAAGAATCATGTTAACTTGGTTAACGTGGAAGCTAACGATGAGGAATGAAGGATGAGCCAACGTTAGTGACACTCATCATTGTCACTAACGTTCCAATGTGCCCCTAGCTCTCACGTTAGAGTCCACGTTAATTAGGTTAACGTGGGTTCTAACGTGGCCATCTTTAGCCATCCCAACGTTAGTGACACTTAACATTATCACTAACGTTCCAATGTGCCCCTAGCTCTCACGTTAGAGTCCACGTTAATTAGGTTAACGTGGGTTCTAACGTGGCCATCTTTAGCCATCCCAACGTTAGTGACAATGTTGAGTGTCACTAACGTTCTCGAAGGTTAACAAGGAAACGTTAAAAGCCACGTTAACCTAGTTAACGTGGGTTTTTAACGTGAGGCAAAGGGGTGCATTGGAACGTTAGTGACAATGTTAAGTGTCACTAACGTTCTCGAACTTATATTCTCATTAAATATTAACACCCCTAATGTCCTGAACTAAAGTCTCCGCCCACTTCGCACTTTCTCTCTGCAAGTAAAGCCAAGCCCAAATAAAGAAAGGAACTGTTTCAAACTCAAGATCCAAAGGCCCAAGACTTGAAGAATCACACTAGAAGCTGAGAAAAGTAGTATATATAGGAGTAGCTTTGAATTGAGAAAGAAGTTCTGGAGGCTGGGAAAAAGAGAACTACTCTCTGTATTTTACTTTCTTTGCAATTTCTAGTTTTATGATGTATTCTCCATCTTTGTTTTCATTTTCAAGAGCTATGAACAACTAAACCCCATTCATTGGGTTAGGGAGCTCTATTGTAATTTGATGGATCAATACTAATTTTCATTATTCTTCTTCTATCTTTCCTCTTGATTTTACTTGAAAGCTTTCGATCTTCATCCAATTGAGTAGTTATCTTGGAAGAGAAGCTACTCAAACTTGGATCTCTTTTGAACCTTGAAAGAGGAATGAAGAGATCAAGCTAGAAATGCTTTCTCATGCTGGACCAAATTGGGTTTGGATGGGTATGTGACTATAACTCTCTCAATACTTGATTTGGGAAATGCATGTGGTATAATCAGTGACCATACTTCATCTCTTCTCATGAGCAATTGACCAAAGAATTGGCTATTGTTCAAGATTTGAGAGATTGAATTGCAAGAAATTGTAATTCAATCACTTAAGATTGCCAAGGAGATCAATGAGTGCATTGATTGAGGAAGAGATGAAAATGAACTTGATCCGGAGAATTGCAACATCTCCTAANNNNGCTTCGCTCAACTAGAACATTCTTCTAATTAAAGTTGCTTGATCAATCAATCCCTGTGGGATTCGACCTCACTCTATTGTGAGTTTTTACTTGACGACAAATTCGGTACACTTGCCGAAGGGAGATTTGTTGATAGACAAGTTTTCCGTGCATCAGTAGGATCGACCCTTACTCACGTAAGGTTTATTACTTGGACGACCCAGTGCACTTGCTGGTTAGTTGTTCGAAGTTGTGACAAAGTGTGTGAATTACGTTCCGAGCACCAAGTTTTTGGCACCATTGTTAAGGATCACAATTTCGTGCAGCAAGTTTTTGGCGCCGTTGCCGGGGATTGTTCGAGTTTGGACAACTGACGGTTCATCTTGTTGCTCAGATTAGGTAATTTTATTTTATTTTTAAGCTTTTTATTTCTTATTTTCAAAAAATAAAAAAATTTTTCTTCTTTTTTGTTTTTCCCAAAATAATAGTAAAAAAAAATTTTTTTTTGAAGATAAATTATTCTATGGCTTCAGAATTTTTAAGAATGAATTCTAGAGTTTTCAGATAACATGTTGAAGCCTGGCTGGCTGTAAAGCCATGTCTAATTCTTTTGGACCGAGGCTTCCACTCATCAGAACAGAAGCAAGTTGAATGAAGTATCAGCTGTTATATGTTTGATTTGTATATGCTAGAGCTTGGCTGGCCATTGGCCATGTCTAGTATTTTGGACCGGAGTTTTAACTGAAAGCTTGGCTGGCTAGTAAGCAAGTACCTAAATATGCAAAATTCCTAAAAGATTTGTGCATCCATAAGGATAAGATTAATGAATTAGAAACTATTCATTTAGGTAGTTCCATATCTGCTTTAATGGGGGGTATACCTGAAAAATGTAGTGACCTAGGTCCATGCATGGTTAACTGTACCATTGGGGGTGTAATATTCTCTAAATGCATGTGTGATTTAGGAGCGTGTGTGAGTATTATGCCTTTGTCTATATATGATGCTCTGAGGCTCCCTTCTTTAAAAAGGTTAGCAGCTCGTTTTGTGTTAGCAGATAAAAGCATTATTACAGTGGTTGGAATTGCTGAGGACGTGCTAGTGAGCATTAAGGGGCTTACATTTCTCATTGACTTTTATATCCTGGAGATGCCCCAAAATAACTCAGGGAAGCTGACATCCATCTTGCTTGGAAGACCATTCCTGAAGACTTTGAATTTCAAGCTGGATGCCTTTTCAGGAACCTATTCTTTTGAGATAGACGGCCGAGCAATGAGCTTCAATCTGAATGAAGCTATGAAGCATCCCTGGAAGATCATTCCGTCTTCCAGTGCGACATCATTGATGAGATTGTAGCTGTAGTCACCCAAGAAGAATTGGAAGAGATTCACATGGAGCATGGTCCAAGTGTGGGGAAACCATCTGAACACAATGAGGACGCCTTGCCATTATCACTAGCTCCAGCAGATCCAGTGCCTAGTAAGGAGCAGAAATTGGAGTTAAAGCCCCTTCCACCCCACCTCAAGTATGCTTACCTTGAGGATAATCAGAAGCTCCCAGTCATCATTGCAAGGGAACTCACCTCCCAACAAGAGGAGCGGCTACTTAGTGTGCTGAGAAGACACAAAAAGGCCATTGGGTGGAGCTTGGCGGATATAGTAGGAATCAGC
Source organism: Arachis ipaensis (assembly GCF_000816755.2). Classification (NCBI taxonomy): domain Eukaryota; kingdom Viridiplantae; phylum Streptophyta; class Magnoliopsida; order Fabales; family Fabaceae; genus Arachis; species Arachis ipaensis. The sequence continues at coordinate 43,765,371 of NC_029786.2, forward strand.
CCTCAAGTTTGTGAGCACAGGATATTTTTAGAAGAGGGAGCAAGGCCTGTCCGTCAACCTCAGAGAAGACTAAACCCCACCATACTGGAGGTTATTAAGAAGGAAGTGACCAGATTACTTGAGGCAGATATCATCTACCCCATCTCAGACAGTGAGTGGGTCATCCCAGTACAAGTGGTGCCCAAGAAGTCTGGAGTCACTACAGTGAAGGACGAGCATGGAGAGCTCATAGCAACCAGAGTGCAGAATTCCTAGAGGGTTTGCATTGATTACAAACGCCTCAACCAGGCCACTCATAAGGATCACTACCCACTGCCATTCATTAATCAAATGTTGGACCGCCTGTCAGGTAAATCACATTACTGCTTTTTAGATGGTTACACAGACTATTTCCAGATCCATATAGCTCCTGAAGATCAGAAAAAGACTAGTTTTACATGTCCTTTTGGGACTTATGCTTACAAGAGAATGCCCTTTGGCTTGTGCAATGCACCAGCTACTTTCCAAAGGTGCATGATGAGTCTCTTCTCCGATCTTCTTGAGAGCTGTATGGAGGTTTTTATGGATGATTTTAGCGTATACGGTAATTCTTTTAGCCTTTGCTGGGATAGTTTATCTAGAGTATTAGACAGGTGTATTAGCTCAAACCTTGTTTTAAATTTTGAAAAATGTCATTTTATGGTCAAACAAGGTATTGTGCTAGGACATGTTGTCTCTAATACTGGTATCTCTGTAGATCCAGCAAAGGTAAGTGTCATTTCTAGTCTGCCTTACCCCTCCTCCGTAAGGGAAGTTCGTTAGTTCCTTGGCCATGCAGGTTTCTACCAGCGGTTCATCAAGGACTTCAGTAAGGTAGCATTGCCTTTATCCAGACTGCTGTAGAAGGATGTTGAATTTGAGCTAAGTGAGGATTGCATGGAGGCATTTGATAAGCTGAAGATCGCCTTGACTCAAGCTCGAATTGTGAGAGGACCAGACTAGAGCCAGCCCTTTGAGATTATATGTGATGCCTCCAACCATGCTATGGGAGTGGTGCTGGCCTAGCGCGCAGGTAAGGATCCTTTTGTAATTGCATACGCTTCAAAGACATTAAACGCTACTCAGTCTAATTACACTACCACTGAGAAAGAGCTTCTGGCTATTGTTTTTACTCTGGATAAATTCTGAGCCTACTCACTTGGTACTAAGTTGGTAGTGTACTCAGACCATGCAGCTCTAAAGTATTTATTAGTTAAAAAGAAGTCCAAACCAAGGCTAATACGTTGGATACTGCTGTTGCAAGAATTTGATCTAGAAATTAAGGACAAGAGTGGTTCTCAGAATTTAGTCGCGGACCACTTGAGTCACCTTGAGTACATTAAGGAGGACTCTAGTCCTATCAATGATGCTTTTCCATTTGATAGCTTGCATACAGTAGCCGAAGTAATTCTTTGGTATGCACTTGTGGTTAATTATCTAGTCAGTCATACCTTCCCTCCCAATTTTACTAAGCACGAGAGGGACAAGCTGAAAAGTGAGTCCAAATATTATATATGGGATGATCCCTATTTGTGGAAGTATGGAGCTGACCAGATAATTAGAAAGTGTGTGCCTCAATCAGAATTCTAGTCCATTTTGGAAGCCTGCCACTCCTCTGAGAGTGGTGGCCATTTTGGTCCTCAAAGGATAGCTAGAAAAATCTTAGACTGTGGATTCTGGTGGGCTACTCTTTTTAAAGATGCTACTACCTTCTGTAAATCTTGTTTCCCATGCCAGAGGTTTGGTAATATATCCAAAAGGGATGAGATGCCCCAACAAATTATGTTGTCCTCCGAAATTTTTGATATTTGGGGCATTGACTTCATGGGTCCGTTTCCAAACTCAAGCGGTTTCTCATATATACTGTTAGCTGTAGATTATGTTTCTAAGTGGGTGGAAGTGATTCCTACCCATGCTGATGATGCTAACGTCGTTGTCTCCTTTGTTAGAAACCATATTATTTGTCGTTTTGGATCACCACGAGCAATCGTGAGCGATCAAGGTACCCATTTCTGTAACAGGAGACTGACCGCTCTACTGAAGAAGCATGGCGTTATTCACAAGATAGCAACAGCCTACCACCCCCAGACTAATGGACAAGAGGAGGTGTCTAACAGAGAGATAAAGCGTATCCTGGAGAAGATAGTCAAGTCTCATAGGAAGGACTGGAGCACCAGGCTACAAGATGCGCTTTGGGCATATCGGACAGCTTATAAGACACCTATAGGGACGAGCCCCTTCTGCCTGGTTTTTGGGAAGGCATGTCACCTCCCAGTAGAGATAGAACACAAAGCATTCTGAGCGGTAACAGAGATCAACATGGGATTTGAGAAGGCCAGAGCTGAACGAAAGATGCAACTAGCAGAACTGGAGACCCTTCGACTGGAAGCATATGGTAACTCCAGGCTATACAAAGAGAAGATGAAGGCTGTGCATGACATGCACATCAAAAAGCGAGAGTTCAGACTTGGGGAGCTGGTTCTCCTTTATAACTCCAGACTAAGACTCATGCCAGGTAAGCTGAGATCCCGATGGGAAGGTCCCTACAGAGTAGAGAAGGCAGAGCCATACGGAGTCTTTCACCTGAATCATCCTTCAAGCTCTAAATTCATCAAGGTAAATGGACATCGCTTAAAGCTATATCATGGTGAAAGGATGAAGAAAACCAAGGAGCTAGAGATCTTCCTCTTGGAAGATCCACGAATCGCAGAAAACTGAGCTAGCGGACCGTCGAACTTAAGGACGTTAAAGAAAAGTGCTAGGTGGGAGACAACCCACCATGGTATGATCTTTCAGTTTTCTTCTTAACTTCATTTTATTTTGTTTTGTTTTTCTAAGAATCCATTCATCATCTCTGCATCAATTAGCTGCATCCTGCATTCTGCAAAAAAAAAAATTCGCACACGACGCGCAAGCGTCGCTGACGCGTCTGCGTCATAGGTGCATTCGAAACAAGGAAAAAAAGAAGCAGAGAGTCACACAGGAGCATGGCTGGAGGCGTGCCTTAGGCACAAGCATGCCCACGCGAATGCGTGCCCGACGCGTCCACATCATTAGAAAAATCAGCCTCCCACGCGTGCGCGTCACCCACGCGAACGCGTGACCCTGCAAAATCGACGTAAACAGGTATATGGCAGAGAGTTATGATGGAGTAGGGCTGGAATGATGCTAGAAGCACAAGTCCTATCACGCGAACGCGTGCCCCACGCGTCCGCATCATTTTTCAAAAAGAGGCCATTCATGCGTGCGCGTCCCCAACGTGCACGCGTCACCCTAAATTTTGGCATTATGCGAACAAAACAGAAAGTTGTGCGTATGCAAGGCTGCTCTCGCGCCAATAGCACAAATCAGGTCATGCGGACACATCACCCATGCGTCCGCATCACTTGAACATAGCACTAATCACATGAACGCGTGCTCCACGCGTCCACGTCGCATGCGACGCACAGTTTAACTAGATCGGCGCTAGAATTCTTATCTTTTCTTCCCCAATCCTAATTCTTCTCAATCCTAATTATCTTTTCTTTCTTCTTTCTTTCTTCTTCCCTATTCCTTCTTACTTTCTATTACTTTCTTCCTTCCTTCTTCATCTTCTTCATCAAGGTTCTTTTTTTCCCCTTTTAATTTTCTTTCATTATTATCTTACTTTATGTTTCCTTCTTCTTTTTCTTTTACATTCATGATTTCTTTTTCTTTTTGAATTTTTCATGTTGGTGTTAGAATTTTATTTGGGTCTTACCTTACTTTATTGAAGCTGGTGAACAGCGTGAGGAGTGATTTGACAATTGATATTTTATTTTGGCTCTCTTATACATTTGGATTACATTATTTTCATTCTTATTATCCCTTGCGCACCACGTGTTTGTGAAAAACCTTTTATGGCACTTGGAATCCTATTTTATTTTACTCTTTTACTTATGTGCCTCTTTTTCACAATACTTGTGCCCCACATGTATATGAGATTATTATTCACAATTGTCATTATTACATGAGCTCTTTTATTTGACACACTCATTACTTGATGCTTGATTTGTGCTCCTCATGCCTACTACTTGCATGCTTTTATCATCTTGCATATAATTTTATGAATTGCCTCTTTAATCTTTATTGATGTCTTACATACATGTTGTAGCTACCATGTTGTTGGGCTAACATCTTTCCTTTGGCATTCATTATCAATTGAAATTTTCTCCCTTCCGGTCTTAGTTATCTATATTTAATGTTCTTCCTTTTCTTTCTTCTTTAGACATGGGTACTAAGAAAGGAAAAGAGAAAGCCCCTGACAAGACCCCAAAAACGAGAGGAACCAAGAGAACACTGGAAAAGGCACTTCCATCTACCAGTGTCAAGCCACCAACAAAGCGGATGAAGCAGATTATTAAGGTTGATGAATCTGAGAAAGCCTTCCCCGCCCGGGACTTCACACGGTTCGCTAACCGCTATTGCGAACAGATGTTCCCCATATTAACTGAGAGGAACTACAACAATGAGCACCTACTCATTATTCCAACACACATTGTTGATTTTGTGGAGCCCCGCATAGAGAGGAGACAGTGGGATTTTTGAGAAGGCAGCTGCGAGAGGCCAACTTGTCGTGGGTGGTTGAGTTCTACTCAAACTGCCACTCACCTACTCTGCAAACTGTCTACGTTTGTCATCAGCAAGTCCCTGTCTCCAAAAGTGCCATACAGAGAGCATTGGACCTTCCACCTAGTCCAGAGGGATGGGATGCCTATCAGGAGGCCTCGCTCAAGTGCCAGACTTACCAGTTCGACTGGAATAGCGTCCTTGGTGTCATAGCACAACCTGGCAGCAAGTGGATTTACGGACAGCATAGGACCTGACCTAAGAGCATCTCAGCCCAGTCACTCACCACGGAGGCTCGCGTGTGGGCACAAATCATGTCCCACTAAGTCTTTCTGAGCACTCACGAGTCGACCTTCACAGCAGACATGGCTTTCCTCCTCTGGTGCATCCTGACAGAGCAACCCCTCAACCTGCCCCGACACATCCAGGCTGCCATGGGACACGTACAGATAGCGGGTAACCTACCTTTCCCCGCCTTGGTTTCAGATTTAGTCTCTGTAGCAGGCGTGCCCTTTCGGGCGGGCGATACGAAGGTCATGATCCCCATAGCCGATCAGTATGTCCCAAACGGGAAGTACATCAGGCCGCCAGCTCCCTCTGCAACCCGGCCTGATGATCCATCTTTGGATCCTCCTCCCTCCTCTATCTCACCATCTTCTACACCACAAGCACCATCTACCCATCAGATGTTCCTTCAAATTCTTGAAAGGCTCGACTGGAAAGACCGGCGAATGAGGCAAATGGAGCACCGTAACAAGCGCCAATACAACTACCTAAAGAAACTCATACTTGGTACACACCCACCTCCAGAACCAAAGGACACCCCAGACTCCCCTTCATCCAGTAACACAGGCAGCCAAGGCGAACCAGACACTGGAGCCGATGCTTCTAGCCCTCCCTTGCTCCTTACTGATGGCACCGAGGATGGTGCCAAGCTTTAAATGAGGGGAGGTCGTCCCTGACTTCCGGAGGTAACTTCTCTAGCTCTTAACACCAATTTCTTTTATTAAATAGGATAGATTGCATGTTAAATGATTGTTTGCATGTATGTTTTGCTTGGTTGAAGTAATGAGTTTCTTTTCAAGACCCTATTTTATGATATTTCACTAATTTAAATCGAAAATTTGTGTTAAACTTGTTTGGAGTTGTATTTGTAACATGAATCATAGCTAAGAACACACAACCTGTGAGACTTGAGCTTAAACGATATGGTTACATTATTTAACCATAACATTTTATTCTTGTATGTTTCCCTTTCTATAATTGTAATCTTCACTTTGTTCCATTCTATATGTCCACTATTTAGTGTATTTACATGCTTGCATATGATTGAGGCCATTATTTGATTGTTGCTCACTTATCCCAAATAGCCTACCCTTTCAATTATCTTTGTTAGCCACCTTGAGCCTTTTTAATCCCCAATTATTCTATATTTTACCACATCACTAGCCTTAAGCAGAAAAATAAGTAATCACCCCAATTGAATCTTTGGTTAGCTTAAGATAGAAATTGTGTATCAACTAAGTGTGGGGAAACTGTGGGAACATGGGTTAGTAAGGCAATGTGTTATGTTCTTACTTTGATAAAATATTGGAAATTTGGGTACCTACTCATGTGAGACCAGAAAAATTAAAAATCCATGTGCATTGATAAGTTATTTTTATTTTTTCAAAAAAAAATCAATAAATAAGTAAATAAATAAGGGGACAAAATTACCCCAATGCTAAGTTAAGTTAAGGAAAAGATCAATGCATATGTGATAAAAATTAAAAGAAAGGTTGATGCATGAGTATGAGATGAAAAAGTGGGAATATTGGGTAGCTAGGTATGATTTTAGATTTACATAGAGCGTGTGTGCGTGTGTTAGGTTAGAGCTTAGGTTAGTCAAAGATTCATATTATAGCTCACTTGGCCATACATGTATCCTCACCCTTACCTTAACCCCATTACAACCCTGAAAAGACCTCATGATGTTTGCATTGGTATACTAAATTGTGTTGATTGGTTAGATAAAGAATAAAGCTTTAGAAAGCATTACTAGAGAAGAGTAGAGTGATTAACCCTAGACACTTGAGAGATTAGAGTGATATACACTACTAGTGAGGGTTCAATGCTTGATTCTATGTTCCCTGCTTTCATGAGCTATCTTCTTACACGTTTACTTGTCTTTACTGTATGATTTGAATTAGTGAAATCTGAACTATGTCTGTCTTGGAGAACTTGCTTACTTTTAACCAAGTAGACAGAATTATTTTAGCGTATAGTTGCATTCATATGTAGGTTGCATTTCATGAGTCTTACTTTCCCTTATTCATTCTCTTTGTCTCCTTGAGCTTAGCATGAGGACATGCTAATGTTTAAGTGTAGGGAGTTTGGTAAACCACTATTTTGTGGTCTATCTTGTGTTGAATTGAGTGGTTTTTATCAACTCTTTACTCACTTATTCATACTATTTGCATGATTTTACAGTTCCTTTCTAATAATGCTCTATGATTGAAAACCTGTTTCCTAAGCCTTTAAATTGTGTACTTTTAATATCCTCTCATACCATTCGATGCTGTGATCCATGTGTTAAGTGTTTCAGACTTCATAGGGCAAGAATGGCTTAGAGGATGGAAAGGAAGCTTGCAAAAATGGAAGGAGCACAAAAAATAAAGGAGGCAACCAGCGAGAAGCGACGCGCAAGAAATTGAAGACATTGAATGCGAGTTGTTCGTCATGTATCCTCAATATTAGCTCTCCTCGCTCCACATCTATGAGCGCTCTGGCTGTAGCTAGGAATGGTCTTCCCAATATGATTGGGTGAAGGTGACTCTCTTCCATTTCCAATATGACAAAGTCTGTAGGAAGGAAGTAGTTCCCAACCTTTACTAATACGTTTTCCACCACTCCTACTGCTTGTTTTTGAGTTTTGTCAGCCAGCCTGATGACCACATCTGTGGGCATTAGCTCATTGATCTGCAACTTCTTCATAAGGGATAAAGGCATTAAGTTGATGCTTGCTCCCAGGTCATAGAGTCCTTTGTCAAACATTGTTTCTCCTATGGCACAGGGGATGTGAAAACTCACTGGGTCCTTCCTTTTTGTAGGCAACTCTGGTTGAATGAGAGCACTACACTCCTTATTCATCACTATTATTTGCCCTCCCTTCAGTGAGCTTTTCCTGGTCAGCAACTCTTTCATATACTTAATGTATGAGGGCATTTGTTGGAGAGCCTTGATGAATGGTATGTTCATATCGAGAGATGCAAATATGTCAAGAAACCTTGAGTATATTCTCTTTTCTACACCACCTTTGAGTCTTTGGGGAAAAGGTGCATAGAGTCTCAGCAGCTCCTTCTGTGAAATTTTGGTTTCTTGGTGATCCTCTTTCTGTTTCTCTGCTGATGTGTCTCCAGGTTGTTCTAATAGTTTGTTCGGCTCTTCCTCAGTCCCTTTATCACTTGTAGTGACCATCTTGCAGTCTTCCCATCTTACTTTCTTTGCTTCACCTCTCGGGTTTTTCTCTGTGTCACTTGGGAAGCCGTCAGTGGGTTTGGGAATCTTCTCAGAGAGGTATCCCACTTGAAATTCTAGCCACTGAATGGTGTCTTCCTGGTTTTTGAGATTAGCTCGCACCTTCTCTTTAAACACCTTGTTATCTTGGATTTCCTTACATATGCCTTCAAGTAGAGTCTCAATCCTTGATAGTCTTTCTTCCGATGATGGTGAGTTGAGATTGGAGGGATGAGAAGGGCCATTTTGGCTTTGGTATGGATGTTGAGGTGTGTTGTTAGGTGGGTGTTGATATGATCTCTATGTGGAATGTTGGTGAGCTGCATTGTTATTGGGGTTGTGGCGTCTCTGATATTGGCCTTGGTCTTGTTGATTTCCCCACCCAAAGTTTGGGTGGTTCCTCCAACCAGGATTGTAAGTCTTGGAGTATGGGTCATGGTTCTACCTAGGTGGATTTCCAATGTAGTTGGCTTGTTCCTGATCACCCTCTGCTTTTTCATTCACTTCTTCTCGAGCTGCTGTTGAGGTGGTGATTGCTGCTACTTGGTTCCTCTCCATCTTCTTGGTAAGGTCAGCCAGCTGCTTGGTAATCAGCTTGTTCTGGGCTAGCAGTGCATCCACATTGTTTAGCTCCATTACTCCTCTAGTGTTGCCCCTTTCAGAGGCATAGAAGTAGTCATTCTCAGCTACAATCTCAATGACATCTATGGCTTCTTCAATGGTCTTTTTCTTGTTCAGAGATCCCCCGGATGAGTGGTCTACTGCCTTCTTTGATTCATAAGAAAGACCTTCGTAGAAAATGTGTAATTGCACCCATTCATTGAACATATCTGGTGGGCACCTTCTTGTCAGATCCTTAAACCTCTCCCATGCTTCATATAGAGTCCCACCATCTTGTTGCCTGAAAGTTTGAACCTCAGCTCTCAACCTGTTGATTCTTTGAGGAGGATAGAATCTCGCCAAGAATTTGTTCACCACATCTTCCCAGGTTGTTAAGCTCTCCTTCGGGAAGGATTCCAGCCATTTAGATGCCTTGTCCTTGAGTGAGAAGGGGAATAGAAGCAGTCTATAGGTGTCAGGATGAACACCATTAGACTTCACAGTATCATATATCCTCAGGAAGGTGGTTAGATGTTGATTGGGGTCTTCTTGGACACCTCCTCCGAACAAACAGTTGTTCTGAACAAGGGTGATGAGCTGTGGCTTTAGTTCAAAGTTGTTGGCATGTATGGTTGGCTTTTGGATGCTACTTCCACAGTTTCCTGGGTTTGGATTGATGTAAGATCTCAGAACTCTTCTCTCTTGCCCAGCATGATGCACTGGGCCTTCTCTGCTATAGTTGTGAGCCTCTTCTTCATGATGGTTCTCTATATTCTCATCCATGTCTGGTTCAAAATACTCCTCTTCTTCCTCCTTACCAACTACTCTCTTTCCTCTTGCTTCCCTCCTTAATCTAAGGAAGGTCCTCTCAGGTTCAGAATCAAAGGAAGTTGAAGCTCCACTTCTTCTACCTGTCATACAACCAATAAGGCAAAAGCAAGAAGGGGGTAGATGCAGAGAGTATTCTTGTTAGAAATGCTGTTAGTGTGAGTGATGCAATATATCAAACAGTTAGTGGGTTAGTGAACTAAATTGTAAACAACTAAGAAAAGGTTAGGGGAAAAGGAAGAAAACAGCTAAACTGAAAGTGAATTACCTAAATGAAATCAAACAAAAAAAAAAATGCTCAATCTAGTTATCCACCAATTTAATCATTGTTGATGCAAAATCAATCCCCGGCAACGGCGCCATAAACTTGATGCACGGAAACTTGTCTCTCAACAAATTTCCCTCGGCAAATATACCGAATTGTCGTCAAATAAAAACTCACAATAGAGTGAGGTCGAATCCCACAGGGATTGATTGGTCAATCAACTTTAATTAGAGGAATGTTCTAGTTGAGCTAAGCAGAATTTAATTTGAGAATTGCAGGAAATTAAATGGTGGGAAAGTAAATGGCAGAAAATGTAAATGCTGGAAATAAAAAGCTGAATATAAATGACGGAAAGTAAATTACAGAATCTTAAATGGGGAATGGGGAATTTAGCATGAAAGTAAATGGCAGAAAGTAAAGAGAATGGGTGATGAGAGAACTTTTGCGTAGTCTAGAAATTTGTGGATAAATCCTCGTTGCAAGTATAGTTTCTAAACCTTCAAAAGTCCTTTCATACAAACGTTTTAGTTGTCACAAGTAACAAACCCCTTTGAAATTGATAACCGAGTATTCAAACCTCAGGTCGTCTTCTCAAGGAATTGCAGGGAGGTATGTTCTTATTATTGGTTATGAGTTTTGTAAATTAGGGGTTTTAGAAAGTAAGGGAGCAGTATGTTGCACAAAAAGAATAAAATAAGATAGTAATAATAAAATAAACTTTTGGCAAGGTATGAAGACTGGAGGTCCTATCCCAGTTATCCTTATCAATTGTAATGAGAATTGGATTTTTCTCCCACTTTATTAACCTCTAACTATGAAGGTAAGTTAAGTGGATGAATTAATTCTTGAAGAATTATAATTTTCAATCAACAATGAGTTTGATAACTCAAGAGTCACCAATTATTTAACCAAAGCCAAAAGGGGAGAAATTCTACTTGAATGAAAATAACTTGGATAAACACAGGGCATTAATAAATTAAAGAGAGCAATCATAAATCTGAAATACTTCAAATTATATTAAATAAAATGTTCAAATCATAACATGGGAATTCATAAATTAAATTGAGAAAGTAAATAAAAATAAAGAACCTGGGATTGAGAGTCACTCCTAAAACTAAGAGAAATCCTAAATCCTAATCCTAAGAGAGAGGAGAGAACCTCTCTCTCTAAAAACTACATCTACTCCTAAAATTGTAAAAATGAGAGCCTCCTTATGAATGGATGCAGTCCCCCACTTTATATCCTCTAATCTGTGTTTTCTGGGCCGCAAACTGGGTCAAAAATAGTCCAGAATTCGCTAGTTTTAAATTTTGCCACGCTGGATTTCCGTCACTGCGACGCGGCCGCATGGATCACGCGGTCGCGTCACCTAGCTTTAAAAGAACTATAGCATATTATATATCAAATCGAAGCCCCGGACGTTAGCTTTCCAATGCAACTAGAACTGCGTTGTTTGGACCTCTTTAGCTAAAGTTATAGCCATTTGAGTGCATAGAGGTCAGGCTGGACAGCTTAGCAATTTCTCCAACTTCTTGCATTCCTTCCACTTTTGCATGCTTCCTTTCCATCCTCCAAGCTATTCCTGCCTTATAATATCTGAAAACTCTTAACACACATATCAAGGCATCTAATGGTAATAAGAGAGGATTAATAATAAGCAAATATAAGATCAAAGAAGCATGTTTTCAATCAAAACACATAATTAGGAAGGAAATATAAAACCATGCAAATAGTATGAATAAGTGGGTAAAGAGTTGGTAAAAACCACTCAATTGAGCACAAGATAAACCATGAAATAGTGGTTTATCAATGGGTAAGATCAGAAATGGGGAATTCATTGAGCTTAGGAGATATTGCATTCTCCGGATCAAGTTCATTTTCATCTCTTCCTCAATCAATGCATTCATTGATCTCCTTGGCAATCTTAAGTGATTGAATTCCAATTCCTTGGTAATTCAATCTCAAATCTTGATCAATAGCCAATTCCTTGGTCTAATTGCTCATGAGAAGAGATAAAGTATGGTCACTGATTATACCACATGTATTTCCAAATCAAAGTATTGGGAGAATTATATGTCACCATATCCGCCCAACCCCCAATTTGGTCCAACATGAGAAAGCATTTCTAGCATGATCCCTTCATTCCTCTTCCAAGGTTCCGAAGAGATCCAAGTATGAATAGCTTCTTTTCCAAGACAACTACCCAATTGGATGAAGATTGAAAGCTTTCTAGTAAAATCAAGAGAAAAGAAAGAAGAAGAGTAATGAAAACTATTATTGATCCATCAAATTATAACAGAGCTCCCTAACCCAATGAAAGGGGTTTAGTTGTTCATGGCTCTGGGAATGGAAAACAAAGATGGAGAATGTATTCTGAAAAGTAAAACTAGAAGTTGCAGAGAAAGTAAAATTATACAGAGAGTAGTCCTCTCAATCCAAAAGCTTTTTTTTCTAGTTCAAAACTATTCCTATTTATACTACTCTTCTGATCTTCTAGTTGGCTCTCCAAGTCTTGGATATGGGCCTTAGCATCTTGAGTTGAAGCAGTTATCATCTTTAGTGGGCTCAGCTTCACTTGCAAAGAAAGTGTGCAGTAGGCATGGACTTTAGCTTAGGGCATTAGTGGTGTTAACGTTAAGTGAAAATGTGGGGTCGAGAACGTTAGTGACAATCACCTTTTTCACTAACGTTCCTAACCCAAAATGGTCCACATTAACTTCAACGTTAGTGGCACTAACGTGACCACTAACGATGCCTCTTGGCCCTTCGCAAACGTTACTGGGGTTTACCTTTCCCAATAACGTTGAGAGTACCCCCTTTCTCCTTACGTTAGAGTTCACGTTAGTATAGTTAACGTGACCTTTATCGTAGGCTTGCCAAATCTTCGAGAGCATTAGTGACACCTACCTTTTTCACTAATGCTCCCAAACACACCTTTCCCACGTTAACGTGACCACTAACGTGGTGTTGATTGCCATCTCCAACGTTAGTGACAAAGGTGAGTGTCACTAACGTTGGCTCATCCTTGCTCCTTCCACGTTAGAGTTCACGTTAACTAAGTTAACGTGGCTCTTAACGTATCCAATATGGGCTTATTCCAACGTTAGTGACAAAGGTGAGTGTCACTAACGTTGGCATTGTCTTCCTCTTCCACGTTAGAGTTCACGTTAACTGAGTTAACATGACTCTTAACGTAGCCAATTGCACTTTTGGAGTGTTAGTGGCACTCACTTTTACCACTAATGCTTGGAGCTTCCTTTTCCTCCACGTTAACTACCACGTTAATGTAGTTAACGTGGTAATTAACGTGGGCTATGATGGCTTCGAAGACGTTATTGGCGATCACTTTTCTCATTAACGTTGCAAGCTAGCTCCCATTCCACGTTAGTGGTCACGTTAGTT
>NC_029786.2:43778590-43824238 GCF_000816755.2 Arachis ipaensis
TCTTTGTCCTGAAATCAAGCAAATAAAGTGCATCAAAGCTCTAATCCAAGTTATGAGTCATGCATTATCCAATTTGTCATTAAATTCATGCATAATTCTCATGAAATCATATAAAATTCACAATGTTTGCTTGAATCAAGATGTAAGTGAAATTCTACCCAAAATTTGCTTATTTCCTAAGAAAATGCATGAAACTACCCTAAAACAGTAAAGAAAAGGTCAGTGCAACTGGCTAAAATGCCCTGGCATCACAACACCGAACTTAAAGCTTGCTTGTCCCTAAGCAAGTACTGGAACATGAGAATGATAAATGAAATGACAAGAGGAATGAATCATTATTGTGGAAGTCATGTCCTTGGTTTTATGGGGTTTCATGTATAGCAACTTAGGTTCATTCCTTTACTGGCTTTCAGACCTTTATCATGCCCTGGAATACTTACTTAATTGCACCCTTTGAGACTTTTATTTATTGACCCCTTTGTCTTTTCAAGGTTCATTGCATCCTTAGGCTAAGTGTTCTGTGATGGGGCAACTTTTTAAAATAAGCTTTCAGCCAACACTCCCGAACCAGTTAGTTCAAGGTGCTAGGTGTTGAAACACCCCTAAGGACTTACTCCCTCAAGTCTCTCTCCCCCATACATGCACACCACAGGCACATGGTTTGTTATTTTCTTTCCTTGAGGCCTTGGTGTCCAGCACCTCTTTGGGTTACTAAATGTTCTGTAGCAAGGTTGCTCTTGATAGTGGATTTTCAGTTGATAATCCCGGGTTAGTTAACCCAAGTTACCAAGTGATGAAGCACTCCTAAGAACTTATTCATCCAAGCAGATTCTTGGTACAAGACCACTACAGACACATTGATGCCGGGGCATTTTGGCCAGTTTCACTGACCTTTTCTTTACTGTTTTAGGGTAGTTTCATGCATTTTCTTAAAAAATAAGCAAGTTTTGGGTAGAATTTCACTTACATCTTAATTCAAGCAAACATGGTGCACTTTACATGGTTTCATGAGAATTATGCATGAATTATATGACAAATTAGATGATGCATGTCTCATGATGTGGATTAGAACTTTGATGCACTTTATTGCTTAATTTCAGGACAAAGGAAGCAAGAAAGAACCACGTTAGCAACCACGTTAGTCTAACTAACGTGACCACTAACGTGGAATGGAAGCTAGCTTGCAACGTTAATAAGAAAAGTAATCGCTAATAACGTCCTCGAAGCCATCATTGCCCACGTTAAGAGTCACGTTAACTAAGTTAACGTGAACTCTAACGTGGAAGAAAGAAAGTGGAGCCAACGTTAGTGACACTCACCTTTGTCACTAACGTTGGACCAAGCTCATATTGGCCACGTTAGCCTCCACGTTAACTTAGTTAACGTGGACTCTAACGTTGGGAAGCAAAAGAATGGCCAACGTTAGTGAAACTCACCATTGTCACTAACGTTGGACTAAGCCACTTTGAGCTACGTTAACTCCCACGTTAACTATGTTAACGTGGAAGCTAACGTAGAGAAAGCAAACAATCCCCAACGTTAGTGACACTCACCATTGTCAGTAACGTTGGAATGAGCCACAATGAGCCACTATGAGCCACGTTAACTCCCACGTTAACTTAGTTAACGTGGAAGCTAAAGTGGAGGGAAGGATGATGAGCCAACGTTAGTGACACTCACCTTTGTCACTAACGTTGGAGATGGCTATCATCACCACGTTAGAAGCCACGTTAACGTAGTTAACGTAGATTCTAACGTGGGAAGTAGGGGGCATCTTGGAACATTATTGACAAAGATAAGTGTCACTAACGTTCTCGAAGGATTGGCAAGCCTACATTAAGAGCCACGTTAACTAAGTTAACGTGGACTCTAACGTAGGGGAAGGGAGGACTCTCAACGTTATTGGAAAAGGTGAGTCCCAATAACATGTGCGAAGGACCAAGAGGCAATGTTAGTGGTCACGTTGGTGCCACTAACGTTGAAGTTAACGTAGATCATCCCTGGGTTAGGAACGTTAGTGAAAAAGGTGATTGTCACTAACATTCTCGAATCCACACTCTCACTTAACGTTAACGCCACTAACGTCCTGAGCTAAATACCCTGCCTACTTCACACTTTCTCTCTGCAAGTAAAGCTAAGCCCACTGAAGAGGATAACTGCTTCAAACTCAAGATCCAAAGGCCCATATCCAAGAGTTGAAGAACCAACTAGAAGATCAGAAGAGTAGTATATATAGGGGTAGTTTTGAATTAAAGAGAAGCTTTTGGATGGAGTTGGAAATTGGAGAACTTCTCTCTGTATAATTTTACTTTCTATGCACTTCTAGTTTACTTTTCATGATGTATTTTCCATCTCTGTTTTCCATTTCCAGAGCTATGAACAACTAAACCCACCTTCATTGGGATAGGGAGCTCTGTTGTAATTTGATGGATCAATATTAGTTTTCATTATTCTTCTTCTATCTTTTCTCTTGATTTTACTAGAAAGCTTTCAATCTTCATCCAATTGGGTAGTTATCTTGGAAAAGAAGCTATTCATACTTGGATCTCTTCTGAACCTTGGAAGAGGAATGAAGAGATCATGCTAGAAATGCTTTCTCATGTTGGACCAAATTACGGTTGGAAGAATATGGTGACTATAATTCTACCAACACTTGATTTGGGAATGCATGTGGTATAATCAATGACCATACTTTATCTCTTCTCATGAGCAATTGACCAAGGAATTGGCTATTGATAAAGATTTGAGAGATTGAATTACAAGGCATTGTAATTCGATCACTTAAGATTGCCAAGGAGATCAATGAACGCATTGATTGAGGAAGAGATGAAAATGAACTCGATCCGGAGAATGCAACATCTCCTAGACCCAATGAATTCCCCATTTCTGATCTTACCCATTCTCTTTAATTTCTGCAATTTACTTTTATGAGCATCTTCCCCATTCCCATTTAAGATTCTGCAAGTTACTTTCCGTCATTTATTTTCAGCTCTTTACTTTTAGCATTTACATTTTATGCTATTTACTTTCCCGCCATTTAATTTCCTGCAACTCTCAAACCAAATTCTGCTTCGCTCAACTAGAACATTCCTCTAATTAAAGTTGCTTGACCAATCAATCCCTGTGGAATTCGACCTCACTCTATTGTGAGTTTTTACTTGACGACAATTCGGTATACTTGCCGAAGGGAAATTGTTGAGAGACAAGTTTCCGTGCATCAAGTTTATGGCGCTGTTGCCGGGGATTGATTTTGTATCAACAATGATTAAATTGGAGGATAACTAGATTGAGCATTTTTTTTCTTTTGTTTGATTTAAGTTTATTTGAGTAATTTACTTTCTGTTCAGTTATTTTCTTCCCTTTCCCCTACCCATTTTTTCAGTTGTTTACAATTCAGTCCACTAACCCACTAACTGTTTGATATATTGCATCACTCACACTAACAGTATTTCTGTAGAAATTACTTTATGCATCTATTTCCTTGCTTGTGCCTTGTTGGTTGTATGATAGGGAGAAGAAGTGGGGCTTTAACTTCATTTGATTCTGAGTCTGAGAGGACCTTCCTTAGATTAAGGAGGAAAGCAAGAGGAAAGAGAGTAGTCGGTGCTGAGGAAGAAGAGGAGTACTTTGAACCAGATATGGATGAGAACATGGAAAACCATCATGAAGAAGAAGCTCACAACCATGGCCGAGAAGGTCCAGCACATCAGGAAGGGCAAGAGAGAAGGGTTCTGGGTTCTTACATCAACCCAAACCCAGGAAATTGTGGAAGCAGCATCCAAAGGCCAACCATACATGCCAACAACTTTGAACTAAAGCCACAGCTCATCACCCTTGTTCAGAACAATTGTTCATTCAGAGGAGGTGTCCAAGAAGACCCCAATCAACATCTAACCACCTTCCTGAGGATATGTGATACTGTGAAGTCTAATGGTGTTCATCCTGACACCTATAGACTACTTTTGTTCCTTTTCTCACTCAAGGACATGGCATCTAAATGGCTGGAATCCCTCCCAAAGGAGAGTTTAGCAACCTGGGAAGATGTGGTGAACAAATTCTTGGCAAGATTCTATCCTCCTCAACGGATCAATAGGCTGAGAACTGAGGTGCAAACCTTCAGGCAGCAAGATGGTGAGACTCTATATGAAGTATGGGAGAGGTTTAAGGACCTGACAAGAAGGTGTCCACCAGATATGTTCAATGAATAGGTGCAGCTACACATTTTCTATGAAGGCCTTTCTTAAGAATCAAAGAAGGCAGTAGACCATTCATCCGGGGGATCTTTGAACAAGAAGAAGACCATTGAGGAGGCCATAGATGTTATTGAGACTGTAGCAGAGAATGACTACTTCTATGCCTCCGAAAGAGGCAACACTAGAGGAGTGATGGAGCTAAGCAATGTAGATGCACTGTTGGCCCAAAACAAGCTCATTACCAAGCAATTAGCTGACCTCACCAAGAAGATGGAGAAGAACCAAGTAGCAGCAATCACCACTTCATCAACAACCCAAGAAGGAGAGGATGAAGAAGCAGAGGGTAGTCAGGAGCAAGCCAACTACATTGGGAATTCACCTAGGCAAAATCATGACCCATACTCCAAGACCTACAACCCTGGTTGGAGGAATCACCCAGACTTTGGGTGGGGAAATCAACAGGATCAAGGCCAAGATCAGAGACATCACAACCCCAACAACCATGCAGCTCACCAAAATTCCACACAAAGATCATATCAACATCACCCTAACAACACCTCTCAACATCCATACCAAAACCAAAACAACCCTTCTTATCACTGCAATCCCAACCCACCATCATCTGATGACAGACTCTCAAGGATTGAGAAACTACTTGAAGGGATATGCAAGGAGATTCAAGACAGTAAGGCATTCCGAGAAGAAGCGCAGTCCAATATGCAGAATCAAGACGCTGCCATCAAGAAACTTGAGACACAAATTGGCTACCTATTCAAGCAAATTCCCAGCCACAACCCTCGCAGCGATACTGACTCAAACCAAAGGGAGGAGTGTCAGGCTATCACCCTCAGAAGTGGAAAGGAATTGAAGGAGACTCCCAAGCAACCACAAGAGAAAGATTCAGTTGGAAAGAAGGAGGAACAAGATGAAGTTCAAGTCCCCACCTCCAACTCACAAAAAAAGGAAGGAGAGCTGAAGCCATATGTTTCCAAAGTCCCATATCCTCAACAACTGAAGAAGAAGGGGGGATGACAGCCAGTTCTCCAGATTTTTAGAAATCTTCAAGAAATTACAGATTAACATACCCTTTGCTGAAGCAATAGAGCAAATGCCGCTCTAGGCCAAGTTCTTGAAGAAATTGATGACTAAGAAGAGAAGTTGGAAGAGCAACGAAAATGTGATACTAACCGAAGAATGTAGTGCTATCATTCAACATGAACTACCCCAGAAATTGAAGGATCCTGGGAGCTTCCAGATCCCTTGTATTATAGGGGAGATAAGCTCTATGTGACCTAGGAGCCAGCATAAATCTGATGTCA
Source organism: Arachis ipaensis (assembly GCF_000816755.2). Lineage (NCBI taxonomy): Eukaryota > Viridiplantae > Streptophyta > Magnoliopsida > Fabales > Fabaceae > Arachis > Arachis ipaensis. The sequence continues at coordinate 43,784,103 of NC_029786.2, forward strand.
GTAGCTATGATGAGAAAAATGAAGATCGAGGAGGCTAAGCCAACAAAAATGACCCTAAAACTGGCAGACCGATCGTTCAAGTTCTCTCATGGTGTAGTAGAAGATTTGCTGGTGAAGGTGGGGAATTTCATCTTCCCAGCAGACTTTGTGGTGTTGGACATGCAGGAGGAAGCCAAGGCCTCCATCATCCTGGGAAGACCATTCTTAGCTACTGCTGGAGCTGTCATTAATGTCCAAAAAGGTGACCTCACCCTGAGATTACACAATGAAAAGATGACATTCAATGTGTTCAAAGCCATGAGTTACCCACCAGAACAATTGGGAGAATGTATGAGGTTGGACTCACTGGAAGATGCAGAGCAAGAGAGCTTTGAAGAAGAAGAACCTGAAAGGTTGACAGAGGAGGAATCAACGTCTAGTGAAGAGGCCGCAATAGCAGAAATCCATATACAAGGTGAACCAAAGGAAGAGAATGAAAAGTTAGAAGCACCAAAACTTGAACTCAAGGCACTGCCACCCACTCTCAAATATGCATACTTAGGCGAGAATGAAAGCTACCCAGTGATCATAAACTCATGTTGGAAAAGAAGCTATTCATACTTGGATCTCTTCTGAACCTTGGAAGAGGAATGAAGAGATCATGCTAGAAATGCTTTCTCATGTTGGACCAAATTGCGGTTGGAAGAATATGGTGACTATAATTCTACCAACACTTGATTTGGGAATACATGTGGTATAATCAGTGACCATACTTCATCTCTTCTCATGAGCAATTGACCAAGGAATTGGCTATTGATCAAGATTTGAGAGATTGAATTACAAGGAATTGTAATTCGATCACTTAAGATTGCCAAGGAGATCAATGAACGCATTGATTGAGGAAGAAATGAAAATGAACTCGATCCGAAGAATGCAACATCTCCTAGACCCAATGAATTCCCCATTTCTGATCTTACCCATTCTCTTTAATTTCTGCAATTTACTTTTATGAGCATCTTCCCCATTCCCATTTAAGATTCTGCAATTTACTTTTCGTCATTTATTTTCAGCTCTTTACTTTCAGCATTACATTTTATGCTATTTACTTTCCCGCCATTTAATTTCCTGCAACTCTCAAACCAAATTCTGCTTCGCTCAACTAGAACATTCCTCTAATTAAAGTTGCTTGACCAATCAATCCCTGTGGGATTCTGGTGCACGAAATTGTGATCTAAAGCAACAGCGCCAAAAACTCTGTACGCACGTCTTAATAAATCATTTTTCATTCACAACTTCGATACAACTAACCAGCAAGTGCACTGGGTCGTCCAAGTAATAAACCTTACGTGAGTAAGGGTCGATCCCACGGAGATTGTTGGTATGAAGCAAGCTATGGTCATCATGTAAATCTCAGTCAGGCGGATAATAATTGAATATGGAGTTTTCGAAAATAAATAATAAGTAGATATAAAATAAAGATAAAAATACTTATGTATATCATTGGTGAGACTTTCAGATAAGCATATAGAGATGCTTTCGTTCCTCTGAACCTCTGCTTTCCTGCTGTCTTCATCCAATCAATCCTACTCCTTTCCATGGTAAGCTTTCTGTAAGGGCATCACCGTTGTCAATGGCTACATCCCATCCTCTTGTGAAAAAGGTCCAAATGCTCTGTCACGGCACGGCTAATCATCTGAGGTTCTCGATCATACTGGAATAGGATTCACCCTCCTTTTGCGTCTGTCACTACGCCCAGCACTCGCGAGTTTGAAGCTCGTCACAGCCATCCCTTCCCAGATCTTACTCGGAATACCACAGACAAGGTTTAGACTTTCCGGATCTCAGGAATGGTCATCCATGGGTTCTAACTTATACCACGAAGACGCTAATAACTCGGACTCGGTCCCCTGTATTATACATCCAAGAGATATCCATTCAATCGAAGGTAGAACGGAAGTGGTTGTCAGGCACACGTTCATAGGGGAATCATGATGACTTTGTCATGATCATCACATTCATATTGAAGTGCGAATGAATATCTTAGAAGCGGAATAAGTTGAATTGAATAAAGAAACAGTAGTACTTTATATTAATTCATGAGGAACAGCAGAGCTCCACACCTTAATCTATGGAGTGTAGAAATTCTACCGTTTGAAAATACATAAGTGATGAAGGTCCAGGCATGGCCAAATGGCCAGCCCCTAAACGTGATCACAGGATCAAAAATACAATCCAGGATGTCTAATACAATAGTAAAAAGTCCTATTTATACTAAACTAGCTACTAGGGTTTATAGAAGTAAGTAATTGATGCATAAATCCACTTCCGGGGCCCACTTGGTGTGTGCTTGGGCTGAGCTTGAAGTTTACACGTGTAGAGGTCATTCTTGGAGTTGAACGCCAATTTGTAATTTGTTTTTGGCGTTCAACTCTGGTTCGTGACGTGTTTCTGGTGTTTAACTCCGGACTGCAGCGTAGAACTGGCGTTCAACGCCCTTTTGCGTCGTAAAAACTCGGCTAAAGTATGGACTATGATATATTACTAGAAAGCCCTGGATGTCTACTTTCCAACGCAATTAGAAGCACGCCATTTTGAGTTCTGTAGCTCCAGAAAATTCACTTTTAGTGCAGGGAGGTCAGAATCCAACAACATCAGCAGTCTTTCTTCAACCTCTAAATCTGATTTTTGCTCAAGTCCCTCAATTTCAGCCAGAAAATACCTGAAATCACAGAAAAATACAAAAACTCATAGTAAAGTCCAGAAATGTGAATTTAACATAAAAGCTAATAAAAACATCCCTAAAAGTAACTAGATCTTACTAAAAATATACTAAAAACAATGCCAAAAAGCGTATAAATTATCCGCTCATCACAACACCAAACTTAAATTGTTGCTTGTCTCCAAGCAATATCTCAGGGATTTCTTGATTTGCAGCCACATGTTCTACCACTGAGCTATAGACCCTTGAGATGAATCTTTCCATCTCCCATGACTCGGAGGTGGAAGCCTTTGTCTTCCCTTCCCCTTTTCTAGAGGTTTCTTCGGTCTTAGGTGCCATCAATGGTAATGGAAAAACAAAAAGCATATACTTTTACCACACCAAACTTAGAATGTTGCTCGCCCTCGAGCAAAATAAGAAAGAATAGAAGAAGAAGAAGAAGATATGGAGGAGATGGAGGGATGTATATATGGATGTGAGTGGTGAATGGAAAACAGAAGGGATGACCATGAATGGAAAGAGAGAGAGTGAGGTGGGTGGGGATCCTGTGAGATTCACAGATCCTGAGGTGTCAAGGATTTACATCCCTGCACCCATTAGGCATGTAAAACGCCTTTGCATACAATTCTGGCGTTTAAACGCCGAATTGATGCTTGTTCTGGGCGTTCAGCGCCCAGATGCAGCATATTTCTGGCGTTGAACGCCAGCCAGATGCTTGCTTCTGGCGTTCAGTGCCAGCTTTCCTCACTGTGCATTTCTGGCGTCTGAATGCCAGGATGCTGCTTGTTTCTGGCGTTCAACGCCAAAAATATGCTCTGTTCTGGCATTGAACGCCAAACAGATGCTCCTTACTGGCGTTTAAACGCCAGTAAGTTCCTCCTCCAGGGTGTGATTTTTCTTCTGCTGTTTTTGATTCCGTTTTCAATTTTTATATTTATTTTGTGACTCCACATGATCATGAACCTATCCTGACCCAAGGTCACACAGAGCCTTCTCAAAGGTCATGGTGCCTATGGTACACGGTATTAGGAATTTTCCAGGATCCTGTTTCTTCTGAGGCAATGTCAGTTGATCCAGATCACTCAGTTCATTGGTGAACAAGGGAGGTTCATCTTCCCAAGTCTCAATACCAAATAATTTGGCATTCAGCTTCATGATTGCACCAAGGTACTTGGTAACTTGCTCCTCAGTAACATCTTCATTCTCTTCAGAAGAAGAATACTCATTAGAGCTCATGAAGGGCGTAAGGAGGTTCAATGGAATCTCTATGGTCTCTAGATGAGTCTCAGATTCCTTTGGTTCCTCAGAAGGAAACTCCTTATTGATCACTGGACGTCCCAGGAGGTCTTCCTCCTTGGGATTCACGTCCTCCCCTTCTTCCTTGGATTCGGCCATGATGGTTATATCAATGGCCTTGCACTCTCCTTTTGGATTTTCTTCTGTATTACTTGCGAGAGCACTAGGAGGAGTTTCAGTGATCTTCTTACTCAGCTGGCCCACTTGTGCTTCCAAATTTCTAATGGAGGACCTTGTTTCATTCATGAAACTTACAGTGGCCTTAGATAGATCAAAGACTAAGTTTGCTAAATTAGAAGTATTTTGTTCAGAGTTCTCTGTCTGTTGCTGAGTGGATGATGGAAAAGGCTTGCTATTGCTAAACCTGTTTCTTCCACCATTATTAAAGCCTTGTTGAGGCTTTTGTTGATCCTTCCATGAGAAATTTGGATGATTTTTCCATGATGAGTTATAGCTGTTTCCATAAGGTTCACCTAAGTAATTTACCTCTGCTATTGCAAGGTTCTCAGGATCATAGGCCTCTTCTTCAGAAGATGCCTCTTGAGTACTGTTGGATGCAGCTTGCATTCTATTCAGACTCTAAGAAATCATATTGACTTGCTGAGTCAATATTTTATTCTGAGCCAATATAGCATTCAAAGTATCGATTTCAAGAACTCCCTTCTTCTGAGGCGTCCCATTACTCACAGGATTCCTCTCAGAAGTGTACATGAACTGGTTATTAGCAACCATATCAATGAGTTCTTGAGCTTCTGCAGGCATTTTCTTTAGGTGAATGGATCCACCTGCAGAAGTATCCATTGACATCTTAGCTAATTCAGACAGACCATCATAGAATATATCCAGGATGGTCCATTCAGAAGGACACTTTTTGGTCAGTTGCTTGTATCTCTCCCAAGCTTCATAGAGGGATTCACCTTCTTTCTGTCTGAAGGTTTGAACATCCACTCTAAGCTTGCTCAGCTTTTGAGGAGGAAAGAACTTGGCTAAGAAAGTCGTGACCAGCTTATCCCAAGAGTTCAGGCTATCTTTGGGTTGAGAGTCCAACCACACTCTAGCTCTGTCTCTTACAGCAAAAGGGAAAAGCATGAGCCTGTAGACTTCAGGATTTACTCCATTAGTCTTAACAGTATCACAGATCTGCAAGAATTCAGTTAAGAACTGAAAAGGATATTCAGATGAAAGTCCATGAAACTTGCAGTTTTGTTGCATTAGAGAAACTAATTGAGGTTTCAGCTCAAAATTGTTTGCTCCAATGGTAGGGATGGAGATGCTTCTTCCATGTAAATTGGAATTAGGTGCAGTAAAGTCACCAAGCATCCTCCTTGCATTATTATTATTTTCGGCTGCCATCTCCTCTTCTTGTTCGAAAATTCCTGACAGGTGCTTGCTGGCTTATTGTAATTTAGCTTCTTTTAGTTTCCTCTCCAGGGTCCTTTCAGGTTTTGGATCTGCTTCAACAAGAATATTCTTGTCCTTGCTCCTGCTCATATGAAAAAGAGGGAACAGAAAAATAATAATAGGGATCCTTTTTACCACAGTATATAGAGATCCCTGTGTGAGTAGAAGAAAAGAAGAAGAAAAAATCTGAACTCAGAGAGAGAGAGGGGGTTCGGATTTTTGGTGAGTGAGGGAGGGATGTTAGTAGATGAATAAATAAATAGAAGGAGATGAGAGAGAAGGATTTTCGAAAATTATTTTTGAAAAATGGTTAGTGATTTTCGAAAATTAAAAGAAGAAATAAATTAAAATTGAATTTTGAAACAATTAGTTAATTAAAAAGAATTTTTGAAAAAGAGGGAGATATTTTCGAAAATTAGAGAGAGAGAGAGAGTTAGTTAGGTAGTTTTGAAAAAGATAAGAAACAAACAAAAAGTTAGTTAGTTAGTTGAAACAAATTTTGAAAATCAATTTTGAAAAGATAAGAAGATAGGAAGTTAGAAAAGATATTTTAAAATCAAATTTTTTTGAAAAAGATATGATTTTGAAAAAGATAAGATAGAAAGATATTTTTTGAAAAGATATGATTGAAATTAGTTTTGAAAAAGATTTGATTTTTAAAATCACAATTAATGACTTGATTCACAAGAAATCACAAAATATGATTCTAGAACTTAAAGTTTGAATCTTTCTTAACAAGTAAGTAATAAACTTGAAATTTTTGAATCAAGACATTAATTGTTGATACTATTTTCGAAAATTATGAGATAAAATAAGAAAAAGATTTTTGAAAAATATTTTTATAATTTTTGAAATTAATTAAGAAAAATGAAAAAGATTTGATTTTTGAAAAAGATAAGATTTTTAAATTGAAAATTTGATTTGACTCATAAAAACAACTAGATTTTAAAAATTTTTAAAAAAGTCAATCCAAATTTTCGAAATTATGAGAAGAAAAAGGGAAAAGATATTTTTTTTATTTTTGAATTTTTATGATGAGAGAGAAAAACATGAAAATAATGCAATGCATGAAAATTTTTAGATCAAAACAATGAATGCATGCAAGAATGCTATGAATGTCAAGATGAATACCAAGAACACTTTGAAGATCATGATGAACATCAAGAACATATTTTTGAAAAATTTTCAATGCAAAGAAAACATGCAAGACACCAAACTTAGAAATCTTTTATGTTCAGACACTATGAATGCAAAAATGCATATGAAAAACAAGAAAAGACACAAAACAAGAAAACATCAAGATCAAACAAGAAGACTTACCAAGAACAACTTGAAGATCATGAAGAACACCATGAATGCATGATTTTTTTCGAAAAAATGCAAGATGAACATGCAATTGACACCAAACTTAAAATCTGACTCAAGACTCAAACAAGAAATACAAAATATTTTTTATTTTTATGATTTTATTAATTTTTTTGGATTTTTTCAAAAATTATTTGAAAAAGAAAAATAAGGATTCCAAAATTTTTAATATGAATTCCAGGAATCGTATACTCTTAATCTAAAGCTCCAATCTGAGGGTTAGGCATGGCTTACTAGCCAGCCAAGCTTTAGAAGATATTGATACTTTCCATGTATAGAGCAACTAAGTGTGTGAAAATCAACAAGCTCTTGTGATGATAAGTTGAAACCCTAGTCCAAAAGATTAGACATGGCTTACAGCTAGCCATGATTCAACAAATCATCATGAAACACTAGAATTCATTCTTAAAAATTCTGAAGAACATAATAAAATTTTTGAAAATAATTTTTAAAATTTTTTTTCGAAAACAGATGAGAAATTTTTGAAAGATTTTTTGAAAAATTTTTGAAAATAAAACAAAAATAAAATTACCTAATCTGAGCAACAAGATGAACCGTCAGTTGTCCAAACTCGAACAATCCCCGGCAACGGCGCCAAAAACTTGGTGCACGAAATTGTGATCTCAGGCAACGGCGCCAAAAACTCTGTACGCACATCTTAATAAATTGTTTTTCATTCACAACTTCGATACAACTAACCAGCAAGTGCACTGGGTCGTCCAAGTAATAAACCTTACGTGAGTAAGGGTCGATCCCATGGAGATTGTTGGTATGAAGCAAGCTATGGTCATCTTGTAAATCTCAGTCAGGCGGATAATAATTGATTATGGAGTTTTCGAAAATAAATAATAAGTAGATAGAAAATAAAGATAAAAATACTTATGTATATCATTGGTGAGACTTTCAGATAAGCATATAGAGATGCTTTCGTTCCTCTGAACCTCTACTTTCCTGCTGTCTTCATCCAATCAATCCTACTCCTTTCCATGGCAAGCTTTCTGTAAGGGCATCACCGTTGTCAATGGCTACATCCCATCCTCTTGTGAAAAAGGTCCAAATGCTCTGTCACGGCACGGCTAATCATCTGAGGTTCTCGATCATACTGGAATAGGATTCACCCTCTTTTTGCGTCTGTCACTACGCCCAGCACTCGCGAGTTTGAAGCTCGTCACAGCCATCCCTTTCCAGATCCTACTCGGAATACCACAGACAAGGTTTAGACTTTCTGGATCTCAAGAATGGCCATCCATGGGTTCTAACTTATACCACGAAGACGCTAATAACTCGGACTCGGTCCCCTGTATTAGACATCCAAGAGATATCCATTCAATCGAAGGTAGAACGGAAGTGGTTGTCAGGCACGCGTTTATAGGGGAATGATGATGACTTTGTCACGATCATCACATTCATATTGAAGTGTGAATGAATATCTTAGAAGTGTAATAAGTTGAATTGAATAAAGAAACAGTAGTACTTTGCATTAATTCATGAGGAACAGCAGAGCTCCACACCTTAATCTATGGAGTGTAGAAACTCTACCGTTTGAAAATACATAAGTGATGAAGGTCCAGGCATGGCCGAATGGCCAGCCCCCAAACGTGATCACAGGATCAAAAATACAATCCAGGATGTCTAATACAATAGTAAAAAGTCCTATTTATGCTAAACTAGCTACTAGGGTTTACAGAAGTAAGTAATTGATGCATAAATCTACTTCCGGGGCCCACTTGGTGTGTGCTTGGGTGAGCTTGAATTTTACACGTGTAGAGGTCATTCTTGGAGTTGAACGCCAGTTTGTAACGTGTTTTGGCGTTTAACTCTGGTTCGTGACGTGTTTCTGGCGTTTAACTCCAGACTGCAGCGTAGAACTGGCGTTCAACGCCCTTTTGGGTCATCTAAACTCTAAACTATTATATATTGCTGGAAAGCCCTGGATGTCTACTTTCCAATGCAATTAAAAGCGTGCCATTTTGAGTTCTGTAGCTCCAGAAAATCCACTTTGAGTGCAGGTAGGTCAGAATCCAATAGCATCAGCAGTCCTTCTTCAACCTCTAAATCTGATTTTTGCTCAAGTCCCTCAATTTCAGCCAGAAAATACCTGAAATCACAGAAAAACACACAAACTCATAATAAAGTCCAGAAATGTGAATTTAACATAAAAACTAAAAAAAATATCCCTAAAAGTAACTAGATCTTACTAAAAACATACTAAAAATAATGCCAAAAAGCGTATAAATTATCCGCTCATCAGATTCGACCTCACTCTATTGTGAGTTTTTACTTGACGACAATTCGGTATGCTTGCCGAAGGAAAATTGTTGAGAGACAAGTTTTCGTACATCAAGTTTATGGCGCCGTTGCCGGGGATTGATTTTGTATCAACAATGATTAAATTGGAGGATAACTAGATTGAGCATTTTTTTTCTTTTGTTTGATTTAAGTTCATTTGAGTAATTTACTTTCTATTCAGTTATTTTCTTCCCTTTCCCCTACCCATTTTTTCAGTTGTTTACAATTCAGTCTACTAACCCACTAACTGTTTGATATATTGCATCACTTACACTAACAATATTTCTGTAGAAATTACTTTCTGCATCTATTTCCTTGCTTGTGCCTTGTTGGTTGTATGACAGGGAGAAGAAGCGGGACTTCAACTTCATTTAATTCTGAACCTGAGAGGACCTTCCTTAGATTAAGGAGGGAAGCAAGAGGAAAGAGAGTAGTCGGTGCTGAGGAAGAGGAGGAGTACTTTGAACCAGATATGGATGAGAACATGGAAAACCATCATGAAGAAGAAGCTCACAACCATGGCCGAGAAGGTCCAGCACATCAGGAAGGGCAAGAGAGAAGGGTTCTGGGTTCTTACATCAACCCAAACCCAGGAAATTACAGAAGCAGCATCCAAAGGCCAACCATACATGCCAATAACTTTGAACTAAAGCCACAGCTCATCACCCTTGTTCAGAACAATTGTTCATTCGAAGGAGGTGTCCAAGAAGACCCCAATCAACATCTAACCACCTTCCTGAGGATATGTGATACTGTGAAGTCTAATGGTGTTCATCATGACACCTATAGACTACTTCTGTTCCCTTTCTCACTCAAGGACAAGGCATCTAAATGGCTGAAATCCTTCCCAAAGGAGAGTTTAGCAACCTGGGAAGATGTGGTGAACAAATTCTTGGTAAGATTCTATCCTCCTCAACGGATCAACAGGCTGAGAGCTGAGGTGCAAACCTTCAGGCAGCAAGATGGTGAGACTCTATATGAAGCATGGGAGAGGTTTAAGGACCTGACAAGAAGGTGTCCACCAGATATGTTCAATGAATAGGTGCAGCTACACATTTTCTATGAAGGCCTTTCTTATGAATCAAAGAAGGCAGTCGACCATTCATCCGGGAGATCTCTGAACAAGATGAAGACCATTGAGGAGGCCATAGATGTTATTGAGACTGTAGCAGAGAATGACTACTTCTATGCCTCGGAAAGAGGCAACACTAGGGGAGTGATGGAGCTAAACAATGTAGATGCACTGCTGGCCCAAAACAAGCTCATTACCAAGTAATTAGCTGACCTCACCAAGAAGATGGAGAGGAACCAAGTAGCAGCAATCACCATTTCATCAACAACCCAAGAAGGAGAGGATGAAGAAGCAGAGGGTAGTCAGGAGCAAGCCAACTACATTGGGAATTCACCTAGGCAAAATCATGACCCATACTCCAAGACCTACAACCCTGGTTGGAGGAATCACCCAGACTTTGGGCGGGGAAATCAACAGGATCAAAGCCAAGATCAGAGACGTCACAACCCCAACAACCATGCAGCTCACCAAAATTCCACACAAAGATCATATCAACATCACCCTAACAACACCTCTCAACATCCATACCAAAACCAAAACAACCCTTCTCATCACTGCAATCCCAACCCATCATCATCTGATGACAGACTCTCAAGGATTGAGAAACTACTTGAAGGGATATGCAAGGAGATTCAAGACAGTAAGGCATTCCGAGAAGAAGCACGGTCTAATATGCAGAATCAAGACGTTGCCATCAAGAAACTTGAGACACAAATTGGCTACCTATTCAAGCGAATTCCCAGCCACAACCCTCGCAGCGATACTGACTCAAACCAAAGAGAGGAGTGTCAGGCTATCACCCTCAGAAGTGGAAAAGAATTGAAGGAGACTCCCAAGCAACCACAAGAGAAAGATTCAGTTAGAAAGAAGGAGGAACAAGATGAAGTTCAAGTCCCCACCTCCAACTCACAAAAAAAGGAAGGAGAGCTGAAGCCATATGTTCCCAAAGTCCCATATCCTCAACAACTGAAAAAGAAGGGGGGATGACAGCCAGTTCTCCAGATTTTTAAAAATCTTCAAGAAATTACAGATTAACATACCCTTTGCTGAAGCAATAGAGCAAATGCCGCTCTATGCCAAGTTCTTGAAGGAATTGATGACTAAGAAGAGAAGTTGGAAGAGCAACGAAACTGTGACACTAACCGAAGAATGTAGTGCTATCATTCAGCATAAACTACCCCAGAAATTGAAGGATCCTGGGAGCTTCCAGATCCCTTGTATTATAGAGGAGATCACAGTGGAGAAAGCTCTATGTGACCTAGGAGCCAGCATAAATCTGATGTCAGTAGCTATGATGAGAAAAATGAAGATCGAGAAGGCTAAGCCAACAAAAATGGCCCTAGAACTGGCAGACCGATCGTTCAAGTTCCCTCATGGTGTAGTAGAAGATTTGCTGGTGAAGGTGGGGGATTTCATCTTCCCAGCAGACTTTGTGGTGTTGGACATGCAGGAGGAAGCCAAGGCCTCCATCATCCTGGGAAGACCGTTCTTAGCTACTGCTGGAGCTGTCATTGATGTCCAAAAAGGTGACCTCACCCTGAGATTACACAATGAAAATATGACATTCAATGTGTTCAAAGCCATGAGTTACCCACCAGAACAATTGGGAGAATGTATGAGGTTGGACACACTGGAAGATGCAGAGTAGGAGAGCTTTGAAGAAGAAGAACCTGAAAGGTTGACAGAGGAGGAATCAATGTCTAGTGAAGAGGCCGCAATAGCAGAAATCCATATACAAGGTGCACCAAAGGAAGAGAATGAAAAGTTAGAAGCACCAAAACTTGAACTCAAGGCACTGCCACCCACTCTCAAATATGTATACTTAGGCGAGAATGAAAGCTACCCAGTGATCATAAACTCATCCCTCAGCCAAGATCAAGAGAATGAACTGCTCCAAGTGTTACGAAAGCATAAAGATGCTATTGGATGGACCCCGCTGACCTGAAAGGGATTAGTTCGGCCATATGCATGCATAAAATACTGTTGGAAGATGATGCCAAACCATCCATTCAATCCCAAAGGAGGCTGAATCCAATCATGAAGGAAGTGGTACAGAAGGAAGTTATGAAGTTGTGGCAAGGAGGGGTAATCTACCCGATCTCAGACAGCCCCTGGGTCAGCCCTGTGCATGTTGTTCCGAAAAAGGGAGGAATCACTGTAGTTCCCAATGAGAGGAACAAACTAATCCCCACCAGGACCGTCACAGGATGGCGGATGTGCATAAACTACAGAAAACTAAATGAAGCTACACGAAAAGACCATTTCCCCCTTCCATTCATGGATCAGATGTTGGAAAGACTCGCAGGACACTCATACTATTGTTTTCTCGACGGTTATTCAGGATATAACCAAATAGTGGTTGATCCCAGAGACCAAGAGAAAACCTCATTTACTTGCCCATATGGAGTATTTGCTTACAGGCGTATGCCATTTGGGCTATGTAATGCGCCCGCAACTTTCCAACGCTGCATGCTATCTATCTTCTCGGATATGATAGAGAAATTCATTGAAGTCTTTATGGATGATTTTTCGGTATTCGGAGATTCCTTTCCTAGTTGCTTAAATCACCTAGCCTTGGTATTGAAAAGGTGCCAAGAGACCAATCTGGTCCTGAACTGGGAGAAATGTCACTTTATGGTAACTGAAGGAATAGTCCTTGGCCATAAGGTTTCTAACCAAGGCATTGAGGTTGACAGAGCTAAGGTGGAACTTATTGAAAAACTTCTCCTACCCAGTGATGTCAAAGCAATTAGGAGTTTTTTAGGGCATGCTGGCTTTTACAAGAGGTTTATTAAAGATTTTTCAAAGATAGCCAAGCCCTTAAGCAATCTCCTTGTATCTGATACACCGTTTGTCTTCGATGAAAAATGCATGCTAGCATTCGAAAATTTGAAACAGAGGCTGTCTTCTGCCCCTATCATTTCCCCACCTGATTGGAACCTACTTTTTGAATTGATGTGTGATGCATCTGATTTTGCAGTTGGGGCCGTGTTAGGGCAGAGGAAAGATAACTTAGTCCATGTGATCTACTATGCTAGCAAAGTCCTCAATGACACTCAAAGAAATTATACCACTACTGAAAAGGAGTTGCAAGCAATAGTTTTTGCATTTGACAAGTTTAGATCATACCTCATTGGTGCTAAAGTGATTGTTTTCACAGATCACACAGCTCTTAAATATTTGTTTGCCAAGTAAGAATCAAAACCAAGACTAATAAGATGGATCTTATTATTGCTGGAATTCAACATTGAAATTAGAGACAAGAAAAGAGTGGAGAACAAGGTAGCAGATCACCTATCCAGAATCCCTCATGATAAAGGTGGAGCACATGATACAAGTGTAAATGAGCTCTTTCCTGATGAGCAGTTGATGACAGTTCACAAAGCACCATGGTTTACAGACATTGCCAACTTCAAGGCAACTGGGGCTTTACCTCCAGAGATCAACAAACATAAAAAAAGAAAGCTCATAAATGATGCAAAATATTTTGTCTGGGATGAGCCATATCTCTTCAAGAAGTGTTCAGATGGAATCCTGAGAAGATGTGTTTCAGAAGAAGAAGGACGAGAGGTCCTGTGGAATTGCCACGGCTCATGCTATGGAGGCCATTTTGGAGGGGACAGAACTGAAGCTAAGGTGTTACAAAGCGGATTCTTTTGGCCCACCCTTTTCAAGGATGCCAAAGAACTAGTAAAGAACTGCAATGAATGCCAAAGGGCTGGAAACTTGCCCAGAAGAAATGAGATGCCACAGAATTTCATCTTAGAACTGGAACTGTTTGATGTATGGGAAATCGATTTCATGGGACCATTTCCAACCTCATATTCAAACAAGTACATTTTGGTGGCAGTGGACTATGTTTCTAAGTGGGTGGAGGCTATTGCAACCCCAACAAATGATAACAAGGTGGTCATGAACTTCCTCAGGAAGAATATCTTTAGCCGGTTTGGAGTCCCACGAGCACTTATCAGTGATGGAGGGAGCCACTTTTGTAACAGACCACTAGAAGCTCTTCTCCTATGATACGGGGTGAAACACAAGGTTGCAACGCCTTACCATCCCCAAACAAGTGGGCAAACTGAGATATCTAATAGAGAGCTAAAAAGGATTTTGGAAAAGACTATGGGAGCATCAAGAAAGGATTGGTCGAAGAAGCTGGATGACGCTGTTTGGGCATACAGAACAACATTCAAAACACCACTCGGGATGTCCCCATATCAACTGGTGTATGGGAAAGCTTGTCACCTACCACTGGAGCTGGAACACAAAGCTCTCTGGGCTCTCAAGATACTAAATTTTGACAGTATTGCTGCTGGTGCAAAGAGGATTCTGCAGCTGCAAGAGATGGAGGAATTTAGATCTGAAGCCTATGAAAATGCCAAGATTTATAAAGAAAAGGCAAAAAGAAGGCATGACCTCCATCTATCACCCAGGAGTTTCGCAAAAGGGTAGCAAGTACTCCTCTACAACTCCAAATTGAGACTGTTCCCAGGAAAACTCAAATCAAGGTGGTCAGGACCCTTTCTTGTCACAAAAGTCTCCCCATATGGACACATAAAAATCATGGACGAAAGTTCTGAGAGGACTTTCACTGTGAATGGACAAAGGCTCAAACACTATATGGGCACATGGAGGAAAACCCCAAAGTGAAGTATCATCTCAAGTAATGGAGGGATCGTCGAACTAGCGACGCTAAAAGAGCGCTTTGTTGGGAGGCAACCCAACCTAAGGTAGTTTCTTTTTTTTTATCGTCATTTGAATAAAGACCACAAGTTGTTTCCCTTGTATTACAAGGAGCTAAGTTTGGTGTTTCACATCAAAACAATCCAAGGGTGATAGTGTAATTCTAAGTTTGGTGTTCCACCGAAGATATTAGTTAGAATCACACTACACTCTAATGGCAAAATGCTAGCTCCAACTAATCAGGGGAACCACTTAGCAGTAGTTTAGTCTTTAGTTAATAGTTGCTTAGTTAATAACAACGTATAAGGCTCTCTGCAAGTATGCAATCTATTGTACTAGGCAAGGAACTAAGTTTGGTGTTCACACACCAAATTAAGTTCAGAAATTCACAAGCATACATGCAAGCTAACTATTTCTCAAGTGCTTTGGGAACAAGCAACTTCCAATAACTTTGCAGGAGCCTTCTGAGAAAATGGTGCACCATCATCCAAGGAAGTGAAGGAGCAAAAACTATGGATGATGACAACAACGGGACAGCTAGAAACCATCACCCGAAAGGTTGTATTGTTACTTAATTCCATATACTTGAAATGCTAAAAAATTTGGAAGTCCCAAGGTGCCTTTGATTAATAGTTACTCATTAGTTTAAATCATTAGAATTTAATGTTTGTTTTTATTGCTTTTGTCATATGTGTGCTGTCCACGATACCTGCTGCATCTTCACCTTGCTTACTTGTATGCTTGTCCCCTTTTTAATCAAATAAAAAGAGAATGTTTATTATAAAAGACCAGAGTGGAGTTCATATTGTGGAGTAAGTTCCTAGATTTGTGGTGTGGTAATAGATTAGCTAAGTTGGTTCACCAATAAGGTGGGAAGGCAACTATCTGTCCTGAATCATATGCTTGAAACACACCCTATGAGACTAGCTGAATAACAAGATCCCAATAAGAAAAAGGGAAAGAAAAAAATGAAAGTTAAAGAATAAAAGGAAAAGAGTAAGAAATAAGGCTAGGCACCAAGGGTTTGAATCTTGGGGCAAGTGTCTGTGGTGTTCCTGTGTAAGGGATTTACTTGGATGAATAAGCTCTTAGGGATGCCTTATCAATTGGTAACTTGGGTTAACTAACTCGGGATTATCAGCTGAAAGTCCACTATCAAGAGTAACCTTTGCTACAGAATGCTTAGTAACCCAAAGAGGTGCTGGATACCAAGGTCTCAAGAAAAGAAAATAACAAACCATGTGCCTGTGGTGTGTATGTATGGGGGAAAGAGACTTGAGAGAGTAAGCCCTTAGGGGTGTCTCAACACCTAGCACCTTGAACCAACTGGTTCGGGAGTGCTGGCTGAAAGCTTATCTTAAAGAGTCGCCCCCTCACAGAGCACCTAGTCTAAGAATACAAATAAGCCCTGAAATGACAAAAAGGATCAATGAATAAAAGTTTCGTAAGGTGCAGTCAAGTGGGTATTCCAGGACATGATAAAGGTCTGAAAGCCAGTGAAGGAATGAACCTAAGTTTCTATGCATGAAACCACCATAAAACCATGGACATTACTTCCACAATAATGACTCATTTCTCTGGGCATTTCATTCATCATTCTCTTGTTCCAGTACTTGCTTAGGGACAAGCAAGCTTTAAGTTTGGTGTTGTGATGCCGGGGCATTTTGGCCAGCTTCACTGACCTTTTTTTTACTGTTTTAGGGTAGTTTCATGCATTTTCTTAGGAAATAAGCAAGTTTTGGGTAGAATTTCACTTAGATCTTGATTCAAGCAAACATGGTGCACTTTACATGGTTTCATGAGAATTATGCATGAATTATATGACAAATTAGATGATGCATGTCTCATGATGTGGATTAGAACTTTGATGCACTTTATTGCTTAACTTCAAGACAAAGGAAGCAAGAAAGAACCACGTTAGCAGCCACGTTAGTCTAACTAACGTGACCACTAACGTGGAATGGGGGCTAGATTGCAATGTTAATTAGAAAAGTAATCGCCAATAACGTCCTCGAAGACATCATAGCCCACGTTAAGAGTCACGTTAACTAAGTTAACGTGAACTCTAATGTGGAAGAAAGAAAGTGGAGCCAACGTAAGTGACACTCACCTTTGTCACTAACGTTGGACCAAGCTCATATTGGCCACGTTAGCCTCCACGTTAACTAAGTTAACATGGACTCTAACGTTGGGAAGCAAAAGAATGGCCAACGTTAGTGACTCTCACCATTGTCACTAACGTTGGACTAAGCCACTTTGAGCTATGTTAACTCCCACGTTAACTAAGTTAACGTGGAAGCTAACGTAGAGAAAGCAAACAATCGCCAACGTTAGTGACACTCACCTTTGTCACTAACGTTGGAATGAGCCACAATGAGCCACTATGAGCCACGTTAACTCCCACGTTAACTTAGTTAACGTGGAAGCTAACGTTGAGGATAGGATGATGAGCCAACGTTAGGGTACTTCACACTTTCTCTCTGCAAGTAAAGCTAAGCCCACTGAAGAGGATAACTGCTTCAAACTCAAGATCCAAATGCCCATATCCAAGACTTGAAGAACCAACTAGAAGATCAGAAGAGTAGTATATATAGGGGTAGTTTTGAATTAAAGAGAAGCTTTTGGATGGAGTTGGAAATTGGAGAACTTCTCTCTGTATAATTTTACTTTCTCTACACTTCTAGTTTACTTTTCATGATGTATTTTCCATCTCTGTTTTCCATTTCCAGAGCTATGAACAACTAAACCCACCTTCATTGGGTTAGAGAGCTCTGTTGTAATTTGATGGATCAATATTAGTTTTCATTATTCTTCTTCTATCTTTTCTCTTGATTTTACTAGAAAGCTTTTCAGCTCTTTACTTTCAGCATTTACATTTTATGCTATTTACTTTCCCGCCATTTAATTTTCTGCAACTCTCAAACCAAATTCTGCTTTGCTCAACTAGAACATTCCTCTAATTAAAGTTGCTTAACCAATCAATCCCTGTGGGATTCGACCTCACTCTATTGTGAATTTTTACTTGACGACAATTTGGTATACTTGCCAAAGGAAAATTGTTGAGAGACAAGTTTTCGTGCATCACAAATCTCTCAAGATTCAAGCCCTTGGTGCCTAGCCTTATTTCTTATTACTTTTCTTTCTTTTTCAACTCTTATTGTTCTTTTCCTTTTTCTTATTAGGATCTTGTTATTTAGCTGGTCTCATGTGGTGTGTTTCAAGCATATGACTTCAGGACAGATAGTTGCCTTCCTACCTTGTTGGTGAACTAACTTAGCTAATCTATTACCACACCACAAACTTAGGAACTCACTCCACAATATGAAACTCACTCTAGTCTTTCATAGCATACATTCTCTTTTTATTTGATTCAAAAGGACAAGCATACAAGTAAGCAAGGTGAAGATGCAACAGTGACATTAGACTAGCAAGCATAGACCTAAGCAATGACAACATAAAGGCAGAATTTAAAATCCTAAACTACCATCGAAACATGTTCTATTTCATACATGATTTTCCTTATTTAAAGCTTTGAAAAAGATGGAACAAAGAGGGAACTCCACCACCTTTTACTCATGGGAGTGCTCATGCTCTCCCTCTTGTTTGTCCTCTTTGTGTTTTTCTTGAGTGCTTGAACTCCCACTTCCCTTGCCTTTTCCAATCAACTTTTTCCAGAAGCCAGCATCTTCCATCTTCTTTTTCAATGTTTCTTTCTGCTGTTTCACCTTCCTTTTCTCTTGTTCTGTTAGCTCTTTTTGGACTTCATCATACCTAGGGATTGCAGAGTGTAGATTATGCATATGACCAGACATATAGTTCAACTTGGCTTGAGTGTTTATGTTGAACTCCTCCCTATGTAGTTGCCGTCCTTCATTCAGTACGCTGAACTCATTGAATGCCTTCGTCTGAGCTAGCTGTCGTTGGTTGAGTTCTTGAAGGCGTTTGTCTTGACACTCTTGCCTTTCAGTCACTTGATTAATGGCTTGAGTGAGCTGGGAGTAATGTTCCATTTGCTGTTTCTGCCACTCCCCTTGTTGATTCATCCAATTAGAAAGCAGTTCTTCTTGACGATCCATCCTTTGGGCTTGAATGTGCAGTTGTTGTTCTTGTCCCTCCATATAACTCCTTGCTAGCTCCTCAATGGCTCCGTGAATGTGATTCAAGTTGATGTTGGTTGGATCATAGTACTCTTCTTGCTGGTATTCTTCTTGATGAGATTCTTCTCGGTGAGGTCCCTCTTGTGCTGTTCTTTCCCCTATTTGAGGCCTTCTTTGTTGTTGGCCGGGTGCCACATAAGTTATTCGTTGTAGCATGACTGACCTTCCAGGGTTCACCCAACTTGGATTGCTGTCCTCGAAGACTACCTTGGCTTTCGTACACAGTCTAAGGATGGTGCTGGGGTACCAAAGTCTAGCACCTGGATCATTCTTCTCGGCTGACTCTTGAATCCCCTCAGCTATAATCTCGTGCACATTGATGCCTCCACCCTTTATTAAGCAATGTACCATAGTAGCTCGAGTAGTGTTAACCTCCGAATTGTTCGCGGCTGGGAGGATAGATCTCCTCACGAGCTCAAACCATCCCTTGGCTTCCGGGATGAGGTCTCCTCTCCTGATGAACCGGGGTCTCCTATCTGAATACCTTTCCCAGTCAAATCCTATAACACACATATCGTTCATAATTTCTTCAAGTTCATCATTGTCGGGGCCATTACTTATTCTTACATGATAACTAGGCTCATCAAAATGTGGCGATTTCAGCTGAAGAGTCCTTGTTATGGCATTGGGGCTAAAGTCCACCTCTGTTCCTCTCACATAACTTTTGAAGGTGGGGGCCTTGGTTTTGTCTTCTCTGACCACATTTGCATAGAACTCTTTGATGAGGTTTGCATTTATCCTTGCTTCTGGGTTCGTGAACCTTTGCTAGCCCCTTTGTTCAATCTTCTCTCGAATCTGTGGGCACTCATCCTCGTTAAACTGGAATGTTAACTCAAGCAATATCTTTTTGAGCTTTATCCGTTCGAATTCGAGTTCATGGAATGCAGTTTTGAATTTCCCTTCATCGAAAGGGATGCTCTCCACCGGTTCCTTCCTCTTTTGCCTCTTGGAGCTCGATGATGCCATGAGTAGGAGTTGATATGTGAAGGTGAAGAGTGTGTCTTTGATGGGTAAAAAGGGAGTTGGGTGCCGAGAGTGGGAAGTGTAACGGATGGAAATGGAATGTGAAAGGGAGTATGGAATAAGAATCTCTTATATAGAGAAATGGTGTGTAGATGAAAAGTGTGGATTGAATGTGTAGGTCTATGATGAACGGATGAGATTTAGTATGGGATGGGCACAAGGATCATCAACTTTATGGAGAGGTTAGTTCAGTTTCCAAGCGTGTTCTTCTTCCAATGTTGCATGGCAATATTTTCCAATGCATCCCCCTTGAAAACACGTGTATAGTGCTTCTCCTTTTGTGGTGGCCGAATCCTCCTTCTTCAATTGTCCCATCAATTTTCCTACAAATAAAGGGATGTGATTAATGAATTTATGGAAAATGGTGGCAAAATTTAAAAGAAAAGAAAGAGTAACTACTTTTTAAAATTTTTGTTGTTAACTGACTAAGTGCTATTCATAAGTACAAACCAACTAACTGATTGATTGTCCATGTATGCAACATTGGTGACACCAAACTTAGTTTGTGGCCACATGGAGTAAAAGGAGTTGTTCAAGGTTCTAAGAGTGACATGATATGAATTGCATTCATGTTCTCTTAGTGTGCCTTGAACACCAAACTTGTTCTTCACTATGTGTTGCAAACAGGAAAGATTCGGTCAAGTGTATGTCAAAGTTGATTTGGACTTCATGAACCTTGCATTATTAACTACTTTTAAAAGCATATAAAACATGGGTTGCCTCTCATGAAGCGCTTCTTTAGCGTCACTAGCTTGATGTTCTGCCCTTTGTCAGGGTGGTTGGTAATGCTTCAGATCTTTCCCTCTTACAGTAAACCTATATCCATTGGCTTCATCAAGGATCTCTACATGTTCTAGGGAGAGAACTTTGTTGATGGTGAAAACCTTAGGTAGCTGAGATGGAATGGTGGGGAGATGAGGTGGGATATCTAGGAAGTAAGCTGAGATCACTTTATCCCCTGAAGAGAAATCCTCTGTAGGGATCTTCTTGTTCCTCCATCCCCTTGGTTCCTTATTCTTTGTTCCTTTTGATGTTGCCCTACTCTTTGTGGCCTCTTCTTTCAAGAAAATTTTGTTGCTGGTCTCATATGACTCTGGTGGTTTAGGTTCCTCCTGATTTCCCTTGAGCTGTGACAGCTGCTGATTATCTTGTTCATCAACCAAAGGGATTCCCTGTGATTCAATGCTTGTTTCTTCCACCAGTGCTTTGTCGTGCTCTTTCCTTGGTTCCTTGCTTTCCTGATCTGCTTCTTGTGAGGGTTTGAAGACATTGAATGCGAGTTGTTCGTCATGTATCCTCAATATTAGCTCTCCTCGCTCCACATCTATGAGCGCTCTGGCTGTAGCTAGGAATGGTCTTCCCAATATGATTGGGTGAAGGTGACTCTCTTCCATTTCCAATATGACAAAGTATGTAGGAAGGAAGTAGTTCCCAACCTTCACTAACACGTTTTTCACCACTCCCACTGCTTGTTTTTGAGTTTTGTCAGCCAGCCTGATGACTACATCTGTGGGCATTAGCTCATTGATCTGCAACTTCTTCATAAGGGATAAAGGCATTAAGTTGATGCTTGCTCCCAGATCACAGAGTCCTTTGTCAAACATTGTTTCTCCTATGGCACAGGGGATGTGAAAACTCCCTGGGTCCTTTCTTTTTGTAGGCAACACTGGTTGAATGAGAGTACTGCACTCCTTATTCATCACTATTGTTTGTCCTCCCTTGAGTGAGCTTTTCCTGGTCAGCAACTCTTTCATATACTTAATGTATGAGGGCATTTGTTGGAGAGCCTTGATGAATGGTATGTTCACATGGAGAGATGCAAATATGTCAAGAAACCTTGAGTATATTCTCTTTTCTACACCACCTTTGAGTCTTTGGAGAAAAGGTGCACAGAGTCTCAGTATCTCCTTCTGTGAAATTTTGGTTTCTTGGTGATCCTCTTCCTGTTTCTCTGCTGATGTGTCTCCAGGTTGTTCTAATGGTTTGTTCGGCTCTTCCTCAGTCCCTTTATCACTTGTAGTGACCATCTTGCAGTCTTCCCATCTTACTTTCTTTGTTTCACCTCTCGGGTTTTTCTCTGTGTCACTTGGGAAGCCGTCAGTGGGTTTGGGAATTTTCTTAGAGAGGTATCCCACTTGAAATTCTAGCCTCTGAATGGTGTCTCCCTGGTTTTTGAGATTAGCTCGCACCTCCTCTTTGAACACCTTGTTATCTTGGATTTCCTTACATATGCCTTCAAGTAGAGTCTCAATCCTTGATAGTCTTTCTTCCGATGATGGTGAGTTGAGATTGGAGGGATGAGAAAGGCCATTTTGGCTTTGGTATGGATGTTGAGGTGTGTTGTTAGGTGGGTGTTGAGATGATCTCTGTGTGGAATGTTGGTGAGCTGCATTGTTGTTGGGGTTATGGCGTCTCTGATCTTGGCCTTGGTCTTGTTGATTTCCCCACCCAAAGTTTGGGTGGTTCCTCCAACCAGGATTGTAAGTCTTGGATTATGGGTCATGGTTCTACCTAGGTGGATTTCCAATGTAGTTGGCTTGTTCCTGATCACCCTCTGCTTCTTCATTCACTCCTTCTTGAGCTGCTGTTGAGGTGGTGATTGCTGCTACTTGGTTCCTCTCCATCTTCTTGGTAAGATCAGCGAGCTGCTTGGTAATCAGCTTGTTTTGGGCCAGCAGTGCATCCATATTGTTTAGCTCCATTACTCCTCTAGTGTTGCCCCTTTCAGAGGCATAGAAGTAGTCATTCTCAGCTACAGTCTCAATGACATCTATGGCTTTTTCAATGGTCTTCTTCTTGTTCAGAGATCCCCCGAATGAGTGGTCTACTGCCTTCTTTGATTCATCAGAAAGACCTTCGTAGAAAATGTGTAACTGCACCCATTCATTGAACATATCTGGTGGGCACCTTCTTGTCAGATCCTTAAACCTCTCACATGCTTCATATAGAGTCTCACCATCTTGTTGCCTGAAAGTTTGAACCTCATCTCCCAACCTGTTGATTCTTTGAGGTGGATAGAATCTCGCCAAGAATTTGTTCACCACATCTTCCCAGGTTGTTAAGCTCTCCTTCGGGAAGGATTCCAGCCATTTAGATGCCTTGTCCTTTAGTGAGAAGGGGAGTAGAAGCAGTCTATAGGTGTCAGGATGAACACCATTAGACTTTACAGTATCACATATCCTCAGGAAGGTGGTTAGATGTTGATTGGGGTCTTCTTGGACACCTCCTCCGAACGAACAGTTGTTCTGAACAAGGGTGATGAGCTGTGGCTTTAGTTCAAAGTTGTTGGCATGTATGGTTGGCTTTTGGATGCTACTTCCACAGTTTCCTGGGTTTGGATTGATGTAAGATCCTAGAACTCTTCTCTCTTGCCCAGCATGATGCACTGGGCCTTCTCTGCCATGGTTGTGAGCCTCTTCTTCATGATGGTTCTCCATATTCTCATCCATGTCTGGTTCAAAATACTCCTCTTCTTCCTCCGTACCAACTACTCTCTTTCCTCTTGCTTCCCTCTTTAATCTAAGGAAGGTCCTTTCAGGTTCAGAATCAAAGGAAGTTGAAGCCCCGCTTCTTCTACCTGTCATACAACCAACAAGGCAAAAGCAAGAAGGGGGTAGATGCAGAGAGTATTCTTGTTAGAAATGCTATTAGTGTGAGTGATGCAATATATCAAACAGTTAGTGGGTTAGTGAACTGAATTGTAAAAAACTAAGAAAAGGTTAGGGGAAAAGGAAGAAAACAGCTAAACTAAAAATGCTCAATCTAGTTATCCACCAATTTAATCATTGTTGATGCAAAATCAATCCCCGGCAATGGCGCCATAAACTTGATGCACAGAAACTTGTCTCTCAACAAATTTCCCTCGGCAAGTATACCGAATTGTCGTCAAGTAAAAACTCACAATAGAGTGAGGTCGAATCCCACAGGGATTGATTGGTCAATCAACTTTAATTAGAGGAATGTTCTAGTTGAGCTAAGCAGAATTTGATTTGAGAATTGCAGGAAATTAAATGGCGGGAAAGTAAATGGCAGAAAATGTAAATGCTGGAAATAAAGAGTTGAATATAAATGACGGAAAGTAAATTGCAGAATCTTAAATGGGGAATGGGGAATTCAGCATGAAAGTAAATGGCAGAAAGTAAAGAGAATGGGTAAGATCAGAAATGGGAAATTCATTGAGCTTAGGAGATGTTGCATTCTCCGGATCAAGTTCATTTTCATCTCTTCCTCAATCAATGCATTCATTGATCTCCTTCGCAATCTTAAGTGATTGAATTCCAATTTCTTAGTAATTCAATCTCTCAAATCTTGATCAATAGCCAATTCCTTGGTCTAATTGCTCATGAGAAGAGATGAAGTATGGTCACTGATTATACCACATGTATTTCCAAATCAAAGTATTGGGAGAATTATATGTCACCATATCCGCCCAACCCCTAATTTGGTCCAACATGAGAAAGCATTTCTAGCATGATCCCTTCATTCCTCTTCCAAGGTTCCGAAGAGATCCAAGTATGAATAGCTTCTTTTCCAAGATAACTACCCAATTGGATGAAGATTGAAAGCTTTCTAGTAAAATCAAGAGAATAGAAAGAAGAAGAGTAATGAAAACTATTATTGATCCATCAAATTACAACAGAGCTCCCTAACCCAATGAAAGGGGTTTATTTGTTCATGGCTTTGGGAATGGAAAACAAAGATGGAGAATGCATTCTGAAAAGTAAAACTAGAAGTTGTAGAGAAAGTAAAATTATACAGAGAGTAGTCCTCTCAATCCAAAAGTTTTTTTTCTAGTTCAAAACTACTCCTATTTATACTACTCTTTTGATCTTCTAGTTGGCTCTCCAAGTCTTGGATATGGGCCTTTGCATCTTGAGTTGAAGCAGTTATCATCTTTAGTGGGCTCAGTTTACTTGCAAAGAAAGTGTGCAATAGGCATGGACTTTAGCTTAGGGCGTTAGTGGTGTTAACGTTAAGTGAAAATGTGGGGTCGAGAACGTTAGTGATAATCACCTTTTTCACTAACATTCCTAACCCAAAATGGTCCACGTTAACTTCAACGTTAGTGGCACTAACGTGACCACTAACGTTGCCTCTTGGCCCTTCGCAAATGTTACTGGGGTTTACCTTTCCCAATAACGTTGAGGGTACCCCTTTCTCCTTACGTTAGAGTTCACGTTAGTATAGTTAACGTGACCATTAACGTAGGCTTGCCAAATCTTCGAGAGCGTTAGTGACACCTACCTTTTTCACTAACGCTCCCAAACACCCCTTTCCCACGTTAGTGCCTCACGTTAATTACATTAACGTGACCACTAATGTGGTGTTGGTTGCCATCTCCAACGTTAGTGACAAAGGTGAGTGTCACTAACGTTGCCATTGTCTTCCTCTTCCACGTTAGAGTTCACGTTAACTGAGCTAACGTGACTCTTAACGTGGCCAGTTGCCCTTTTGGAGCGTTAGTGGCACTCACTTTTACCACTAACGCTTGGAGCTTTCTTTTCCTCCACGTTAACTACCACGTTAATGTAGTTAACATGGTAATTAACGTGGGCTATGGTGGCTTCGAAGACGTTATTGACGATCACTTTTCTCATTAACGTTGCAAGCTAGCTCCCATTCCACGTTAGTGGTCACGTTAGTTAGACTAACGTGGCTACTAACGTGGCTTTTTCTTGCTTCCTTGTCCTGAAATCAAGCAAATAAAGTGCATCAAAGCTCTAATCCAAGTTATGAGTCATGCATCGTCCAATTTATCATTAAATTCATGCATAATTCTCATGAAATCATATAAAATTCACAATGTTTGCTTGAATCAAGATGTAAGTGAAATTCTACCCAAATTTTGCTTATTTCCTAAGAAAATGCATGAAACTACCCTAAAACAGTAAAGAAAAGGTCAGTGAAACTGGCCAAAATGCCCTGGCATCACAACTCTTGAATTTTATTGAATTATCTATGAAAAGAAAACTACCTCCAGTTGGGTTGCCTCCCAACAAGCGCTTGTTTATCGTCATTAGCTTGACATCTTTCATCCTTGTTCATCCCAGCTCATGAATGCTTTCTTCTTTGTTCCAAGATCCTCCTAGATAATGCTTAGCTCTGTGAGCATTTACTGTGAATGTGTCCTTTGTAGCTTCATTCAGAAGTTCAAGGCTGCCATATAGGAGTACTTTGGTCACCAGATAAGGACCAGTCCATTTGGACTTGAGTTTGCCTGGAAAAATCTTGAGTCTGGAATTATATAAGAGCACTTGTTGTCCTGGTTTGAACTCCTTTTTCAAGATTTTCTTATCATGCCACTTTTTAGCTCTCTCTTTGTATATCTTGGCATTCTCATAAGCTTCCAATCTGAATTCATCCAGTTCATTGAGTTGCAATAGCCTTCTCTCTACTGCTGCTTGAGAATCAAGATTGAGGAGCTTAGTGGCCCAGAAAGCTTTGTGTTCAAGCTCCACAGGAAGGTGACAAGATTTGCCATAGATTAGCTGAAATGGTGACTTCCCAATTAGAGTTTTGAATGCTGTTCTATATGCCCATAGAGCATCATCCAATTTTCTTGCCCAGTCTTTCCTTGTGATCCCCACTGTCTTCTCTAAAATTTTTTCAACTCCCTGTTTGCCAATTTAGTCTAGCCATTAGTCTGAGGGTGATATGGTGTGGCCACTTTGTGAATTACTCCATATTTGTGGAGCACCTTTTCCATCTGTCTGTTGTAAAAGTGGCTGCCACCATCACTAATGAGGCCTTTAGGTACCCCATATCTAGTGAAGATGTGTCTCTTAAGAAATTGAAGAACAATTGGTTCATCACAGGTAGTTGTTGCTATGGCTTCTATCCACTTGGAAACATATTCCACTGCTACCAGTATGTACTTGAAAGAGTATGATGGGGGAAACGGTCCCATGAAATCTATGCCCCAAAGATCAAACAACTATACTTCCAGAATGTAGTTTTGAGGCATTTCATTTCTCCTTGTTAGTCCTCCAGCACTTTGACATTCATTGCATTGATTCACAAATTCTCTGGCATCTTGGAATATGGTTGGCCAATAAAAACCACTTTGAAATACTTTGGCATCTGTTCTTTTTGGCCCAAAGTGTCCACCATAAGCTGAACCATGATAGTGCCACAGTATGTCTCTCATCTCAGTTTCAGGGATACACCTTGTTCATGCCTGGGTCAAGCTGTCCGACCCGGGATGATTGAAGACAAGTCGACCGACCTCTTCAGGTCTGGATTCCCCGACCGCTTCTTAAAGAGTTCGGCCAAATCGCTACAAAGGCCCAAGAAAGGCCCAAACGAAGGAACATAGCCCAATCTAAAGGCAGCCAAAGCCAAGAAAGATAAGGGCGGTTCTCCTTAAAGATAAGATGACTTTACTCAAAGATAAGATAAGATAACTAACTTATCTTAACAAGAAGGTCATTCCACACTACTATAAATACGCTGGAGCACCCAAGTATAACTCATACTCTGATTCTACTAAAAAATCTGCTTAAAGCTCATGCTAACTTAAGCATCGAAGTCTCTTGCAGGTACCACCACCCTCTGGTGATGAAGGTTCAGCAACATCTCCAGCTCTGCTAGTTCCACCAGGTCAGACACGACAGCTCCGGCCACCAACAGAAGATCTCATCCGAGATCGACCTTCAGTTTCAGGTAACCCTTGGAACATTGGTGCCGTTGCCAGGGAACCTAGAAGTCATCCCATCATCATGGCGGACGACACCACCAACAATCACAATTCTGATTTGGAATATCGGACGCTGCATAGGAACGCGGACACCACACCCAAAGATACACCTCAGCAAAACGGAGAAAAGCATTCTCCAAATACAGAAATTTTAGAAGCCCTCCGAGAACAATAAAATCGGCTTAAGCAGCTCGAACAGGAGGCCGAATTCCAACGCGAAGCTGAAAGAAGCCTCCGAAGAGAAACTAGGCGACGCTGAGAGTTAGAGGACAAGCTCCTAAAATTCGAAGCCGACCTAAAAACCAAAACCATTCAACCCGGTCCGGAGGAAAACTCCCACAAAGATCAAGATTCCTTCACTAAAGAAATCATGAAAGCTAAAGTTCCGAAGGATTTTAAAGCTCCCGACATGACCCCATTGATGAGCGGATAATTTATACGCTTTTTGGCATTGTTTTTAGTATGTTTTTAGTATATTTTAATTAGTTTTTATTATATTTTTATTAGTATGTAGCCATTGACAATGGTGATGCCCAACATAAAGCTTGCCATGGAAAGGAGTATGAATGATTGGAAGAAGACAATAGGAAAGCAGAGGTTCAAGGGGAACAAAGCATCTTCATACGCTTATCTGAAATCCACCAATGAATTATATAAGTATCTCTATCTTTATTTTATGTTTATTTTCATCACCTTAAACTCCATAACCATTTGAATCCACCTGACTGAGATTTACAAGATGACCATAGCTTGCTTCAAGCCGACAATCTCCGTGAGATCGACCCTTACTCACGTAAGGTTTATTACTTGGACGACCCAGTGCACTTGCTGGTTAGTTGTGCGGAATTGTGACAAAGTGTGATTCACGTTTAAGAGCTCCAAGTCTTTGGCGCCAGTGTTGATGATCACAATTTCGTGCACCACTCATACGACGGTACCTCCGATCCAAGCCATCATCTCAGCGATTTCAGAAGCAGAATGTATCTCACCGATGCCTCAAACGCTATTTGTTGCAAATCCTTCCCAACAACCCTAACAAAGAGAGCTATTAAGTGGTTCGACAGTCTGCCTCCTAGGTCCATCACAAGTTTTGATAACTTAGCCAAGAAGTTTCTTGCCAGATTTTCCATTCAGAAGGACAAAACCAAACACGCCCCAAGCCTATTAGAAATCAAACAAGGAGATCGGGAGAGTCTTTGATCTTACATAGAAAGATTCAACAAAGCATGCCTAGACATACAAAGCCTACCAACAGAAGCAGCCATTATGGGTCTCATCAATGGCCTGCGGGAAGGACCCTTTAGTCACTATATATCAAAGAAACACCCAACAACTTTAAATGAAGTGCAAGAACGGGCAGAGAAGTATATCAACATGGAAGAAAATTCTCGGTTAGGAGAGACCTCAAAATTCGGATTCTCCTACTCCTCTCGGGATAAGGATCAAGAGTCCAAGCAAAAAGATCAACATGGAGAGAGGCCTAAAAAATACCATAATTACACACATCTTCGGGTGTCTCTTGTGAACGTTTTCCGAGAAGTATACCACACTGGAAAGATTCCACCACCTCGTCCAATCAAAAGCAAAAAAGGAAGGGGAAATCAGACAGAATACTATGAATACCACCGAATCTATGGACACCCTACAAACGAGTTTTTCGACTTAAAGAATGTCATAGAAAAATTGGTAAGAGAGGGGCGACTAGATCGATACTTAGCCAACAAAACGGATGAACCCAGAAAAAGAAGAAGAGATGAAGAGCTCGGACGAGCTGAACAACCACCCCGAACCCCAGAGAGGCACGTTCACATGATAAATGCAGGATTCGCAGGAGGAGAGATCTCCAAATCATCTTGCAAAAGGCACCTTAAAGAAGTATATCATGTTGGAGGAGAAGAAGGACCACCCGACCTCCCTACTATTACTTTTACCCAGGAAGATGCTGCAGGCATCATCTCGGGACATGAGGATCCAATGGTCATTACTATCATATTGGCCAATGCCAATCTCCATCACAAATTGGTAGACGAAGGAAGCTTGGCGGATATCTTGTTTAAATCTGCCTTCGACAAACTCGGCCTACAAGAAAAAGAGTTCAGAGCATATCCGAATAGCTTGTTTGGACTAGGAGATATTCCAATCCAACCCCTTGGATATATATCACTACATACAACCCTTGGAAAGGGAACCTGATCAAGTACATTCAACATAGACTACATTGTAGTCGACGCAAGCTCAGCCTACAATGCCCTGATAGGTCGGACAACGCTAAATCAGCTTGTCACAGTAGTTTTGACTCCACATTTATGCATGAAGTTTCCAACCCCAAAAGGGATAGCCATAATAAAAGGAGACCAGAAAATTGCGTGACACTGTTACAACGAAAGTCTGAACCTTAAAGGCAAAGGAGAAGAAATCAACAGTATCGAACTTGGAGGAGTTCAAGGTAAGGAAAAACTTCGTCTGCAACCGGAGGGTGAGATCGAAGAAGTCCAGATCGGAGATATCCCAGATAAAACAATAAATATTGGGGCGACTTTGAAAAGAGACATAAAGGAGTCTCTAATACAGTTCCTAAGAGATAATGCCGACCTCTTTGCATGGAAAGCCGCAAATATGCCAGGCATAGATCTTAAACTAATGTGCCACAAACTGGTAGTATACCCAGGATCTCGGCCAGTATAACAGAAGCGTTGAAAGCTCGGACCAGAGAGATCCTAAGCTGTGGAAGAACAGGTACTAGCTCTACTAGAGGTAGGATTCATAAGAGAATTCAAGTATCTACTATGGCTGGCCAACGTTGTATTAGTGAAAAAGTCAAATGGGAAATGGCGAATGTGCACTGATTATACCGACCTCAATAAAGCCTGTCCAAAAGATCCTTATCCACTCCCAAGCATAGACGCTCTAGTGGATGCCTCCTCCGGATATAAGTACATTTCCTTCATGGATGCTTATTGTAACAACCCCGGTTTTCGAGTACGTGAGATCTTTTTTGAAAGTACGGATTTCTCCGAAGGATCAGTAAGGGGAAAACCTTTGATATATCATCAAGTATCTCAATCCTCATTGTCATTATGTTATCTTTAAGCTAGAACCTTTTCTAAGGCAAGCTCGATAACGCGGTCACGAAGAACCTAGTTTTTGAACCGTATCGGTTAGGAGTTTTGATTCGGTTTTTCGTAAATAGACTCAGTTTGACAAATCGGACTCGATTTATGAGATAAGAGAGATAATAGAATGATATTATCATTATATTAGTATTATAAGCTTCTTGAATGATATTATAAGGTTACCTGGTCAGTTTTAGTTAAAAACAGAAAATCGGTTTAACCGGGTTCACAGTTTACTGGTGCAGCTTAGCACCAGCACTCTCTGATTACTTTAGCAATGCTAAGGCCTCATTAGTCATGTTTTATTCTCATAATAAATATGTTACTAGTGTCATTTATGCTAGTAGCTTAGAAAATAATTTTTAGAGATGTTTTTACAAATGTTCCGATACATCTAGTTTTAGTAGTTGTACACCTGAGATATTTTAATATTATTTTAATCCACCTCCAAGCCAACCAATCACAACTCACCCTTCACCCCCAAAACCCCCAAGGCTGGCTCATTTTCACTTTGTGGCCGAAAATAGGAAGAGAGAAAAAGAGAGAAAAGTTCTTAGTTCCAAATCTTCAAAGCTTGATTTCTGCTGAACTAAAACTCAAATCAAAATTCCAATCTGACCAAAATGATCCTCTCTTATTTCTTTACATGATCATATGACTTATCAAGGCTGGAATCAAGGTGAGTTGGCTGCACCATCTCTCTTTTGATTCGGTTTCAAGGAAACATGTTTAAACATGTGTTTTCTTGATGTTCTTCCTTAGGAATCATGCTTAACTTGACTTGAGGGCCAAGAAACGTGAACTTCCAGCAAGTCTAAGGTTAGAAATCACTTCCTAACATGCTGAGTGAGATTTGGTTAGTTGAGGGTTTTTGGATTTAAAGTTGTTCTTGATGTGATTTAGGAGGAAAAAGTGCTTAAGGACCACCTGAAAGTCTAACTGAATTAGGAGCAGCAAAACCAGGTAGGGTTTGACGAAATTAATCTTGATTGATTTTGTTTGAGTTGTATGATTATGATATGTTTTGGATGTGCTTGAAATTGATTGTTTATATGATTGATTCTTGTTGAAATTTTGGTGAAAATTTGATGAAATTTGATGATATTCAACTTGAAACTTATGTTCTTCATGGCTGCTGAAAAACCGAACCCTAATCCTTAAATTGGGGTTCAATTTGTGTTAAAATCATGTAGAAGAGATGGGGTTTTAGTGGCTGCTAATTTAATTTGAATTATGGTGAAAATCGGTTGCTGAAACGATTGAAAAACGGGTAAAAACATAGAAATAATCTGAAGAATATACGAAGAACACGAAGAACACTTTGAGTGTGGTGAAGGACATTGAAGAACACCTTTTAGATCTTAGAAAGGGCAAGGAAGTAAATATTTTGGTGTTTGGGGGGGTTATTTTGTAATTTCTAAAAGTTAGGGTGGTAAAAGTAGAAATATTAAAAGTTACGGGTGGTAAAAAGTGAATTTTAAAGGTTAAAAGTAAAAGTTAAGTTAATTTTCGAAAATTAATGATAAAATAATAAATAATAATAAAATATTAAATAATAATATTTAATTAAAAATAATATTTTAATAAAAATAATAAAATAATGTGAAAAAGGTAGTTTTCTGTAAAAGTTTTAGAAAGACAACTTTAGGTGCAGAATCTCATAATTACCTTCATAAAACACTTAGGGAGTGGTAATAACATGTTAGTGAGGCAAAGATAAAGAAAAGATAAAAAGTTAAAGAAAAGTTAAAAATCAAAGAAAAAGTCTGTAAAATTTTAATGACAGAAAAACAGACAGAGACTAGTGAACGAACTAGGGCAATTTAGTTAGTACTTGAGTTGCGACTAGGATTAGGTATTATATGAAAAGATAAACTATTTCAGTATAGACTTAATGAACCTATACTTGGGACATGCTAACTATTCATACCGAAATTTACATAAGCTTTAAATACATACGTTAAGCAAAGATGTCAGAGCAGAATAGAGAAACACATAGAACAGAGTAACCAGAGCAGAGTAAAGAGATACAAAGAACAGAGTAACCAGAGCAGAGTAAAAAGATACAGAGAAAAGAGAAACTAGAACAGAGTAAAGAGATATAAAGAGAAGAGTAATATAATAAAGAGAGAAATTAAGTTACCTACAGCTATTTTCTGCTTCCCCAGAGCAGAGCAGAGTATATATATATTTTCCTGCAGTAAGCAGAGGCTGTCTCAAATGAGCGGCAATTATTATATGCGCATTTATTTAGGAACGGAAAATTGTATCCAGGAAATCGGGATTACTCGTGACCGGATAAATGTCAGGATTGCGGGCAGCCAACGGACACATGAGCTCATGGCCTGCGCTAGGGCTAGACATGCATCATTCTTGTCTACGCATCATTCTCTGCTGCATTCTTTTCTGTGTGTGATCTATTTCTTTATATTTGTCTGCTTGTACGCTATTTCTGTGTTTTGTTTTCCTGTATTCTTTTGTTTGTGTTCTGCTTTCTGTTGTCTCTACTTTCTCTTTCTATCTTTATCTTCTGTTTACTGCTTTGCTATATTATGTTATTCGTCTGCTAATCGACTCCAAATAAATGAACGTAACTAATAACCCCGGCTCTACTAAGAACTCCCCAGTTCTTACCCCCTTATTTCCCTTCCTCCCCTTCAGATGGAGATGGGCATGATATTCTATGAGTTCGAGGACCCTTACGTTTACGAGGATCCAGTGTACTATGGTTACTACATTTTGAGTGCGGAGCCTCGTATGAGACGTTACGTGTTACAAAATTTCCCTTTTTAACATCCTCTGTCTAGTCCACTTTTTGATCCTGACGCACCCTACAACTTTCCCTTGTCCTGGTTACTCCCTGATGCACCTGTACATCCTTTTCCTGACGGTCCCGGACACCCTATACCAGCTCAACCTTTGAATGTGATGAAACCTGAGCCTATCATTTCTGGTGACTCTGAGTTAGCTGGTGACTACGTACCTGTGATACCACCAGAGTGGGACTTTTCCCCTGAGCCGATCCTTGACTTTCCACAGCCTGCTGAGCCGACACTACCGGACGATGGGATAGCTCCTATTTACGCGAACGGACCTGTGCTCGCGAATGGATTTGTACATAGTGACAGCAATGCTTCTGGTGGATCTGAGGGTATAGTTGTAGCTGCGGATGATAAGGAGGAGAAGGATCCTGAGATAGAGATAGAGCAGGATGAGAAGGTGGACGAGCCTCATGGCGATTCTCCAAACGGTCACGTGTAGAGATAGTTTGACAGCGAAGGGGTATTCTTTTGATGACACTCTAGTCTGACATTATCTGATAGTTAGTCTTTCACTTGTGTTAGAACACCCGAGAGCTGGGAGCTATGTAGTGGTTAGGCTAGCCTGGGTACCAGTTTAGCGGCTTTTTGTATAGGCAGGCCCTGGGAGTGTCGTGTATTTATTAGCTACGTAGGTTGACGAGGACGTAAACTGACTTGATCTTGTGTAAATGCTACATGTTGTGTTATAGTGTACATGATGTATATTATCTGCTATATTTCTATATTTCTCTACGCTTGCTTTCATTGCTCTCAATGTATGTTTGTTTATTTTACATTATCATCCACAGCGAATAAAAAAAAAGTTACTCGTAAAATTGGAAATGTTCTAACAAGGAACAGGCTCATATATTAAGTAATAGTTAATAATTAGGAAGAACAAGTTGGTAACACTTAGCTTCTTGTATGACCATGGCATACTGGGAGCTGGGTCATTACAATTTGGTATCAGAGCAGTTCGTTCCCAATAGATCCTGGGGAGTGGACTGACTATGCTTCATTGCATACTCTGCTTTTGTGTCTCATGCTGTTAGGGTATTTTTAAGATACATTTGGCATGAATGTCTATGAGCGTTCATTTTGGAAATGTTCGTGCCTTACTTGAAATATTAAGACTGATCACCTTAACGTTGATTGTTTGGTGCGGATAGAACCTTAATGACTGCGAATAGGCATAGTTTAATCGAGTTTCGCATGATGAATCGATGCGAGGTACAGCTATCCTCACAGCTGTTATGATCTCCATGGCTATGGCTATATCAGATTTGGATGCTGTAAGGAACGAACATTTATTTTACTTGTGAGGAATCTGGACACAAAGCTAGGATCTACCCAAGAAAATTTGTTCGGAATCTAGTGCGAACTCAGGAATAAGGTCGAGTGTTTGCTATGACTGCTGATGATGCTATGCAATCAGACGCCCTGATCCAAGGTCAGTGTTATGTCAAAAATCGATTTCTAACTGTACTGTATGACTCGGGTGCATCGCATTCCTTTATCTCTTTAACTGTTGCTTGTGAGTTGGGACTAGATTTCTCTGAGTTAAATTTTGATTTAATTGTCCATACACCTGCATCCCAAAATGCTTTGACCAATTTAGTGTGCCTGCAAGTACCATTTACTATTAGGAACAGGACTTTCATACATGATTTAATCTGTTTGCCTCCATGTGGTCTAGAAGTTATTCTAGGGCTAGATTGGTTATCTAAATATCATGTTTTTCATGATTGCTTTGAAAGAACTGCTGTTAATCCATCTGATAGTCCACACACTAAACCAATTCTATCTCATACCTTATATCTAAATTTTGTAAGACTTACCTTAGACGGGAGTGATTATGAGGGGTACGTTCTGTTAGCGGCTAGCTCGAATGATAGTGAATTAAGCCTAGAATAAATCCGAATGGTGAAGGAATTTCCTAATATTTTCTTGGACGACATCCCCGAATTTCCTCCTCAGCGAGAGATAGAATTCAGCATTCAACTAGTACCTGGAACCGGACCAATTTCCATAGCACCATATCGGATGTCACCATTGGAACTTGCAGAGTTGAAGAAGCAGTTAGATGAGCTACTTGGAAAGAAATTTATTCGTTCAAGTGCATCACCATGGGGAGCCCCAGTATTGCTAGTAAAGAGGAAGGACGGTGGAATGAGACTTTGCGTAGATTACCGACAGCTAAATAAGGTCACTATTAAGAACAAGTATCCACTTCCACGGATTGATGATTTGATGTATCAGTTGAAAGGTGCAACTGTGTTCTCTAAGATTGACTTGCGATCGGGTCATCACCAAATTCGAGTAAGCGAGCTAGATATACCAAAGATTGTATTTAGGATTCAGAAATGATGACAATGTTAAGACGTATGGGAGCAGAAGGACCAGAAGCTGTGAGACAGGATCATAGTAGTGTATGGAGGTACAAGAACAGAATTTGTGTGCCTAACTCTGGGATTTGCGACAAAGGATTCTTGCAAAAGCTCATCAAAGTAGATTCTCTATGCATCCTGGAGTAACAAAGATGTATCAAAATTTGAAACAAACGTTCTGGTGGCCGGGCTTGAAAAAAAAAAGGTAGCTTATTGTGTCTCAAAATGTTTAACCTGTCAGAAGGTGAAGGTGGAACATCAGAAGCCGTTAGGAACCCTGCAACCCTTGGAAATACCACAATGGAAATGGGAGCAGACCACTATGGATTTTATCACGAGATTGCCAAGAACCTCAACAGGGCATGATGCCATTTGGGTAATTGTGGACAGGTTAACAAAGTCAGCGCACTTCCTTCTGATTCGAGTTGACTATACTTTAGAAAGGTTGGCACGGATATATATTCAAAAAATCGTACGATTGCACAGGATACCTTCATTAATTGTTTCAGATCGAGATCCGATGTTTACTTCC
Source organism: Arachis ipaensis (assembly GCF_000816755.2). Classification (NCBI taxonomy): domain Eukaryota; kingdom Viridiplantae; phylum Streptophyta; class Magnoliopsida; order Fabales; family Fabaceae; genus Arachis; species Arachis ipaensis. Next base: position 43,820,616 of record NC_029786.2, read on the forward strand.
AGATTCTGGGGAGCTTTCCAGAAAGCGTTGGGAACAGAATTGTACATGAGTACAGCATACCATCCTTAGACAGACGGACAATCAGAGTGGACAATCCAGACATTAGAAGACATGCTAAGATCTTGTGTGATGGATAACCAGGGTAGTTGGGATAAATATTTGCCGTTGGTCGAGTTCGTCTACAACAATAGTTACCAACAAAGTATCGGGATGGCACCTTATGAAGCTCTCTACGGAAGGAGATGTCAGACACCATTGTGCTGGAATGATGATGGAGAAGCTAGTGTCTTAGGTCCAGACTTAGTGCAAGAAACTACTGAGAAGATAAAGGGGATTCGCCAAAAGATCCAGACAGCACAGAGCCGTCAAAAGAGTTATGCCGATAATAGACGTAGACCCTTAGAGTTTAGTGAGGGAGACAATGTTTTTCTAAAAGTAACCCCGACTACTGGAATAGGTAGAGCCCTTAAGGCTAAAAAGCTTAACCCTCGATATATAGGACCTTTCCAAATACTTAAAAGAGTCGGTCTAGTAGCTTATCAAATAGCCCTTCTCCTTACTTATTAAACCTTCATGGTGTTTTTCATGTCTCGCAACATAAGAAATATATTACCGATGAAAGTCACATTTTACAACCAGAAACAGTACAGTTACAAAACAATTTGACATATCAAGCATCACCAGTTCGGATCGTAGAAAGAAGTGATAAGCAGCTAAGAGGCAAAACTGTTCGCTTAGTCAAAGTAGCTTGGGGACAAAAAGTAGAAGAAGAACACACTTGGGAATGGGAAGATAAGATGAAAGCTGATTACCCGCATCTATTCTCAGGTAACTGAAATTTTGAGGGCAAAATTTTCTTTTTGGAGGGTAGAATGTAACAACCCCAGTTTTCGAGTATGCGAGATCTTTTCTGAAAGTACGGATTTCTCTGAAGGATCAGTAAGGGGAAAACCTTTGATATATCATCAAGTATCTCAATCCTCATTATCATTATGTTATATTTAAGCTAGAACCTTTTCTAAGGCAAGCTCGATAACGCGGTCACGAAGAACCTAGTTTTTGAACCGTATCGGTTAGGAGTTTTGATTCGGTTTTTCGTAAATAGTCTCAGTTTGACAAACTGGACTCGATTTATGAGATAAGAGAGATAATAGCATGATATTATCATTATATTAGTATTATAAGCTTCTTGAATGATATTATAAGGTTACCTGGTCAGTTTTAGTTAAAAACAGAAAATCGGTTTAACCGGGTTCACAGTTTACTGGTGCAGCTTAGCACCAGCACTCTCTGATGAATTTAGCAATGCTAAGGCCTCATTATTCATGTTTTATTCTCATAATAAATATGTTACTAGTGTCATTTATGCTAGTAGCTTAGAAAATAATTTTTAGAGATGTTTTTACAAGTGTTCCGATACATCTAGTTTTAGTAGTTATACACCTGAGATATTTTAATATTATTTTAATCCACCTCCAAGCCAACCAATCAAAACTCACCCTACACCCCCAAAACCCCCAAGGCTGGCTCATTTTCACTTTGTGGCCGAAAATAGGAAGAGAGAAAAAGAGAGAAAAGTTCTTAGTTCCAAATCTTCAAAGCTTGATTTCTGCTGAACTAAAACTCAAATCAAAATTCCAATCTGACCAAAATGATCCTCTCTTATTTCTCTACATGATCATATGACTTATCAAGGCTGGAATCAAGGTGAGTTGGCTGCACCATCTCTCTTTTGATTCGGTTTCAAGGAAACATGTTTAAACATGTGTTTTCTTGATGTTCTTCCTTAGGAATCATGCTTAACTTGACTTGAGGGCCAAGAAACGTGAACTTCCAGCAAGTCTAAGGTTAGAAATCACTTCCTAACATGCTGAGTGAGATTTGGTTAGTTGAGGGTTTTTGGATTTAAAGTTGTTCTTGATGTGATTTAGGAGGAAAAAGTGCTTAAGGACCACCTGAAAGTCTAACTGAATTAGGAGCAGCAAAACCAGGTAGGGTTTGACGAAATTAATCTTGATTGATTTTGTTTGAGTTGTATGATTATGATATGGTTTGGATGTGCTTGAAATTGATTGTTTATATGATTGATTCTTGTTGAAATTTTGGTGAAAATTTGATGAAATTTGATGATATTCAACTTGAAACTTATGTTCTTCATGGCTGCTGAAAAACCGAACCCTAATCCTTAAATTGGGGTTCAATTTATGTTAAAATCATGTAGAAAATATGGGGTTTTAGTGGCTGCTAATTTAATTTGAATTATGGTAAAAATCAGTTGCTGAAAAGACTGAAAAACGGGTAAAAACAAAGAAATAATCTGAAGAATATACGAAGAACATGAAGAACACTTTAAGTGTGGTGAAGAACATTGAAGAACACCTTTTAGATCATAGAAAGGGCAAGGAAGTAAATATTTTGGTGTTTGGGGGGGTTATTTTGTATTTTCTAAAAGTTAAGGTGGTAAAAGTAGAAATATTAAAAGTTACGGGTGGTAAAAAGTGAATTTTAAAGGTTAAAAATAAAAGGTAAGTTAATTTTCGAAAATTAATGATAAAATAATAAATAATAATAAAATATTAAATAATAATATTTAATTAAAAATAATATTTTAATAAAAATAATAAAATAATGCGAAAAAGACAGTTTTCTAGAAAAGTTTTAGAAAGACAACTTTAAGTGCAAAATCTCATAATTACCTTCATAAAACACTTAGGGAGTGGTAATAACATGTTAGTGAGGCAAAGATAAAGAAAAGATAAAAAGTTAAAGAAAAGTTAAAAATCAAAGAAAAAGTCTGTAAAATTTTAATGACAGAAAAACAGACAGAGACTAGTGAACAAACTAGGGTAACTTAGTTAGTACTTGAGTTGCGACTAGGATTAGGTATTATATGAAAAGTTAAACTATTTCAGTATAGACTTAATGAACCTATACTTGGGACAGGCTAACTATTCATACCGAAATTTACAGAAGCTTTAAATACATACGTTAAGCAAAGATATCAGAGCAGAATAGAAAAACACAGAGAACAAAGTAACCAGAGCAGAGTAAAGAGATACAGAGAATAGAGTAACCAGAGCAGAGTAAAGAGATACAGAGAAAAGAGAAACTAGAACAGAGTAAAGAGATATAAAGAGAAGAGTAATATAATAAAGAGATATTTATATATATTAGTTGCTTGAAGCAACCCAGAGCTATATTTATATATATATATTAGTTGCTTGAAGCAACCTAGAGCTATATTTATATATATATTAGTTGCTTGAAGCAACCCAGAGCTATATTTATATATATATATTAGTTGCTTGATGCAACCCAGAGCTATATTTATATATATATTAGTTGCTTAATGCAACCCAGAGCTTCTATAGGGAAATTAAGTTTGCTTCAGCTATTTTTCGCTTCCCCAGAGCAGAGCAGAGTATATATATTTTCTCCCCTTGAACCGATTTCTGACTTTCCACAGCCTGATGAGCCGGCACTGCCGGATGACGGGATAGCTCCTATATACGTGAACGGACTTGTACTCGCGAATGGTTTTGTATATAGTGACAGTAGTGCTTTTGGTGGGTCTGAGGGTATAGCTGTAGCTGCGGACGAGGAGGAGGAGGAGGATCCTGAGG
>NC_029786.2:43824256-43827462 GCF_000816755.2 Arachis ipaensis
GTAGGGAAACTAAGTTACCTACAGCTATTTTCCGCTTCCCCAGAGCAGAGCAGAGTATATATATATATTCCTGCAGTAAACAGAGGCTGTCTCAAATGGGTGGCTATTATTATATGCGCATTTATTTAGGAACGGAAAATGGTATCCAGGAAATCGGGATTACTCGTGACCGGATAAATGTCGGGATTGCGGGCAGCCAACCAACACATGAGCTCATGGCCTGCGCTAGGGCTAGACATGCATCATTCTTGTCTGCTGGTGCACGAATTGTGAATCACACTTTTCACGACTCGTACCACTAACCAGCAAGTGCACTGGGTCGTCCAAGTAATACCTCACGTGAGTAAGGGTCGAATCCCACGGAGATTGTTGGTTTGAAGCAACCTATGGTTATCTTGTAAATCTTAGTCAGGAAGTCAATTATGTTTATCAGTTGAATTGTGGATAACCAAGAGAGCATAAATTAAAGGTTACTTGTTGTGCAGTAATGGAGAATATGTTGGAGTTTTGGAGATGCTTTGTCTTCTGAATCTCTGCTTTCCTCTTTAAGCAATTCACGTGCAGAGGCCATTTGTGGAGTTGAACGCCAGTTTTTGTGCCAGTTTGGGCGTTCAACTCCAGTTTTTTATCCTTTTCTGGCGCTGGACGCCAGAATTGGGCAGAGGACTGGCGTTGAACGTCAGTTTACGTCGTCTATTCTTGTGCAAAGTATGGACTATTATATATTGATGGAAAGCCTTGGATGTCTACTTTTCAACGCAATTGGAAGCACGCCATTTCGAGTTCTGTAGCTCTAGAAAATCCACTTTGAGTGCAGGGAGGTCAGAATCCAACAGCATCAGCAGTCCTTTTTCAGCCTGAATCAGATTTTTGCTCAACTCCTTCAATTTCAGCCAGAAAAATACCTGAAATTACAGAAAAACACACAACTCATAGTAAAGTCTAGAAATATGAATTTTTCCTAAAAACTAATAAAAATAGACTAAAAACTAACTAAAACATACTCTAAACTATATGAAATTATCCCCAAAAAGCGTATAAAATATCCGCTTATCACAACACCAAACTTAAACTGTTGCTTGTCCTCAAGCAACTTAGACAAATAAAATAGAAGACTAATAAGTTGAGAAGCAATAATATCTCAGAGTTTTTGAGAGAAGCTCAGATTCTAATTAGATGAGCGGGACTAGTAGCTTTTTGCTTCTGAACAGTTTTGGCATCTCACTTTATCCATTGAAGCTCAGAGTGATTGGCATCTATAGGAACTCAGAATTCAGATAGTGCTATTGATTCTCCTACTGGCGTTGAACGCCCAGATTGCTACCGTTACTGGCGTTCAGCGCCCAGTGGATGCCCATTTTGGGCGCTGAACGCCCAAAATGCCTCTTTACTGGCGTTTTCTTGCCATTGAGCTCCCTATCTCTGTTTTATGTGCAGATTCCTTCTGTAACCCTGTAAACTTATACAAATGATTCTATACCTTAGTGTCAGTGAACTTTATATAAACAAATAAAAATAAAAATAGGACAAAAATGCTTAGAGGATTGATGCCCTATGGCTGGGTTGCCTCCCGGCAAGCGCTTCTTTATTGTCTTTAGCTGGACCTCGCTGAGCTTTTAATCTAGCTTCAGCCTTGAGCATTCTTGCTCAATGTTGCCTTCAAGATAATGCTTGATTCTCTGCCCATTGACAATGAACTTCTTATCGGAATCAATATCCTGAAGCTCCACATAACCATATGGTGACACACTTGTAATCACGTATGGTCCCCTCCACCGGGATTTCAGTTACTTCAGCACTGTTTTAGTATCATTGGTGGGTGTGGCAATAGCCTCAACCCATTTTGATACATAGTCAACTGCCACCAGAATATAGGTGTTTGAGTATGATGGTGGGAAAGGTCCCATGAAGTCAATTCCCCATACATTAAACAACTCTATTTCTAAGATTCCTTGTTGAGGCATGGCGTAACCATGAGGCAGATTACCAGCTCTTTGGCAACTGTCACAATTACGTACAAACTCTCGGGAATCTTTATAGAGTGTGGGCCAATAGAAGCCACATTGGAGGACCTTGGTGGCTGTTCGCTCACCTCCGAAATGGCCTCCATATTGAGATCCATGGCAATGCCATAGGATTCTCTGTGCTTCCTCTCTGGGGACACACCTACGGATAATTCCGTCTGCACATCTCTTAAAGAGATAGGGCTCATCCCACAAGTAATACTTTGCATCAGTAACTAATTTTTTCTTTTGTATTCGATTGTACTCCTTGGGTATGAACCTTGCAGCTTTATAGTTTGCAATATCGGCAAACCATGGTGCTTCCTGAATGGCAAATAGATGCTCATCAGGGAACGTCTTAGAGATCTCAAGAAAGGGGAGGGACGTCCCTTCCACTGGCTCTATCCGGGACAGATGATCAGCTACTTGGTTCTCTGTCCCTTTTCTGTCTCTTATTTCTATATCAAACTCTTGCAGAAGCAATACCCATCTGATGAGCCTGGGTTTTGAATCCTGCTTTGTGAGTAGATACTTAAGAGCAGCATGGTCAGTGTACACAATCACCTTTGATCCTACTAAGTAGGATCTGAACTTGTCGATGGCGTAAACCACTGCAAGTAATTCCTTTTCTGTGGTTGTGTAATTTTTCTAGGCATCATTTAAAACGCGACTAGCATAATAAATGACATGCAGAAGCTTGTCATGCCTCTGTCCCAATACTGCACCAATGGCATGATCACTGGCATCACACATTAGCTCAAATGGTAATGTCCAGTCTGGTGCAGAAATGACTGGTACTGTGACCAGCTTAGCTTTCAGCGTTTCAAACGCTTGCAGGCACTTTGTGTCAAACACAAATGGCGTGTCAGCAGCTAGCAGATTGCTTAGGGGTTTTGCAATTTTTGAAAAATCCTTTATAAACCTCCTATAGAATCCTGCATGCCCCAAAAAGCTTCTGATTGCCTTAACATTGGCAGGTGGTGGTAATTTTTCAATTACCTCTATTTTTGCTTGATCCACCTCTATTCCCTTGTTTGAGATTTTATGCCCAAGAACAATTCCTTCAGTCACCATACAGCTCGGGTTTAGGAGGTTTTTCCTCTTTCAGAGGAAAGTTCAGAAGCTCTTTTATGTCCTCTGAATCCTCCAAATCAGGCTGAACATCTTTAAAGATGTCTTCCAACTCTGATTCGAGACTCTCAG
>NC_029786.2:43827521-43853169 GCF_000816755.2 Arachis ipaensis
ATAAAATAAATAAAAATTAATTAGTTAATAAAAAGGAATTTTTGAAAAAGAGGGAAGATATTTTCGAAAATTAGAGAGAGAGAGAGTTAGTTAGGTAGTTTTGAAAAAGTTAAGAAACAAACAAAAAGTTAGTTGGTTAGTTGAAACAAATTTTGAAAAGATAAGAAGTTAGGAAGTTAGAAGAGATATATTGAAAAGATATTTTTGAATTTAGTGAGGAGAGAGAAAAACAATAAGATAGTACAAGATTTAAAATTTTTAGATCTAATGCTCCTTGTTTTTGAAAATTTTTGGAGGGAAAACACCAAGGAACACCAAACTTAAAAATTTTAAGATCAAGACACAAGGAAAACTCAAGAACACTTTGAAGACTCACAAGAACACAAGAACATGAAGAAAGAACACCAAACTTAAAATTTTTAGAAAACCAAACCAAAATTTTCGAAAACCAAAGGGAAATCAACAAGAAAACACCAAACTTAAAGTTTGGCACAGGATTTAATAAAAAAAATTATTTTTGAAAAAGGTTTTTTAAAAAAATATGATAGCCAATTACCATGAACATAAACACCACGTTCTAACTAATTGAGCTATAAATTTAAAGTGTTTTAACAAGGGATAAATAATAAAAGACTCTAAACAAAAAAAAGAAATTTTTCCTAATCTAAGCAACAAAATAATCCGTCAGTTGTTCAAACACGAACAATCCCCGGCAACGGCGCCAAAAACTTGGTGCACGAATTGTGAATCACACTTTTCACGACTCGTACCACTAACCAGCAAGTGCACTGGGTCGTCCAAGTAATACCTCACGTGAGTAAGGGTCGAATCCCACGGAGATTGTTGGTTTGAAGCAACCTATGGTTATCTTGTAAATCTTAGTCAGGAAGTCAATTATGTTTATCAGTTGAATTGTGAATAACCAAGAGAGCATAAATTAAAGATTACTTGTTGTGCAGTAATGGAGAATATGTTGGAGTTTTGGTCAAAAAATTTCTAGGACAACCACCCATCCTTACTCGGCCACGGGAAGGTGAAGCACTCATATTATACCTCGCAGTGGGAAGTCAGGCAATAGCCTCGGCACTAGTCAGAGAAGACGAAAATGGGCAACAACCCATCTACTTCATCAGCAAAGCCCTACAAGGGGCCGAACTAAACTATCAAAAGATAGAAAAGTTCTCCTACGCTCTCATACTAACTTCTCGACAACTTCACCCATATTTTCAAGCTCATACTATCAAGGTTCGGACTAACAACCTATAAAAGGCATTCTACAAAAGACAGACTTAGCTGGAAGAATTCTATAGTGGGCAGTCGAGCTATCTGAGTTCGATCTTCAATATGAAGCTCGCACGGCCATCAAGTCTCAGTATTTGGCCGACTTCATTGCTGAGTACACTGACACCCCAAGAACTCCTACAAAATGGAATCTCTATGTAGACGGCTCTTCAAACAAAACCAGGAGTGGTGCAGGTGTGATAATAGAAAGCGACCAGGGAACCCAAGTCGAACTCTCCCAAAAATTTGAGTTCCCTGCTTCAAACAACCAGGCCGAATACGAGGTATTACTAGCTGGTTTGAGACTGGCTAAGGAAGTTGGAGTCCAAAAGCTTGTTATCTTCAGTGATTCACAAGTAGCCACCTCACAAATAGCAGGGACTTACGAAGCTAAGGACCCCACCATGAAAAAGTACCTGGACAAAACCAAGGAACAGCTCAAACAAATCGAAGAATATGAGGTCCGCCATATACCCCGAGAACAGAATGCTCAAGCTGATGCACTCTCAAAATTATCCAGCACCAAACCAGGGGGCAGTAATAGAAGCCTCATCTAGAAAATACTGCAAAACTCATCAATCTCGGAAGAAGAAAAGGTCCTAGCCATATCAGGTCAGGATCAAGGATGGATGACCCCCATAATCAACTACCTCAAATCAGAGACACTCCCTACAGATAAGAAAGAGGCGAAGAGGTTGAGACGAGAAGCACAATACTACACCATCATAAATAACATCCTATACAAGAGGGGGATCTCCACACCCTTATTAAAATGTGTGCCGACCTCCAACACAAAAGAGGTTTTGGAAGAAATACATAGTGGCATATGTTGCAACCATCTGGGAGCACGAGCTCTCTCCAAAAAAGTACTCAGAGCCGGATTCTTTTGGCTGACTTTGCAAAAAGAAGCAACCGAGTTCATTCAGACATGCCCACCATATCAGAAACATGCTAACTTCCACATCGCCCCATGACGAACGGATTCTTGCTAATTTAGAATTTTGTAAAAATAATCGCGTTGTAAGTATAGTTTCTAAACCAACATAGAATCCTTTCGTACAAAAGTTTGGTTGTCACAAGTAACAAAACCCAATAAAATTTATAACCGAAGTATTTAAACCTCGGGTCGTCTTCTCAAGGAATTGCAGGGAATTATGATTTATTATTGGTTATGAAAAAAGGTGTATTTTTGGGTTTTTGAAATAGGGAACAAGTAATTTAAATGGCAAGGAAAGATAAATTAATAATTAGAAAAACTCTTAGCAAGGTATGCGAACTGGAAATCCTATCCTAGTTATCCTTATCAGGTGTGATGAGAATTGTTTATCACTCCCACTTAGTTAACCCTTACTAAATAAAGGAAAGTCAAGTGGACTAATCAATTTGATCCTCAAGTCCTAGTCAACTCCTGTGGAAAGACTAGCTTTAGAGCGATCCAAATCAATCAGTGAGAATTCTAATTTTCAATCAACTGCTGAGTCTGATAACTCAAGTGTTACCAATTACTTAACCAAAACCAAAAGGAGAAAAATCTAAATTAAATTGAAAGCATCATAAATAGAATAAAACAACCATAAATCTGAAATACCTTAAATTATATTAAATAAAATATTCAATTCTAACATGGAATGATTCATAAGCCAATTTGGCAACATAAGTAATTAACAAGTAAAAGAATTAGAGTAAATAAAAGTAGAAGAGAAATATAAATTAAAGGAACATTGAACCTGGAATTGAGAAGCAATCCTAAAATTAAGAGAAATCCTAAATTCTAAATCCTAAGAGAGAGGAGAGAGCCTCTCTCTCTAGAAAACTACATCTAAAACCTAAAATTTGTGTATTCTCAATGTTGTATCCATTCCCTCCTGGATTCCCCCATTCTCTGGCTTCTATTCTGTGTTTCTGGGCTTACATTTGGACCGATAAAAGGGCCCAGAAATTGCTGGGGGCGACTTTTGCAATGTTCTGCACGTGGCGTCCGTCACGCGTGCGCGTGGGTGATGCGTGCGCATCATTTGGAGTTTTTCCTTGTCATGCGTCCGTGTCGTCCATGCGTACGCATTGCTGCCATTTTCTTCAAAACTCCATTTTGTGCATTCCTTCCATTTTTGCGTGTTTCCTTTCTATCCTCTAAGCCATTCCTGCCCTATGAAGCCTGAAATTACTTAACACACAGATCACGGCATCGAATGGTAATAAAGGATAATTAAAATAAATATTTTTGAAGCATAGGAAACATGTTTTCACATATATCATAAAATAAGAAAGGAATAGTAAAACCATGCAATTCATACGAATAAGTGGGTGAAGAATTGATAAAAGTACTTTTATTGAGCACAAGATGAATCATAAAATAGGGGTTTATCAACCTCCCCACACTTAAACAATAGCATATCCTCATGCTAAATCCAAGAGAAAAGAATGAAGGTAGAATGGTAGAATCTTATGCAATACAATCTATTCTAAATGCAAGCTACCTAAATGAATCATTCAATTCTAATTACTATTCACTTATATATATAAAGCTTACATGTGGTTAAATTAAGTCAATTTTCAAGGAATCATATATGTACAACTAAGGCCAAACCATATTAAAACACATTCACAATTGAGTTGAGTTAAAAGATTTTACAGACTTGCAAGACAATTAATAATTAAACATGGATATATGGAAATGAGCTATTGAACCCTCACTGGATTTGTGTTTACTCTCTAATCACTCAGTATTTGGGGTTAATCACTCTATTCTTTTTTAGTCATGCTTTCTGAAACTTTGTCCTTCATCTAACCAATCAACAAATATTTAATGTATATATACAAACATCATGAGGTTTTTTTCAAGGTTGTAATGGGGCTAAAGTAAAGGTGAGGGTATATATAAGGTTAAGTGAGCTATAAATTGAATCCTTGATTAGTCTAAGACCTCACCTAACATATACATACTCTATAAAATTTTGAAATTTTTGCCTAGCTACCCAATTTTTTCCACTTTTGTGTCACATACTCATGTACCAATTTTTTTTATCCCATGTGCATTGATTTTTCTTTTAAACTTAATAATGGGGTAATTTTGTCCCCTTATTCATTTATTCAATTAAAAGGGATTTATTTTTTTTTTTTGAAACATAAACACAACATATCAATGCACATGGTATTTTAATTATTTTGGTTTCACATGAGCGTGCTCCCAAATTTCAAATGATTCATAGAGTTAATACCTTCCTATCAACCCAAATTCCCATAGTTTTTCCCACACTTAGTTTGATTCACATTCTCTATCTTAAGCTAACCAAAGATTCAATTTGGGATTTTTAATTTGTTTTTTTTTATGCTTAAGGCTAATGATGTGGTTATAGAACAGAAGGGGATTAAAAAGGCTCAAGGGGGCTAACAAGGGTGACATAAAAGGGTAGGCTTATTTAGGATAAGTGAGAAAAAACAAGTAATGGCCTCAATCATATGCAAGTATGTAAATACATTCTATATTGGACATATAGACTGAAACAAAGTAAAGATTGCAAGCATAGAAAAGAAGGGTGAAACACACAAGAATGAAATCTATGGTTAAATGTAACCATACAATTAAGCTAAAAAACTCACGGGTTGTGTGTTCTTTGGCTCAAAAACCATATATCAGTTATGTGTATCATGCAAGTAGAAATCAAGAGTTTTCCATTCAACTCAATGTGAATCTTTGAATGGCTCTTATAAAAATAAGTATTTTCCTTGAAAAATGTTGTCAATTTACCAACATTCATTGCTATATATATATAGTGTGTGGATTGTTGTGATTCTGAAAAACTAAAGTTTCTAGTTTACTCTTTATTTTCAATTAATCCAAATTCTCATATGCTAAAAGGGTAAACTATACTAAATAATCCATATTTTCTATATCACAACTAATAAGCTAAAAATTCAAATTAAGCTAAATATCTAAGATATATACAGCCCAAAGTGCAAAAATGCAGAAATAAAGTAAAAATACAACAAAAGAAAAATGCACAAGTACTGAAAGACAAATAAGATAAAATAAAATAAAACACAGAAAAAGAAATAAAAATAGGATAAAGAGAGTCTGAAAGTAGTTCACCAAAAATAAAGTTCGCCAGAGATGGCGACCTCTCCACACTTAAATAATAGTATCGTCCTCGATGCTCAATCAAGCTGGGTGTGAGGAAGTGGCATCTCCAGAAGGATGTGCTGCTGGTGTCTCTGTGGGCTCTAGTAGGGATAGTGCCTGAGGCTCTGCCTGTATCGGTGCCTGTGGGTTTGATGGCTGTGTCTGCAGAGGCTCCTCATGCGGGACTCTGCCTGCTCATGCTCTGCACGTGCCTCTGCCTCAGGATCATTCGCCTCCTCCTCAGATGGCTCTGATGGTGTGTCAGGCTCAGAGGGGATGTCAGGTTTGCTGGACCGGATCATTAGTTTCAGATGCTCATAATGCTGCTTGTCGCGACACTCCATCCGATCCAGGCGCGCAAAGAGTCGGCGCACCAGGTGGTAGATGGGCTCTGAAGCAGGTGGAGGTGTTGTGGTGGTGGCTGGTGCAGCAGGAGCTGAAGGGGCAGCAGAGGATGTGGCTGCCTTAACAGAGGCAGTGAAAAAGGGTGGTCGGTAGCCCAAAGCCTGGAACTTCCTGCTGTGTGGGATAATCTTCTTGCATTCGGCAGTAGGTGGCTTCTCATGCGCGAGCTCCCAGGGCACGTCAGCTCGGCGGCCCATCTGAGTAATCAAATACGGAAGGGGCAGAGTGCCTCGGACATGGACCCTAGACATATAATACCGGATGAATCTGGGAAGGTACAGGTCCTTGCCCTCCATCACACACCAAATGAGGGTAATCATGGCAGCTGGCACCTCTGTCTCATGAGTGCTCGGCATCACGTAGTTACTCAGAATCTGTTGCCATAGCCGAGCCTCATCATTCAAATAGATAAGCTTAATTCCCTTTGGAGCCACTATGGACTTGCCCATGACCCATGGGACAGTAGGATCAAGAGCTATAGTCTGCTTTACTGCATCCCAATCAAACCTCATAAATCTCATATCCTCCTCAGTCTGCTGGTAACCATCTGGTTTATCTGATTTTGGTAGGAGCTGGAGGATATCTTCAACTGCTTCCTCAGTAACCAGAATCTGTTTGCCTCTGAGCTGTACTGCATCCAGGGTCGTTTTGAAATAGTTACAGTAGAATTCTTTGACCCAGGATGAATTGACCTCAGTCAAGTTCCTCTCCAGGAAGAACCAGCCTCTCTGTTTAATTTGTTCTGAGGTGTATTGTTTGAGTTCTTCTGGATTTTTGAGGGTCTTTTCCAAGTATAGGTTTCTTGAAGTTGCGAAGACCAGATACTTGTCTGTTGGCAAACATGACTGGGTCTGTGGCAGGCACCAACTGATCAACCTTTTACTGCGGGGTAAAATTCTTTTCCCACTAGGAATCATCATGGAAGATATCTAAGATAGAGGTAGAGGATGCTCCTCTTTTCCTTTTGCCTGTGGTTGCCTTGCCCTTTCCTTTGCTTTTGGGGTTAGACATCCTGAAAAGCAGAAGTTCCAGGATACAGTTTAAGAAACTAAAGCAGAAAAATAGGTAAGCAAATAGGATTTGAACGATATAAGCATAGAGGGGCAAAAGTGGAATAAAGTAGCAAAAGAAGCATGAAGTGAGTTAAATAGATGTAAAATTTTGGACTGTATGCAAGGTAAAAGTCAGAGAATAGAAATCACAATCTAAAATCTATGATATGCGGAATTTTTGTTTATCAGGAACAACAGTAATCATGCCTTGAAATGGTTTTAAAGTGGTTAGTTGAAAACTAATAGAAAAGTTAGAAAGTTAATGCAGTTAAGAGTTAAAAAGTGAAGTCAAAGTAAGTGTCATGGTGTTGTGGTTCCTAATTAACTAAAATTGCACGAACTCGAATAATAAGAAACTCAAATTCAAGTAGATATTACAGATTATTGATGATAAATCATATAAAAGAATTGCAAAATGAAAGTGAAATCATCAATAACGTGATTTAATTAATAAGGGAATCAGAAAGAATAAGAAAGCTAGCCCGTGCATTCATGAATTGGCTTTGTTGGAATCAATTAGTGCAAAACTTGAAATTGCCAAAACCAATTCATGAATGAGAGTTGAGTGAAACAATTTGCTGACAAAAAATTGGGCAGTATTTCGGCTAAAAATTGAACGTTCCCGGGTAATAAACAGCAGCAGAAACAGTTCATATGTTAATAAAGTAGTGCAGAAAAGAGTAACATATAGCAAGTCACATGAATAAACAAACTCAATCTGCAGTAAGGAATACGATTCAGGTTGAATAGTGTAACAAAAACATTAAACATTAAAGAACAGCATATGAACAACATCATCATCACAGCAAATTCAAAATTGCGAAATAGTAAAACAAGCAACAAGAACAGCGCAATTATCAGGCCTAAATCCACTAACCACATCCTAGCTACCTAACCACCTAAAATCCACTACGATCATGCATCTCTAACTATCCTAATTTTAACAGAATTCAAAAAATATGGAATTAACTAAAAAAAACTGGCAAAGGAATTGGTGGGCGGAACCTGATGGGCAGAGGAATAGAAATTGGACTCAGAGAGATGGTGGTGGTGTGGTAGTGGTGGTGGCGACGCGGCGGCGCTGGGAGGCGGCACAGCGACGGTCCTTGGTGGAGGCAGGGCGGCGGTTCGGTGGTTGGGGAAGAAAGAGGGTTATGGAAGGGAGAAGAGAAGAAGGGGGCGAGGCGGGTGAGGGTTGTGAGGGTCGTGGTGGTCGGCAGGTCTGGGTGGATTGTATTAAGTGGATTCAAATCCACGCGGACGCGTGGGTCACGCGAACGCGTGGTTGGGGCAGAGAGGCAACGACGTGAAAACGTCATTGACGCGAACGCGTGAGCGTGGGATAATGAAAACGACGCGTACGCGTGAAGCACGCGTACGCGTGAAGTACGCGTACGCGTCGCTTATAATTGTGCTAAACGCACAAATCCAGCATCCTTTTGGCGCAACTCTCTGTTTCAATTGAGGGGGCAATAATTTCCATGTGGACGCCCACGCTTTCGCGTGGTGTGTGTGAAGTGAAAGTGACACGTTCGCGTCATTGACACAAATGCATGGCCCAAATTGTGCTTAACGCATAACAGCCACACGATTCTAGCCCAACCTTCTGGGCGTTGGATTGTGATGTCAATTTTGAGTCGACGCCCACGCGTGGCCCATGTGCAAGCGTGGGGTTTTTTTTTATGCAGTATGCAGAATGTAAAATACAGATGCGGATGTTATGAATAAATCCAGGTACAATAAAATAAAATAAAATAAAATGAAAAACAAACAAAACAAAATAAAATTAAAATTGAAAAAGGAACGATCATACCATGGTGGGTTGTCTCCCACCTAGCACTTTTAGTTAAAGTCCTTAAGTTGGACATTCGTTGAGCTCCCTGTCATGGTGGCTTATGCTTAAACTCATCCAAAAATCTCCACCAACGTTTGAAATTCCAATAGCCTCCCGGGTCCCATACTAGGCAAGTAAAGACTTCGAGCAAGTTAAAGAAGGTTTTAGACTCCAGGAGTATTGATTGTCAGGATAAATTCCTGGATCCCAAACCTTGCTTCTGTACCCATCTTTGTCTTGATCTACATTTTTCCAGCCGGGTAGTACGGAATTTGAACTCTCACTAAGATGACCAAACATCTTCCGAGACCCATTCAATCGAACTCGAAACCAATCCTTGTACCACAAATTGAAGCGTGGAGCTTTATTGAATCTTGCATACCAGCTCTGAGCGCGAGCCATTTTCCTCTTACTCTTAAAGCCGCAAAGAGCTCTAAGTTGGCCATCTGTTTCAAGCAAACCATATTCAAGTGGAAAAGTAAAGATAAAGGCTAAGGATTTTACCCACTTCACTACAACAAATATGGGCTTTAGCAACGCTAAAATCTGCAACGCCTTAAAACCGTTCTCTTAGATAGTTTTAGACAACGGTTTTTTACAGTGTTACTGTTGAAGTTCATTTTTCATTATTTTATAGCAACAATAAAACCATTCTCTTTAACTATTTTAAAGAACAGTTTTATAACTGTTACTAGAATTTGATTTTAAGCAACGGTTTTTTAATGTTGTTTAAATAACTATACAAAAGATACGCTTAAAAACCGTTGCAAAAGTTGCTACACTTTAACCCGTTCTCTTAGATGATTTTAGACAATGATTTTTATAATGTTGCTGTTGAAGTTTAATTTTTCATTAAGTTATAGCAATAAACTAAAATCGTTTTTTTAAACTATTTTAAAGAACGGTTTTATAACCATTACAATAAATTTTTTATTAAGAAAAATTTTCTAATATTTAAATAATTATACAAATTAAAAGATACATATAGAGATGGTTTTTCAGAAATTATGAGATAATTTTAGTATATTTATTTATTAGATACTTTGATTTCAGAAATTATTTTATTAAAGATAATTAAAATAAATTTTGATAAATTGAATTTGAAATAAATTAAGGTTTTTACCAAACTTTACAATTATTGAATATTTTTTTATTTATAATTTCAATTTTAGAAATTTAAAAATAATAAAATTTTGATTATTTAAATTAGAATTTTTGTTTAATTTATAATTATTGAATAATTTTCTATATTTAAATTATAAAGCTTAATTTTTGTATAATAATAACAAATAATATTTTTTAAAAAATAATTTTAAAAAATTAAATTAAATTTTAAATTAATACTCTATACCCTAATTTTATTAAAATTATCCTACTTTAATTAATCCAAAAATTCCCAAATCATTCCTAACCTAACCCTAATTTTTATATAACCCTAATTATATTACGCACACAACCCACAACCCTCAGATGCCGCCACCCACACTTCCCTCAACCCCCCTGTTCATATAAAACACAACACACACATAACACCAAACACATACACAGAGATGAGAAAGAGAGGAAGACAGGGAGCCGCCGTCACGTCATCACCATTCAGCCCATCGCCGCCGCCGTGTTACCACCGAGCCGCCGGTCACGAAGGGAAGAGAGACAGAGGCAGACAGAGGCGCGGAGAGTTCATGAAGGGAGAGACAGAGGCCAAACGCGAGGAGGGAGTGAACCTTCGCCGTCGCTGTTCGTGGAGTCCGCGCCAACACCGTCGTCGCTGCTCATGGAGTCCGCACCAGCACTATCGTCGCCGTCGCAGAGGAGCGTCCCTTTCTCCGTGAGCTGCCGCCATCGAAGCTTCTGCTTCTATTTTGCTGCTTCTACTGTCATGCCGTCACCCATCTGGACGTCACTACTTCTGAATCTTGCCCTGTCACTGGTTCCCTGCCTCCCATTGTGGCTCAACCTCTCTTTAGGTAACTCAAGTGGCTCTTGTTCTGTGAGTTTAATTGATTTGGTTTCTGTTTTTATTTGAATATTGATTTGGTATAATGCTGGCTATTTTGGTCACTGCCTGTCACTGCTTTCTGTTCTGATAGCTGCTGCTATTTTTGGCCTTTAATTTGTTGTTGATTCAGTAATTTATTGCTATTCTATTTTTGGTTTTGATTATCTTCTGTGCTGTTATTTAGTGTTTACTATACTATTTGCATTCTGATTTTTGTTATAATTTTTAATAAGTTCTTGATTTTTGGTTGGGCTACTTTCTACAACTTTCCATACATAAATTATGGCTAGGTGGATATCAGAGCAGCAACTGCAATTTACTTGGTTGTTATACTTTTAAGCACTTCCAAATGTTCTATCCACTTGTTATAACTGTTCCTTGATCATTGATACTATGCTTTGATTTTTAGGCCAGTATTAAATCATATATATATATATATATATATGGAGAACATATTTTTGGCGTCTGAATTCTGGTATCTAGTATCATTTTAGTGTCCCTATTAACGACAACTCTTCATGTTGGTTTCATAAGTAGAAAACTTAATTTGGCTTCCTTGATATGGCTGACAAACTCATTTCAGCACAAGATGGGAGCAAAATTCCAATTTGCAGTTTATTTAGGGATACCAGCTACTTATTTTCATTGCTACTTCATTATTTCTCTTCTACAGGTGTAATTCTTGACTTTTTTTTATTTTCTTCTTACTGCAGACTTATTTTCAAAGCAGACCACCTTGGTTGGAAAATATTGTCAATTACAGTGCCTTCTGCTATGGCTTTGACAGCTAATCCTATTGCTTTACTAGTTGACACAACATTCATTGGCCGAATAGGTATATGTTCCACCATTAACTCCAAGTTTGCTAAGTGTCTCAACAGAAAATATAAAAAAGGAGATAGAGATAAGACAAAATGGTCATGTCTCTATTTATATCCATGTATTTGTCTCTTGCTTCAAACAAGTTTGTGTCTGTCAATATTTTGTGTTTTTGTCCTAAGAAAGCATAATTTATAACAACTTTAGCATAATTTCTGTCAATATTTTTGTGTTTTTATTTGGAAGATCCCTACTACTATCTTAAAATATGTTTGAAAATACTCATCAAGTTAATTGAGACATGTCTCGAAGGTTTAATTTATAATTTCATTGGTTAAGAGTAGATGTGCTTGTGCTTGTGCAGTTGTGGGTTGCTCTCACTGCAACTTCTTGAAACTTTGTACCAACTTGCCATGATATGCCAGTAAAAAATAACTTGTTTTTTTCTTTTTCTGTGCTCCGATCTTCTTGCAGGTGTAGGATTCACACTATATATATACATATCAGAGATATATTTGTATTGAATAGAATGATACACTTGTCCCACCCAATTATTTGGTCTGGAAAATTGTCGTGCACACCATGTGCTTGTGAAATTGTGAAACGGTTAAAACTTGTATCAACTTACTATATGTATAATAATAAGTGACATAAAGGCTGCATTATATTCATAGGAAGAAAGAAGCAATGAGTGATTCTGCAGTTTTAGAGTGGCTTAGGCCCTTTGTTGAGGCCAAAGCCTGGGACTGTAGTTGTTTGGAAATATGGGGATGACCCTACTAGCTTGTAGTTCTACTCTTGTTTGTATATTTGTCATTCATTTTGTGCAATTAGTTTAGTTTTTTGAGGTATCTATAATACTCTAATTATACTCTTTTTTTTTTCTTTTTTTCCCCTGGGTTGTGTTGTGCAGGTTCATTGAGTGGTTGGGTTGTTGCTGTAGAGGAAGTTGTGGTGAAAGCATTGAGGATGGAAAGAAGCTCAAATCTCTTTTGTTTATGATTAGATATTGTTATGACTTAGACTTTTATTATGTGATTTTAAAGTATCTTAGTTTATTTGACTTCTAAAATCTTTTGTTTTACAGGTCACAAATATGTATGAATCTTATAGAATACGTTATAAATCAAATGTTCAATTAGTTTTCTTTAGTGATTTGATTCAAATAGTTGGAAGATTAATCTATTGACGCTAAACATTAGTTGGAATATTAATTTCAATGCAATATGAGAAAACTAATATAAATAAAGAATTATATAATTAGAAAATACCATTATCAAAAGTTGCTAAAGACAATGGTGTTAAAACCGTGGTTAAAGGCAGTTACAAAATGGCAATGGTATTAAAACTGTTGCAAAAAAAATAACACCAAAGCCAACGCTTTTAAGCTGTTGTCTTTGTGAATAACAAAACTACAACAGTTTAAAATCGTTGCCTATCTAGTTATGGTTTTAAACCGTTACGTCATGAAAGAGAACGGTTCTAAACCGTTGCCTATCCAGTAACGGTTCTAAACTGTTCTTTAAAAATTGTTGTCAAAACCGTTGTCTATGCTAATAACTATGGCAATGGTTTTTTTGGTTGCCGTTGCCTTAGGTAAAAAACCGTTGCCTATGAGCATTGGTAACGGCCGCATATACCACAGGTCAAAAACCGTTGCCAAAGCGTTGCCTATAGTTTTAGCAACGGTTTTTCGATCTATGGAAATGGTTTTCGACCGTTGCGAAAACCCTTATTTGTTGTAGTGCTTGAAGTTTGTATTGGATGGTAATGGCCTTGGGATAGGTGTTTCCAATGGTTTTGCAAGCTCTACTCCCTTGTATTCTTCTGTGAATTCCTCCACTTCTTTGCAAACTTCTTCAACTGCAACCACGTCTTGATTAAAGTCTTCGATATCTTCCTCATCACTCAAGTCATAAATTCGGGGTTGAGAAAAGTCTACCTCCGCATCATCTTCGTATTCACTTGGGAAAGATTCTTCAATCTCAAAGAATTCACTTGCGGATGCAAGTTCATTACTAGGAGAGCTTAATTCATGATGATCATTACCAAGGAAACTTACTTCTTGAGCTGTTCCGTCCAGTTCTTCATAAGATATATGCTTCGTGGGTTGTGCACTATCCTCCTTAGCATCACTTGAAAACTGCTCGGTGGAATTTTCCATAATTCTTGATTCCCATGGAGGTTCAGCATCTCCTAAGTCATCAACCAGTTCTTCTTCTTCGATAATTTTGGCTTCCTCCACTTGTTCCAGTACAAAGTCATGCTCCGTACTGTCCACTGGAGTTTCTAGTATCTCCTTCATGCTACGTTCTTCATTAGATCGTCCACATGAAGCCATGGGGGTTCCTTAAATGTCCAAATGTCGGGAAGCTAATCGATTGATCGCTTGATCCAATTGGTGAAGGGTTACATGAAATTTATTCACTGTTTCCTTGAGATATTCCTATGATTCTCGGGTTGATAGATATGGACATAGTGCATATGGAAGTGGTGGTTCTTGGGGGTAATTGGATTGGAATTGGGGTGGGTAAGGGTTAGGGTCATATGGAGGTGAATGGTGGTGGGTGGCTTGTGAGTGTGGTGGTTCATAGCTATGTTGAGGAGGTAGTTCATAGGTATATGATGGGGCTTGTTGGTAACTACAAGGGGGTCCACCATATCTATTATCTTGGTACACACCTCGAAATGGCTCTTGACCAAAGTAATTTGGTGGGTGTTGGTTGTCACGAAGGGGTCCACCATATCTATTGTCTGGGCATGCATTGTAGGATGGTCATTGTCCATGGTACTTCGGAAGGTGTTGTTGCTTAAAGGGTTGATCAGATCCTCGTCGCTCCTTCCATCTTTGATTGTTTTGACCTTGATGCATGTTCTTGTTATAATTTCCATTCCTTACAGCAACATTGGAACCAAATTTAAAGCCAAAGGGGTGAGAACTCATGGTAGCTAATAAAAGAAATTAAAAAAATAAAAATAAAAATAAATAAACAGGTAAAAGAAAATATTTACAATAACCAATAATAAGGCACACAGTTGCAATTCCCCGGCAACGGCGCCATTTTGACGAACGGATTCTTGCTAATTTATAATTTTGTAAAAATAATCGCGTTGTAAGTATAGTTTCTAAACCAACATAGAATCCTTTCGTAAAAAGGTTTGGTTGTCACTTAAGCAAACCCAATAAAAATAATAAATCGAAGTATTTAAACCTCGCGTTGTCTTCTCAAGGAATTGCAGGGAAGTATGATTTATTATTGGTTATGGAAAAAGGTGTATTTTTGGGTTTTTGAAATAGGGAACAAGTAATTTAAATGGCAATGAAAGATAAATTAATAATTAAAAAAACTCTTGGCAAGGTATGAGAACTGAAAATCCCATCCTAGTTATCCTTATCAGGTGTGATGAGAATTGTTTATCACTCCCACTTAGTTAACCCTTACTAAATAAAAGAAAGTCAAATGGACCAATCAATTTGATCCTCAAGTCCTAGTCAACTCCTGTGGAAAGACTAGCTTTAGAGTGATCCAAATCAATCAGCGAGAATTCCAATTTTCAATCAACTGCTGAGTCTGATAACTCAAGTGTTACCAATTACTTAACCAAAACCAAAAGGAGAAAAATCTAAATTAAATTGAAAGCATCATATATAGAATAAAACAACTATAAATTTGAAATACCTCAAATTATATTAAATAGAATATTCAAATCTAACATGGAAAGATTCATAAGCCAATTTGGCATCATAAGTAATTAACAAGTAAAAGTATTAGAGTAAATAAAAGTAGAAGAGAAACATAAATTAAAAGAACATTGAACCTGGAATTGAGAAGCAATCCTAAAATTAAGGGAAATCCTAAATCCTAAATCCTAAGAGAGTGGAGAGAGCCTCTCTCTCTCTAGAAAACTACAACTAAAACCTAAAATTTTTGTATTCTCAATGTTGTATCCATTCCCTCCTGGATTCCCCCATTCTCTGGCTTCTATTATGTGTTTCTGGGCTTGGATTTGGACCGAAAAAGGGCCCAGAAATCGCTGGGGGCGAATTTTGCATTTTTCTGCACGTGGCATCCGTCACGCTTGCGCGTCATTTGGAGTTTTTCCTTGTCACGCGTACGCATCAGTCACGCAATCGCGTCACTTATGCTCTGCACTAGGCACGCGTCCGCGTCGTCCATGCGTGCGCGTCGCTGCCATTTTCTTCAAAACTCCATTTTGTGCGTTCCTTCCATTTTTGCGTGTTTCCTTTCTGTCCTCTAAGCCATTCCTGCCCTATGAAGCCTGAAATTACTTAACACACAGATCACAGCATCGAATGGTAATAAAGGATAATTGAAATAAATATTTTTGAAGCATAGGAAACATGTTTTCATATATATCATAAAATAAGGAAGGAATAGTAAAACCATGCAATTCATATGAATAAGTGGGTGAAGAATTGATAAAAACACTTAATTGAGCACAAGATGAATCATAAAATAGGGGTTTATCACCCTACCAGAAGAGCTCATCAGCGTAACATCACCTTGGCCATTCGCAAAATGGGGACTCGACCTCCTTGGACCCTTTCCCCAAGGATTAGGGCAAGTCAAGTTCCTTATTGTAAGGGTGGATTACTTTACAAAATAGATTGAAGCAGAGCCTCTATCTAATGCCACCGCTCAAAGAAGTCAGAAATTCTTATACAGGAACATTGTTACAAGGTTTGGAGTTCCTTACTCCATCACCACAGACAATGAAACTCAATTCACGGACACAGGCTTCAGGAAGTTGGTGGCAGACTTGAAAATAAAGCACCAATTTACATCCGTAGAACACCCACAAGCTAATGGACAAGCAGAAGCAGCTAACAAAGTCATATTGGCTGGGTTAAAATGGAGATTACAGGACGCAAAGGGAGCCTGGGCTGAAGAGCTCCCACAAGTCCTATGGGCATATCGGATAACTCCACACTCCACCACAAGGGAATCACCTTTCCGACTGGCTTACGGAATGGAGGAAATGATCCCAGTGGAGTTCGAAGAAGGATCCCCCAGAACGATCCACTACAGTGAAGAGGCCAACTCCCAACTTCAAAGGGAAGAGCTCGACCTACTTCCAGAAATCCGAGAAAGAGCTCGGATTAGGGAGGAAGCGTTAAAACGACGAATGGCCTTAAGATACAATCGGAAGGTAGTACAGCAAAGTTTTGCCAACAACGACCTCATCCTAATCCGAAATGATATCGGAAAAAGTCGACCAGGAGAGGGGAAGCTAGCAGCTAACTGGAAAGGACCCTACCGAGTCACAGAGGTACTGGGAAAAGGCTACTACCGGGTGTCCGAACTCAAGGGGCAAGAACTACCAAGGTCATGGAATGCCTGCAACCTAAGAAGGTATTATAGTTAGGAGGTAATAAAGATCTTAGGTCAAGGTGCACTCTTTTTCCTGAAAAGGTTTTTTAACGAGGCACCAAGCCAAGATCTGTAAAATTGCCTGACTTAGAGGGGTAAACACCCACATGTATATATTTTATTTGCCTATATGTCTACTTTCTATTAGAATAAAACTTTTCAGATTCTC
The DNA here is from genome assembly GCF_000816755.2 of Arachis ipaensis. NCBI lineage: Eukaryota > Viridiplantae > Streptophyta > Magnoliopsida > Fabales > Fabaceae > Arachis > Arachis ipaensis. The sequence goes on from NC_029786.2 coordinate 43,844,594, forward strand.
TATAAAGTTTCTCTACCAAGACGCATTAATCTGAACGCAAAAATCCATCGCCCGATTACAAAGCTACAGGTCGGCAAAGTGAGAACCAAACTCACCGCCCGACTTCGACAAAATCGGCAAGATGAAAAAAATAACAAAAATAGATTAATGCAAAAAGTTATAAAAAGTAATCCATAGAAAGAGGCCTAACAAGGTCTGAGAAAAAATGGATTGCTAAAAATAACTTAGAGTGGACCGACATGAAGAAGTCAGACCAATCGACATAAAAGTGACAAAAGTTATAAAAAGTAGTCCATAGAAAGAGGCCTGACAAGGTCTGAGAAAAAATGGATTGCTACAAATAACTTAGAATGGACCGACATGAAGAAGTCGGACAATTCGACATGAAAGCTACAAAAGTTATAAAAAGTAATCCATAGAAAGAGGCCTGACGAGGTCTGAATAAAAAAGGATTACTAGAAATAACTTAGAAAGGACCGACTAAGAAGTCGGACCAGACCAATCAAAGCGACAAAGTTAGAAAAAGTAATCCATAGAAAGAGGCCTGGCCAGTCCTGATTAAAAATGGACTACTAAAAATAACTCGAGAAGGAGCGACAAGAGAAGTCGACCAACAAAAGGCGTGCGCTAGAAGGGACACAGCTCGACCTAAAAAGCCACGACCTCACAAAAAGCTATCAAAATTGTTCAGACTAAAAAGGTTCCATAAGAACACTAGCAAAGTCATCAAACAAAGCTAGCCTCAAAGGCAATCAAAAGAGGTCGGATAGCAAAGTCCAACACTCTAAAAGATTCCTGGAAACATCAAAGGTTGCAAACAAACATACCAAGAGAGACTAAGCTACTACAATAAAAACTCAGGAGGCCACTTGAAGGTCGACCTTAGGAGTTCAAAAGTATTTGTTTTTTCCTAAATAAAGTTGCTAAGAAAAGCAACTGAAATGTCAAGGCCACACCAGGGCTTAATTACAGAAACCAGAGTTTAAAAGCCCACAGATCGGGCTATACAAAAATACGTCAAAGAAAAATCAAAAGGGATCCAAGGTCTCCTCGGCGACGGCACCCTGGGTCATTGAATGAGGAGGAATGATATTCACAGGGACAACATCCACGGTCCCATCCTCACGATTAAGTATCTCACAATCCGGATCGGGTTGGGAACGGTTGACCTCAGCAGAAGGACTTGAAGAAGTCGCAGCTGCAGAGGCTTTGACTGGCGGCATAGGAGGAGGAGCCTCTCCTTCATCCTCATCCGAGGCAGGGACGATTTTTCCATCCTCAACAACATTATCCAAACTAAAAAGACTCAAGTCGAGCTCAGGAGCAAGAACTTGGACCTGAGCTTTTAGGTTCTCATATGTGTCAATCACACTACCTACAAGGTGGCCTTGAAGCTCAGCATAATCAGCATGGGCCGACTCAAGTCTCTCCCTGACCTCTAGCAGCTCACCATAAGTGCTGGTATAACTCTCCTTCGACTTATTGGCCATCTCCTCGGCCAAATTCGCAGCTGCCTCAGCTCTGGTAGCCCGAGACTTTTCCTTCTCCAAACCCAACTCTAGCTTAATAACACTGGCGTCTAGCTCATCCTTCAAGCCCTTGATCCTGTCATACTCCGACTTGGCTTCCAGCATAAAATCCTTCGTCGCATGGACGGGAGAGTCTTGGATTGAGCGAAACAAAGCTACACCCATGTGTGCCATCCGAACACTACTACTAGTGATAAAATTCAAGTGATGTAGGATGGACACATCGTCCATTGGAAGTCGACCAAAGGGGGCAATTTGATTATCAGCAAACCCCATAGCATCAAAGTCAGGGGCATCCAGATTATAGGGTTTGATAGTCTTCTACTTCTTCGGTAGAGGACCGGTAACAGAAGGAGAGGCAGCACCACAGGTCGACTGGGGAGGATCAAAAGAAACCAGGCGAACCTGGGGAGTAGGTATGACTTTTCTCAACCGAGAAGTATCCGAGGTCGACCTCTTCTAAGTAGCCTTTGAAGATTTCTCCCCAGAACCTTTAGCCGAGATGTTCTGAGCTGCGGTCGCATTCCTCGCCCTCTTAAAAGCCTTCATAGAATCAGTGGTCTTCACCATCTCTGAAAAAATAAAGCAGAAAAACTAAAATTGCAAATAAAAAAGAGGTAGATCAACAAAATAAACAGATAAAGGAAAAAGGCAAGACTAAAAAAGAAATCGGCAGCTACCCAAATCAGCTCGAAGAAGGGAGGGATCCCCCAAGAACCTCTTCATGTCAAGATGGGGAGGCTCCCCCCAATTCTTCTCTAGCACATGTACAAAAGCCTGCTTGACTTCATCTAACATTTCCCAAGTATACCTAGACACTACCACATTCTTTTGCCAGCATAAGGGGAAGGCAGGTTCATTATTTTGGTCCAAGAAGAAACGCCGAACGCCTTCAACAGCTCGGACCTTGAAATAGAAGTTCTTAAAATCCCTAAAAGACTCATCATACATATAAAAAATTTTCTTTCCCTGGGCAGCTCGAAAAGAAATCCAGGAAGCCTTCTTCTTAGCTGCCCCAAGCTTCGTTAAAACAAAAAAGTAAAGAAAGAGAGTTTAAGAAGGTCGGACATCCAATTCTTGGCACAATAGTTGGAAGATTTTTATGAAGCCCCACGAGTTCGGGTGAAGTTGAGAAGGAGCTACGTTGCAGGACCACAACAGGTCGGTCTCAAAGGAAGTAAAAGGAATCGTGATGCCCATTTGGCTAAAAAAGTAATCATACGCATAAAAGAAGGGACGTTCCCCCCAAAGTCAGAGAAGGAAAATAAACCCTCTCCTTAGGGTCAGGCACTACCAACTCGTAGTTTTTCTCCTGCTCTCTACTACTACAAATCCTATGATGCCTCCTAAGCCACACACAGTACTTAGAATCGACCACGAAAACACACATCAAGACAAGAGAATCCAGCCAGTCGGACATGCCATCTGGGACCTTGGTAGACATCTCAACAATATTTTTGCGAGAAGACATGGGTTAACTAGTCCTACAGTGAGAAAAAGGAAAAAAGGGTTACTAATCAAACAGCTCAGACAAAATAGGAGACATCTCGGACAAGTTTGGAAATAACTCGGACAAATAGCATGCGAGTGTTAAAAGACTCAGAAAATAGCAGTAAAAGGAAACCCCAGGACTCACACCAAGGTCCAGGAGCATCCATTGGAGGCAATAACAAAGCAAGGATCTAGAAAAAAGAAAAATCTCGCAACATTAAGTCCTAAAAATGCAAAGAAGATCAAAAGCCTTCTCTGACAAATGACGATCAATACAAAGCAGCAAACCATCAACATCAAGCATGCAGAAATCATCAAAAAGATGCAACCTTTTTTCAAATTCACAGTCTATTACTCCAAGACACAAACAGAAAAAGATCTACGCATAAAGAAACCAAATAAGCAGAAACAAGCAACAAATTGAAACCTTCAAGGCGCGCGCTACAGGCACAACGAGGCAGAAAAGGTTCAAACTTTCCAACATGAGTACAAGCAAGATCAAAACTTTCAAAATCAAAACAATGCAAAAAGAATGGCGTGGAAAGTAAAAAAGAGAGAAGAAGAAAACCAACCTGCAGAGAAGAAGGAGACGATAACTGATTAGAGATTGAAGCAAACAAACCAAAACGACACCAGCAAATTACCTTTCGAATAAAAGAAAGCGCGAAGATGCAAAAGCGAAAGGGTAAGTAGAAGAGAAAGAGTTACAGCGAGCAAGAGAGGAGAAACTGAAAAAGGCTTTGAAATTCAAATGAAGATACAAAGAGGGAAATAAAAGGAAAACGGCAAAGAGTTAATGAGTATTTAAACCTTCGCATGTTTCCAAGGGAGCGCAAAAATGCGCGTTGCAAATTAAAAAGGAGTGAAGACAAAACGCTCTGCATTCAAGCCAATAGGAGTTCTACAAACGAGATCAACAAAAGAATGCTCGAGCTCGACTTCCCCAAAAGGGGTCAAAGTCTAGCAAAGACACGACCTCGAAAGAAAGACCGAGCTCAAGCAGGGGCACTGTTCATGTCCTGGGTCGAGCTGTCCGACCCGGGCTGATTGAAGACAAGTCGACCGACCTCTTCAGGTCTGGATTCGCCGACCTCTTCTTAAAGAGTTCGGATAAATCGCTACAAAGGCCCAGGAAAGGCCCAAATGAAGGAACATACCCCAATCTAAAAGTAGCTAAAGCCTTGAAAGATAAGGGCGGTTCCCCTTAAAGATAAGATAAGATAACTAACTTATCTTATCAAGAAGGTCATTCCACACTACTATAAATACGCTGGAGCACCCAGGTATAACTCATACTCTGATTCTACTAAAAAACCTGCTTAAAGCCCATGCTAACTTAAGCATCGGAGTCTCTTGCAGGTACCACCACCCTCCAGTGACGAAGGATCAGCAGCATCTCCAGCTCCGCCAGTTCCACCAGGTCGGACACGACAGCTCCGGCTACCACAACGGATCTCATCCGAGATCGACCTTCAGTTTCAGGTAACCCTCGGAACACACCTTCTAATCATCCCATCTGGACATCTCTTGAACAAGAAGGGCTCATCTCATAAGAATCTCTTGGCTTCATTACATAGCCTCTTCACTTGTTGCTTGGTAAACTCTTGAGGAATCTTTCTTCCCACCTTGTAGTTTACAATGTCAGCAAACCAAGGAGCTTGCTGGATTTGGAGAAGATGTTCGTCTGGGAACCTTTCATTCACTGGTTGTGGTGTATCTTGATCGGTCTCTTGTGGCAGTTGATAAACCACTATTTTATGATTTATAATGTGTTTAATTGTGTGGTTTTATCATGATCTTTACCCACTTATTCATATGATTAGCATGCATTTATATTTTCTTCCTAAAATTATTACATGATTGAAAACTTGCTTCCTAGAGACTTTTAATTATGTATTTTAATTCTCCTTTATTCCATTCGATATCGTGATCTGTGTGTTAAGTGTTTCAGGCTTTATAGGGCATGAATGAGTTGGAGATTGGAAAGGAAGCTTGCAAAAATGGAAGGAACACAAGAAATTAAGGAGATGACCAGCGAGAAGTGACACGGCCGCATGGCTCACGCGACTGCGCAGAAGAGAGGAAATCCCAGTGATGCGGCCGCATGGCTCACGTGACCGCGCGGATTGGAATAGCACAAGTGACGCGGAGGCGTGGACGACGCGCCCGCGTGGCAAAGCAAAATGCCGCATGACGCGTCCGCATGAATGACACGATCGCGTGACATGCGCGATCTGCATAATCTACAGAATTCGCTGGGTGTGATTTTGGGCCCTGTTTTGACCCAGTTTTCGGCCCAGAAAAGCAGACTAGAGCCAGAGAACATGCAGAAACCAAAAACAACATTCATTCTACACAGTTTTTAGTTTTTAGATCTAGTTTTACTCCTCCTCTAGGTTTTTTCTCTACACATTCATAGTTCTTAGGATTTTTATTTCGATTGCTCTTTGCATTGGGATATTGAGAAGAGTTATTACCTCATCAAGACTTCGTTATTCTAGTTCGTCTTCTTTACTTGGCTTTACTCTTCCATGTCCTTTAATTTACTCAATTTTATTATTGAATTATTTTAGAATTTATTAATACAAGAGTTACTTTTATTTTTAATTGATTCCTTTGAGTTTTATTTATCATGTCTTTCATTAGTTCCCTTTTCTATGTTATGTGTTCCATATTCACAATGAGCAAGTAGTTCCCTAACTTGATGGGGAGTTGATTGAAAGGAACCCTTGAGTTGGAATGTTCAAAGGAGAAATTGTAATTGGGTTTATTGTTGGATGGCTCTCTAGTCACTAACGCCAATCCTTCCAAGTAAGCGAATTGGGACTTGTGATTAGAAACATCATTCCAACTTGTTTGACTTTCCCTTATTTAGTAAGGGATAACTAAACAGAACGACCTTCAATTATCAATTAATCTTGAGAGTACTGCAACAAGAATAGGGCTTCCAACTAATCTACTCCCAGTCAAGGCCTTTATTTAAATTACCTAATTTCTCCAAATTAATTTCCTATTTATTCAACTCAGCTCTTTTCTGAAAAATATCTGATTAATAAAATAGCACTCCTTTCTGCAACTCGTTGAGAGACGACTTGGGATTCATACTCCAAGTATTTTAATTTTAATTCTTGTGAAAACCTTTCTAAATTGATAAGCGGATTTCTGGTTGGTTAAGAACTATACTTGCAACGCACAACTTATATCAATTCTTAATTAGCCAATTTCCGCCACGTTAATTTTTGGCGTTGTTACCGGGGAGTTGTAATAGAGTGCTAAAGTTATTAATTGGATTTTGTTTATTTGCATTTTATTTTATCTTGCTACCATGAGCTGCTTGTTTCTTTCGTTAGATGACGCGTTCACTTCCTGATCTAAGCTTGCTAGTATTCGATCCTGAGATTGAAAGAACTATTTCACGAATAAGGCAAGCTCGGCGTCGGTTAGTCCTCTCTGAGGGCGGATCTGAAACGTCACTTGAGAAAGAAACCAGCCCCCGTTCTACTGATTTGGTTGATTTACGTGCAGGTAACATGGCAACAGCTAGGAGAGTTACTATCCAGGAGGCTGGAACCCCCGATTTTACAATGCAACCATTCAAGTACATCACCCAGCGGTGGCTACAGACTTTGAAATAAAGACCGCACTGCTCAATTTGATGCCCAAGTTTCATGGCTTGCCTGCTCAAGAGCCTATCAAGCACCTGAGAGATTTTCAAGCAGCCTGTTCTACTGTCAGGCGTGATGGTGCAGATGAAACTTCAATTTTGCTGAAAGCTTTCCCGTTTTCTCTTGAGGGGAAGGCAAGAGAGTGGTACTACACTCAACTAGCAGTAACTGTATCCAACTGGGATACACTGAGAAGGGAATTCTTGGAAAAATTCTTTCCAGCTGAAGTTACTGATAAACTGAGGAAAGACATTTCCATGATTTTTAGGATGAATCTGAGACTCTCTATGAATACTGGGAGCTCTTCAATAATCTTCTGGAAGCATGCCCCTACCATATGATTGACAAGATAGTATTGCTCGGTTACGTCACACAAGGCATGAGGCCCCAAGATAAGACCACATTGGAAAGTGCTAGCAATGGGTCTATGAAAAAGTACAAGACCACTGACGAGGCATGGAAATTGATCAGCGACTTAGCTGAATCTACTCGGAATCGCAGAAACAAGGTCGTTCAAAAGCCGTTGCAGAAGTATCCTCTAGCAGAGAGACTGCTGCTCTGACTCAGAGTATCTGTGAAATGACCAACTTGCTGAAGCAGATGCAATTTAATCAACAACAAGTTCAGCAAGCTCAACCCTCTCCACCACAGCAAGGCCAACAGTTAGTCCCACAGAGAGTTTGTGGAATCTGTGCTGATTATAGCCACTATACTGATGAATGTCCGCAGCTCCAACAGGAAGACAACACCGTGGCAGCCACTCATAACTTCTATGACCGCCCCAACCAAGGGTACAATCAAGGTGGCAACTACAACCATGGATGGCAGGACAATTCTAACCAGAATTGAAGGGGCAACAACAACAATAGAGGAGGCAGAGATAATCAGGAAAATCAGAGGTGGAATAATAACAACAACAAGCAGCAGAACCAGAACCAGCCTTACAAAGCACCTCACCTGAGACAGTCTCAAGGACCACAGAATACCCAACAACAGACCTCTCAAATTACTTATCCTTCCTCATCTTCTAATGATGATTTACTACAATCTATCGATCGGAGACAACAGACCATGGAAAATAACATTAATGCCACTCTAAATGGTCTGAACGCTACTTTGCAAGCTCTTGTCTCACAGATTGGATCAATGAATAACTCCAATAACCAGCCTTTGAGCTCCAGTGGAATTCCCTCTCATCCATTACCCAATCCCAAGGGTGGCATTAATGCCATCACCCTAAGGTCCGGAACCACACTGCAGGAGAGGAATCAGGAGGAGCCAAGCCCACCAGAACACGCCTCAGCTGAAGAGGTAGTGGAAATAGAAGATGCTGAAGAGGAAGAGGTCACACAGGACATAGCTGAAAAAGAAAAAGTTCAACTACAGGAGGAAGCACCACAGGGCGCAGATACTGCAGAAGACACCACTCCTATCCCATTTCCACAACTTGCAAGGAAGCCCAGGAAGCAGCTGGAACCTGATCCCAAAATGGTAGAGATATTCAAAAAGGTTGAGGTAACTGGTGTACGAAATTGTGTTCCATGTTCTTTGTACTTGTGTGAGAGTAACAATATATAATTGTATTGAATCCTCATCGTGGCTCTATGTGTGGACACAACTCCGTTCAACTGACCAGCAAGTGCACTGGGTCGTCCAAGTAATACCTTACGTGAGTAAGGGTCGAATCCCACGGAGATTGTTGGTATGAAGCAAGCTATGGTCACCTTGTAAATCTCAGTTAAGTTGACTCATATGGGCTACAATATATTATGTAAATAAAACATAAAGTAAGGATAGAAATACTTATGTAAATCATAGGTAGGAATTTCAGATAAGCGAATGGAGATGCTTTTCGTTCCTCTGAACCTCTGCTTTCCTGCTATCTTCATCC
>NC_029786.2:43853194-43859480 GCF_000816755.2 Arachis ipaensis
CAATAGTTTTGGCATCTCACTTTATCCATTGAGGTTCAGAATGATTGGCATCTATTGGAACTCAGAGTTCAGATAGTGTTATTGATTCTCCTAATTCAGTATGATGATTCTTGAACACAGCTATTTTATGAGTCTTGGCCGTGGCCCTAAGCACTTTGTTTTCCAGTATTACCACACAAACTCATAGTAAAGTCCAGAAATGTGAATTTAACACAAAATCTATTAAAAACATCCCTAAAAGTAACTAGATCCTACTAAAAACATACTAAAAACAATGTCAAAAAGCGTATAAATTATCCGCTCATCAGTAACTGTTCCTCTTTTTGATGTTATTCAATAGGTACCTAAATATGCAAAGTTTCTAAAAGATTTATGTATACATAAAGACAAAATTAATAAATTAGAAACTATTCCTTTAGGTAGTTCCATATCTGCTTTAATGGGAGGTTTACCTGAAAAGTGTAGTGACCCAGGTCTTTGTATAGTTAATTGTACTATTGGTGGTGTGATAATTTCTGACTGCATGTGTGATTTAGGAGCATGTGTGAGTATAATGCCTTTGTCTATATATGATATTTTGAGGCTTCCTCCCTTAAAAAGGTCAGCAGCTCGTTTTGTGTTAGCAGATAAGAGCATTATTACAGTGGTTGGAGTTGCTGAAGATGTATTAGTGGGCATTAAGGGACTCACATTCCCCACTGATTTTTATATTCTGGAGATGCCCCAAAATGACTCAGAGAAGCCATCATCAATCCTACTTGGAAGACCTTTCCTGAAGACATTAAAGTTCAAATTGGATGCTTTTTCAGGAAAATACTCTTTTGAAATAGATGGCCGATTAGTAAGTTTCAACCTGAATGGAGTTATGAAGCACCCTCCAGAAGATCATTCTATCTTCCAGTGTGACATCATAGATGAAACTGTAGCTGAAGTTCACCAGGAGGAATTAGAGGAGAAGCACACAGGACAAGGTCCAAGTGTGGGGACATTCTCAGAGGACAATGACAGTGCTTTACCATTATTACCAGCTCCAGACAACCCAGAGCCTGACCATGACCAGAAGTTAGAATTAAAACCCCTTCCTCTACACCTCAAATATGCTTACCTTGAGGACAAACAAAAGTGTCCAGTTATCATTACAAGGGAACTCACTTCTCAACAAGAAGAGCAGCTACTAAGTGTGCTGAGGAGGCACAAGAAGGCAATTGGGTGGAGTTTGGCAGATATAGTAGGCATCAACCCTCAAATATGTGAGCACAGAATATTTTAGAAGAGGGAGCAAGGCCCGTTCATCAATCCCAGAGAAGACTGAACCCCACTATCTTAGAGGTTGTCAAAAAGGAAGTAACCAGACTACTGGAGGCAGATATCATCTATCCCATCTCAGACAGTGAATGGGTAAGCCCAGTACAAGTAGTGCCAAAGAAGTCTGGAGTCACTACAGTGAAAAATGAGCATGGAGAGCTGAAAGAGCAGAAGATTGATGGTTTAGAAGTTATGGTAAATACTCGTTGCAAGTATAGTTACTAAACCAAGCAATCAACCTTTCTTACAAACGTTTTGGTTGTCACAAGTAACAAACCCCTAAATAAATTGTTAACCGAAGTATTCAAACCTCGGGTCGTCTTCTCAAGGAACTGCAGGGAAGTATGTTCTTATTATTGGTTATGGAGATTGTAAATTGGGGTTTCAAGAATAACGAACAAATATGACAAATAATTTAAATGGCAATTAAAAATAAATAAATACTGTAAAGCAAACTTTTGGGCAAGGTATGAGAAATTGGAAGTCCAGACTTAGTTATCTTTATCGATAACAATGAAAGTTGAATCTTAATTCCACTTAGTCAACCTTTACTAAAGTAAAGGAAAGTCAAGGGACTAATTAGTTTGATCTTCGAATCCTATTTATTTCCTGAGAAAAGGTTGGGATTATTGATGCTTAGTTCAATTAGCAAAGATAACAGTTATCAATTATGTTGAGATAAGATAACTCCTGAGTTACTGCTTTCTTAACCAAGACCAAAAGAGGAAAAAGTAAATTTGCTGGAATAAAAATGCCTTCAGATGTAAAGCAACAATAACATGAATTAAAGAAAGCAATCATGAATTGAAATACGTCAAATAGCATTAATAAGGGAAATTATAATCTAATATGAAGAGTTCATAAACTAGATTGGAAGAATAAATAAAAATAAAGAACCTGGGATTGAGAGTCACTCCTAAAACTAAGAGAAGTCCTAAATCCTAAGAGAGAGAGGAGAGAACCTCTCTCAAAACTAGATCTAAATCATGGAAAGTAACTAAATTGGCGAGCTCCCTTTGAATGGATGCATTGCTCCACTTTATAGCCTCTAATCTGTGTGTTCTGGGCTGAAAACTGGGTCAAAAGCAGCCCAGAAATCACCCCCTCGATTTCTGTTACGTTCAGGTCGCGGGTAAGTGACGCGAAGGCGTCGTCCATGCCGTCGCGCGGGTTGAGGTTCGCAAATGTGACGCGGACGCGTCATTCACGCGTTCGCGTCACCTAACTTTGGGGCAGCTATTGCGAGTTATATATCAAATCAAAGCCCCGGACGTTAGCTTTCCAACGCAACTGGAACCGCGTCGTTTGGACCTCTGTAGCTAAAGTTGTAGCCGTCTGAGTGCGAAGAGGTCAGGCTGGACAGCTTAGCAGTTTCTCCAACTTCTTGTATTCCTTCCACTTTTGCATGCTTCCTTTCCATCCTCTGAGCCATTCCTGCCCTGTAATCTCTGAAAACACTTAACATACATATCAAGGCATCTATTGGTAATAAGAGAGGACTAATAATAAGCAAATATAAGATCAAAAAAGCATGCTTTCAATCATAGCACAAAACCAGGAAGGAAAATGTAAAACATGCAAATAGTACGAATAAGTGGGTAAAGAGTTGATAAAAACCACTCAATTGAGTACAAGATAAACCATAAAATAGTGGTTTATCAAAAGCTCATAGCGACCAGAGTATAGAACGCTTGGCGGGTCTGCATTGATTACAGACGCCTCAACCAAGCAACCCGTAAGGATCACTATCCTCTTCCATTCATTGATCAAATGCTGGATCGCCTGTCAGGTAAATCACATTATTGTTTTCTAGATGGTTACACAGGTTATTTCCAGATTCATATAGCTCCTGAGGATCAGGAAAAGACTACTTTTACGTGTCTTTTTGGGACTTATGCTCACAAGAGGATGCCCTTTGGCTTGTGCAATGCACCAGCTACCTTCCAAAGGTGCATGGTGAGTCTTTTCTCTGATCTTATTGAGGACTGTATGAAAGTTTTTATGGATGATTTTAGTGTTTATGGCGATTCCTTTAGCCTTTGCTTAGATGGATTATCTAGAGTATTAGATAGATGTGTCAGTACAAACCTTGTATTAAATTTTGAAAAATGTCACTGGTGCACGAATTGTGAATCACACTTTTCACAACTCGTACCACTGACCAGCAAGTGCACTGGGTCGTCCAAGTAATACCTCATGTGAGTAAGGGTCGAATCCCACGGAGATTGTTGGTTTGAAGCAATCAATGGTTATTTTGTAAATCTTAGTCAGGAAGTCAATTATGTTTATCAGTTGAATTGCAAATAAACAAGAGAGTATGGATTAAAGGTTACTTGTTATGCAGTAATGGAGAATATGTTGGAGTTTTGGAGATGCTTTGTCTTCTGAATCTCTGCTTTCCTCTGTCTTCTGATTCACGCACGCACGTCCTCCTATGGCAAGCTGTGTGTTGGTGGATCACCGTTGTCAATGGCTACCTTCCATCCTTCTAGTGAAAACTACGCTCACGCGCTCTGTCACAGCACGGCTAATCACCGGTTGGTTCTCGATCCGGTTGGAATAGGATTTATTATCCTTTTGCGTCTGTCACTAACGCCCAGCCTTCAAGAGTTTGAAGCTCATCACAGTCATTGAATCCTTGAATCCTACTCAGAATACCACAGACAAGGTTTAGACTTTCCGGATTCTCATGAATGCCGCCATCAGTTCTAGCTTATACCACGGAGATTCTGATTAAGAGATCTCAGAGATACTCATTCAAACGGATATAGAATGGAGGTGGTTGTCAGGCACACGTTCATAGGTTCATCACAGTTAAGCGCGAATGAACATCTTAGATAAGTTGCTTCCAATAATTATGTGGAGGGAAGTGCATCCCCTGAGGTATCTCTTGATTTGCAGCCACATGTTCTACCACTGAGCTATAGATCCTTCACATAATTGTTTTACCACACCAAACTTAGAATGTTGCTCGCCCTCGAGCAAAAGAAGAGGGATGAATAGATAAAGAAGATGTAGAAAAAAAACTAGGATTATGAGGAGGAAAGGTGGGGATCCTGTGGGGTCCACAGATCTTGAAATGATCCTGTGAGGTCCACAGATCTTGAGGTGTCAAGGCATTTACATCCCTGCACCAATTTAGGCATGCAAAATGCCCTTGCACACAACTCTGGGCGTTCAGCGCCAGGTTGGTGCCCGTTTTGGGCGTTCAACGCCCATTTACTAGCCATTTCTGGCGTTGAACGCCAGAACCATGCTTGTTCTGGGCGTTCAGCACCAGGATGTTGCCCATTTTGGGCGTTCAGCGCCAGAACCATGCTTTGTTCTGGCGTTGAACGCCAGACAGGTGCTTCCTCCAGGGTGTGATTTTTCTTCTGCTGTTTTTGATTCCGTTTTCAATTTTTAATATTTATTTTGTGACTCCACATGATCATGAACCTAATAAAACATGAAAAACCATAAATAAAAGTTGGGTTGCCTCCCAACAAGCGCTTCTTTAATGTCCTTAGCTGGACCTTGCTGAGCTTTTAATCTAGCTTCAGCCTTGAGCATTCTTGCTCAATGTTGCCTTCAAGATAATGCTTGATTCTCTGTCCATTGACAATGAACTTCTTATCAGAATCAATATCTTGAAGCTCCACATAACCATATGGTGATACACTTGTAATCACGTATGGTCCCCTCCACCGGGATTTCAGTTTCCCGGGAAATAGCCTGAGTCTAGAGTTAAACAACAGAACCTTCTGTCCTGGTTCAAAGATTCTAGATGACAGCTTTCTGTCATGCCACTTTTTTTATTTTTCTTTATAAAGCTTGGCATTTTCGAAAGCTGTGAATCTGAATTCCTCTAGCTCATTTAGCTGGAGCAATCAGTTTTCTCCTGCTAATTTGGCATCAAAGTTTAGGAATCTGGTTGCCCAGTAGGCCTTATGTTCCAGTTCCACGGGCAGGTGACGAATGGCCCAACCCTGACAATCATGTCTTCAATGACGCCTGATGGGTATTTAGTAGAACCATCAGCAAGTTGGAGACAGATCTGGGTTGGTTTAACTTCTTCAGTTAAGCCAAGCTTTCTGATAGTGGATGCAAGTATTAGGTTGATGCTTGCCCCAAGATCGCATAAAGCTGTCTTGGTGCAATTACCTTCTAATATGCACGGTATCAGAAAACTCCCCGGGTCTTTAAGCTTTTCAGGAAAGCTTTTCAGAATGACTGCACTGCATTCTTTGGTGAGGAGAACTCTTTCTGTTTCTCTCCAATCCTTCTTATGACTCAAGATCTCTTTCATGAACTTGGCATAAGAAGGTATTTGTTCAAGTGCTTCTGCAAATGGAATCTTTATTTCAAGAGTCCTGAGATAATCTGCAAAGCGAGCAAATTGCTTATCCTGCTCCTCTTTTCGGAGTTTTTGAGGATAAGGTATCTTGGCTTTATATTCTTCAACCTTAGTTGCTGCAGGTTTATTGCCTACAGAAGTAGTTGAAGAAGCCTTTTTAGAGGGGTTGTTATCAGCATTTGTGTGTGTCTGATTCCTCACTGGCAATTGAGTGCCAGAGTTAGAAACTGGAGTGACGTTAGACGCCAACTCCTTGTCTGTTCCTGGCGTCTGAACGCCAGAATTGTGCCCATTTTGGGCGTTCAGCGCCAGATCTTGCCCAGTTTGGGCGTTCACCGCCAGATCCTTGCCCATTTCTGGCGTTGAACGCCAGTTTTGCCTTGTTTCTGGTGTTGAACGCCAATTTTGGGCATGGTCTGGGCGTTCAGCGCCAGCCTTCCACCAATTTTCTGGCGTTTTAGCGCCAGAATTATTTTTCCCTGGGCTCTTACTGTCCTCAGGTGAATCTTTGGTGGGTTGCTCATTTCTTGACTTTTTGCTGCCTTGAGGTGAGATATTTAATGTCTTTCCACTTCTTAATTGAACTGCTTGGCATTCTTCTGTTATTTGCCTTGACAGCTGCTGCTTTGTTTGCTTAAACTGTTC
>NC_029786.2:43859603-43860686 GCF_000816755.2 Arachis ipaensis
TTTATTTATTTATTTATTTATTTATTTCGAAAATAAAATAAATGAATAAAATAAATAAAAATAGGTGAAGATTTTCGAAAAAATGAGGAGAGAGAAAGTGGTAAGGAAGTTTTGAAAAAGATATGATTTGGAAAAGATTTTAAATTTTAAAAAAAATCTGAATTTTTTTTTTAAAAATAATTTTTGAAAATTTATTTTAAAATTAGAGAGAAAAGATATTTTTGAATTTAGTGAGGAGAGAGAAAAACAATAAAATAGCACAAGATTTAAAATTTTTAGATCTAGTGCTCCTTGTTTTCGAAAAATTTGGAGAGAAAACACCAAGGAACACCAAACTTAAAAATTTTAATATCAAGACACAAGGAAAACTCAAGAACACCTTGAAGACTCACAAGAACACAAGAACATGAAGAAGGAACACCAACTTAAAATTTTTAGAAAACCAAACCAAAATTTTCGAAAATCAAAGGAAATCAACAGGAAAACACCAAACTTAAAGTTTGGTACAAAATTTAATAGAGAAAATATTATTTATGAAAAAGAAGGTTTTGAAAAGAATATAAAAGACTCTAACCCAATTACCAAGAACACAAATTAACGCTCTAGCCAAATGAGTTATGGAAATTTTCGAAAATTTTAAGAAAAATCAACAAGAAAACACCAAACTTAAAGTTTGGCACAGGATTTAATAGAAAAATTATTTTTGAAAAAGGTTTTAAAAATATGATAGCCAATTACCATGAACATAAACACCACGTTCTTTTAAGCCATCCACGTGCAGAGGCCATTTGTGGAGTTGAACGTCAGTTTTTGTGCCAGTTTGGGCGTTCAACTCCAGCTTTTGATCCTTTTCTGGCGCTGGACGCTAGAATTGGGCAGAGAACTGGCGTTGAAAGCCAGTTTACGTCGTCTATCCTTGTGCAAAGTATGGACTATTATATATTGCTGGAAAGCCCTGGATGTCTACTTTCCAAAGCAATTGGAAGCATGCCATTTTAATTCATGTAGCTCCAGAAAATCCACTTTGAGTGCAGGGAGGTCAGAATCCAACAACATCAGCAGTCCTTTTTCAGCCTGAATCAG
>NC_029786.2:43860778-43861417 GCF_000816755.2 Arachis ipaensis
TAAACACGAACAATCCCCGGCAACGGCGCCAGAAACTTGGTGCACGAATTGTGAATCACACTTTTCACAACTCGTACCACTGACCAGCAAGTGCACTGGATCGTCCAAGTAATACCTCACGTGAGTAAGGGTCGAATCCCACGGAGATTGTTGGTTTGAAGCAATCAATGGTTATTTTGTAAATCTTAGTCAGGAAGTCAATTATGTTTATCAGTTGAACTGCAAATAAACAAGAGAGTATGGATTAAAGGTTACTTGTTATGCAGTAATGGAGAATATGTTGGAGTTTTGGAGATGCTTTGTTTTCTGAATCTCTGCTTTCCTCTGTCTCCTTGTTCACGCACGCACGTCCTCCTATGGCAAGCTGTTTGTTGGTGGATCACCGTTGTCAATGGCTACCTTCCATCCTTCCAATGAAAACTACGCTCACGCGCTCTGTCACAGCACGGCTAATCACCGGTTGGTTCTCGATCCGGTTGGAATAGGATTTACTATCCTTTTTGCGTCTGTCACTAACGCCCAGCCTTCAAGAGTTTGAAGCTCATCACAGTCATTCAATCCTTGAATCCTACTCAGAATACCACAGACAAGGTTTAGACTTTCCGGATTCTCATGAATGCCGCCATCAGTTCTAGCTTA
>NC_029786.2:43861451-43898911 GCF_000816755.2 Arachis ipaensis
TTTTTACAGGAGATTCATTAAGGACTTCAGTAAGGTAGCACTTCCCTTATCCAGACTACTACAGAAGGATATTGAGTTCGAGTTTAGTGAAGATTGCAAACAAGCGTTTGATAAGTTGAAGACTGCCCTGACTCAAGCTCCAATTGTGAGAGGACCGGACTAGAGCCAGCCATTCGAAATAATGTGCGACGCTTCCAACCATGCAGTAGGAGCAGCATTGGCTCAACGTAAAGGTAAGGACCCTTTTGTTATTGCTTATGCGTCTAAAACTCTAAATGCAGCACAGTCCAATTACACTACTACTGAGAAAGAGCTTCTTGCTATTGTTTTTGCTCTGGATAAATTCTGAGCCTATTTACTTGGTACAAAGGTAGTAGTGTACTCGGACCACGCAGCTCTAAAGTATCTATTAGGTAAAAAGGAGTCCAAACCAAGGCTTATACGTTGGATACTGCTATTACAAGAATTTGATTTAGAAATTAAGGATAGGAGTAGTAACCAAAATTTAGTGGCAAACCACTTGAGTCGCCTTGAGCACATTTCAGATTGCTCCACTCCTATAGCTGATGATTTCCCATTTGATAACCTGCAAGCAGTATCTGAGGTAGTCCCTTGGTATGCACATGTAGCTAATTATCTAGTTAGCCGCACCTTTCATCCAAACTTTTCTAAGCATCAAAGAGACAAGCTGAAAAGTGAGTCTAAATATTATATATAGGATGACCCATATTTATGGAGATGTGGCACTGACCAGGTAATTAGACGGTGTGTGCCTCAATCAGAATTCCAGTCCATCTTAGAGGCCTACCACTCATCTGAGAGTGGAGGACATTTTGGCCCTCAAAGAACAGCTAGAAAAATCTTAGACTGTGGATTCTGGTGGCCTACACTTTTTAGAGACGCTGCTGAATTTTGTAGATCTTGTTTTCCATGCCAAAAATTTGGTAATATATCCAGGAGGGATGAGATGCCTCAACAAATTATGCTTTTCTGTGAAATTTTTTACGTTTGGGGCATTGACTTCATAGGTCCATTTCCAAATTCTTATGGTTATTTTTATATATTGTTAGCTGTAGATTACGTTTCCAAATGGGTGGAAGCAATTCCTACCCGCACTGATGATGCTAACACTGTTGTTTTCTTTGTGAAAAACCACATTATTTGTCGCTTTGGATCACCACGAGCAATCGTGAGCGATCAAGGCACTCATTTTTGTAACAGGAGACTAACAGGATTAATGAAGAAGCATGGAATAATTCATAAGGTTGCAACAGCATACCATCCTCAGACTAATGGGCAAGCCGAGGTGTCAAACAGAGAGATAAAATGTATCTTGCAGAAGATAGTCAAACCTCATAGAAGAGATTGGAGCACCAGGCTACATGATGCACTTTGGGCGTACAGAACCGCATACAAGACACCCATTGGGATGAGTCCTTTCCGCTTAGTCTATGGAAAGGCTTGTCATCTCCCTGTTGAAGTTGAGCACAAAGCCTTTTGGGCAGTAAAGGAGTGCAACATGGGAATTGAGGAAGCCGGAGCTGAAAGGAAATTGCAACTGCAAGAATTGGAAAGCCTTCGCCTAGAAGCTTATGAGAATTCAAGACTATACAAGGAGAAGATGAAGGCTGTACATGATCAGCACATTAAGAGAAAAGAGTTTCAACCTGGAAACTTAGTCCTCCTTTACAAATCTCGACTGAGGCTCATGCCAGGCAAGTTGAGATCAAGATGGGAAGGTCCATACAGAGTAGAGAAGGCCGAACCATACGGAGTTTATCACCTAAGCCATCCTTCCAACTCTGAACTTATCAAAGTTAATGGACATTGTTTAAAGCTGTACCATGGAGAGCGGATGCAGAAAAAAAAGGAGCTCGAGATTTTTCTCTTGGAAGATCCTCACATAGCCGAAGATTAAGCTAATGGAGCGTCCAACTTACGGACGTTAAAGCAAAGTGCTAGGTGGGAGACAACCCACCATGGTATGATCGTTCTTTTCTTTATTTTTAGTTTTTCTATTTAATAACTCTTCTCTTTATTAGTACATTTCGTGCATTTGCATTTACATACTTTTATTTTTAATTTTAATTGAATAAAAAAAATGTTACATGACGCGACCGCATCATTAACGCGTCCGCGTCGCAAGGAGATGGGAGAAAATAAAAACAAACAGAGAGTCACGCAGGAGCGTGGCTGGAGGCGTGCCAATGGCACAAATTGCCCCATGCGACCGCGTCGCCGATGCGTCCGCGTCACATGGGAACATTGGCCTCCCACGCGACCGCATGACCCACGCAGCCGCGTGCCCTAGAATTCGACGTCAAAAGGGTGCACGACCGAAAGTTTTGCTAGAGTGGTGCTGGATTGGTGCTGAATGCACAATCCTTCCACGCGGCCGCGTGACCGACGCAACCATGTCATATCCTTCTAATGGCCACTCACGCGATCGCATGCCCCACGCGATCGCGTCACCCAATATTTGGCAATTAATGATTTTGAACAGAGAGTTGTGCGAGTGCGAGGCTGCCCTCGCGCCAGTGGCATAAAACGGGTCACGCGACCGCGTGACCGATGCGACCGCGTCAATCAATATTAGTGCAAGTCGCGCGACCGCGTGCCCCACGCGACTGCGTTGATTGCGCCGCACAGCTTCCCTGATTTGCCACTTATCTTATCGTTTTCTCCTCAAATCCTATTTCCTTTTTTCCCTCCTTACTTCTTCCTTCCTCCTTCTTCCTTCTTTCTCACTTTTTACACCCTCACTCTCTCTCTCTCCCCCATTAACAAGGTTTTCTTTTTCTTCTTCTCTCCTTACTTTTCTATTTTTCTTCTTATTTTTATATGTTATCTTCTTTTCTTTTCTTTCTCCTTTCATTATTCATATTTTCTTCCTTTTTACTTGGTGTTAGAAATTTATTTGAGTCATTATCTCTCATTATATGCTTGTGGATTGTTCTAAATTTGTTTGGCAATTATGTATTACTTTTTAAAGGGTTTCTTGCATGTTCAATTTAATACTTTCCATACATTATTTCACCATGCATGCTATGTGTTTGTGAAAAAGCCCATATGGCATTTTGCACTTTTCTACGTTATTCTATTCTACTATTAAATGCCCATTTTTCACAAAACCCTTTTATATTTTATTCATCATAAATAATTGTCAATACAAACGTGATGGTTTGTTACAAGTGATGCTTGATCTATGCTACTCATGCCTTTGCCAGCATGCCAATAAACACCTTGCATTCATTTGTCATCATATGCACTAACTATTTTCCATTGATGACTTTTCACATGTAGTCATGACCACGTGATAACATCATTTACCTTTTACTGTGCATTCATAACCACCCTTTTCCGTTCTCTTCCTTGCTCTATCTCTTTGAATTTAATTTACTTTCTCTTTCCTTTTTCAGAATGGCCACCAAGAAGGAAAAAGAGAAAGCTACTCCCAAATCCACAGCAAGAAGAGGAACAAAAAGAGCATTAGTGGCAGAACCCTCTTCAACTGCGGTTAAACCCTCAACAAAGAGACTTAAGAGGATTATAAAGGTTGATGATAAAGAAAAAGCCTTCCAAGCAAAGGACACTGCACGATTTCCCAATCGCTACCGTGAGCAGATGTTCCTCATCCTGGCAGAAAGGAGCTACAACAACGAATACCTTCTTCTCCTCCCAAACTATATTGCTACCTTTGTTGAGCCGCAAATTGCACAAAGACAATGGGGTTTCCTACAGAGACAGCCGAGGCAGGTCAATCATTCTTGGGTAGTCGAGTTCTACTCCTACTTCCACCTGCCAACCCTGCAGTCTGTCTTTGTCCGTCAGAAGCAAGTCCCCATTACAGAAGAGGCCATTCAAAAAGCTCTAGGTCTTCCCCCTATTCCAGAACGTTTGGATGCCTTTCAAGAATCCGCACTCAAGCGCCAGATGTACCAATTTGACTGGGACGCTGTTCTCAGAGTTATCGCACTACCTGGCAGCTGATGGATCTACGGATACCATCGTACCCGCCCTAAGGGAATTTTGGCTTCAGCACTTAGCTTGGAGGCTCGCGTATGGGCACAGATCATGTCCCATTACGTCTTTCCGAGCACTCACGAGTCCTCCTTCACTGCGGACATGACCGTTCTACTATGGTGCATCCTTACAGACCAGCCTCTGAACCTCCCAAGACACATCCGGAATGCCATGGTACACACACAAATCACGGGCAACTTATCTTTTCTCGCCTTGGTCTCAGATCTCGTCTCAGCAGCCGGAGTCTCCTTCAGAGCTGGGGACACCAAAGCCATACTTCCACGGAATGATCAATATGTCCCTAATGGAAAATATATCAGACCCTCAGCAGCCACTACAAGCCAGCCCACTGAACCGGCTCAAGACATTCCTCCTTCCGTACCACAAGCACCTACCACAGACCAACTGCTCCATCGGATACTTGAAAGGTTGGATCGGCAAGAACGCAAAGCTAAGATGAGAGAGCACCGTAACAAGCGCCGATTCACATACCTCAAGGAGCTGATCATGGGAAAATTCAAGGACTCAGACACCCCGGACTCCACTTCCTTTACCAGCACAGGGAGCCATGATGGTCCCGACTGTGGAGATACTGCTACCAGCCCACCCCTGTCCCTAACAGATGGCACCGAGGACGGTGCAAAGCCTTAAGTGTGGGGAGGTCGGTCAGTACCTGACTTTCGGAGGTAATTTTTCTTCCCTAAACACCAATAAATTAGGATATTTAGTTAGTTTTTCTTTTATAGAATAGGATAAATTGCATAGTAATAGATTAGTTGCATGCATGTTCTACTTGATTGAAAAGACAATAAGTTTCTTCTAAGACTCTATTTTTGGAACAAAATTTCACTAATTTTAATTAAATTTTTATGTTAAATTTGCTTGAAGTTGTACTTGGAACATGATTTTTGAGCTAAAGAACACACAACCTGTGAGATTTGAGCCTTTATGCATGGTTACATTATTTAACCATAATTATTTTATTCTTGTGTGTTTACTTCTCTATGATTGTAATTTATATTTTGTTTCATCCTATATGTCCAATATTTATTATATTTATATGTTGCATATGATTGAGGCCATTAATTGTTTAGCTCACTTATGCAAATTAAGCCTACCCTTTCAATTACCTTTGTTAGCCACTTTGAGCCTTTAAATCCCATTTGTTCTATATTTTACCACATTACTAGCATTAAGCGGAAAAACAATAATATATCCCAAACTGAATCTTTGGTTAGCTTAAGATAGAATTGTGTGTGCTAATTAAGTATGGGAAATTGTGCGAACAAATGTGTCTTGATAATATAACGGAAATTTGGATACCTACTCATGTGAAACTATAAGAATTAAAAATCTATGTGCATTGATAAGCTATGTTTATTTTTATGCTCATAAAAATAAAAAAATATCAAAAATATTCAATAAATAAATAAGGGGACAAAATTACCCCAATGTTAAGTTAAGAATCCAAAGGTCAATGCATGTATGATAAAATTAAAATAAAAGTTGATACATTAGTATGGAATGTGAAAGAGAAATTCTGGGTAGCTAGGTATGAATTCTAAAGTTATATAGAATATATATATAGGTTATGTTAAAGCTTGGGTTAATTAAAGATTCAGTTTATAAGCTTACTTAGCCATATATATATCCTTACCATTACCTTGGCCCCATTACAACCTTGAAAACACCTCATGATGTTTGCATTGGTATATCAAATGTTGTTGATTGATTAGGAGAAGAACAAAAAAATTAGAAAGCATGATTAGAGAAGGATAGAGTGATTGCCCTTTACACTAGAGAGATTAGAGCGTACATATATCATCGGTGAGGGTTCAATGCTTAAAATTCTATATTCCCTGCTTTCATGAGCTACCTTCTTGCATTTTTATCTGTTCTTACTGAATTAGAATTGAATTAGTGGAATTTGATTTGTAATTATTTTGAAGAGCTTGTTTACTATTGATCAAGTGGACAAAAATCATACAGTTGCATTCATATATATAGGTTGCATTGCATTGCATGAGTTTTACATGTTCCTACTCATTTATTTTAACTCCTTCAACTATACATGAGGACATGCTAATGTTTAAGTGTGGGGAGGTTGATAAACCACTATTTTATGGTTTATAATGTGTTTAATTATGTGGTTTTATCATGATCTTTACCCACTTATTCATATGATTAGCATGCATTTATATTTCCTTCCTAAAATTATTACATGATTGAAAACTTGCTTCCTAGAGACTTTTAATTATGTATTTTAATTCTCCTTTATTCCATTCGATGTCGTGATCTGTGTGTTAAGTGTTTCAGGCTTTATAGGGCATGAATGAGTTGAAGATTGGAAAGGAAGCTTGCAAAAATGGAAGGAACAAAAGAAATTAAGGAGATGACCAGCGAGAAGTGACGCGGCCACATGGCTTACGCGACCGCGCGGAAGAGAGGAAATCACAGTGACGCGGCCGCATGGCTCACGCGACCGCGCGGATTGGAATAGCACAAGTGACGCGGAGGCGTGGACGACGCGCTCACGTGGCAAAGCAAAACGCCGCATGACGCTGATAAACCAGTATTTTATGGTTTATATTGTGTTTAATTGTGTGGTTTTATCATGATCTTTACCCACTTATTCATTAAATAAGCATGCATTTATAATTCCTTCCTAAAGTTATTGCATGATTGAAAACCTGCTTTCTTGAGACTTTTAATTATGTATTTTATTTCTCCTTTATTCCATTCGATGCCGTGATCTGTGTGTTAAATGTTTCAGGCTTCATGGGGTATGAATGAGTTGGAGATTGGAGAGGAAGCTTGCAAAAATGGAAGGAACACAAGGAATTGAGGAGATGATCAGTGAGAAGTGACGCGGCCGCATGGATCACGCGACCGCGCGAAAGAAAAGAAATCGCAGTGACGCAGCCGCATGAATGACGCGACCGCGCGACATGGAATAGCACGAGTGACGCGGCCGCATGGACGACGCGTCCGCGTGGCAAAGCGAAACGCCGAATGA
Source organism: Arachis ipaensis (assembly GCF_000816755.2). Lineage (NCBI taxonomy): Eukaryota > Viridiplantae > Streptophyta > Magnoliopsida > Fabales > Fabaceae > Arachis > Arachis ipaensis. Next base: position 43,868,491 of record NC_029786.2, read on the forward strand.
CGTGGCCGCATGGATGACGCGACCACATGACATGCGTGATCTGCATAATCTGCAGAATCACTGGGGGCGATTTCGGGCCTTATTTTGACTCAGTTTTCGGCCCAGAAAAGCAGACTAGAGCCAGAGAACATGCAAAAACCAATAACAACATTTATTCCGCATAGTTTCAGTTTTTAGATCTAATTTTTCCTCTCCTCTAGGTTTTCTCTCTACACATTCATAATTTTTAGGATTTGTTATGTTCATTTTTTTTGCATTGGGATATTGAGAAGAGTTATTGCCTCATGAAGACTTCGACATTCTAGTTCGTTCTCTTTACTTGTCTCTTACTCTTCCATGTTCCTTAATTTACTTAATTTTACTATTGGATTATTTTAGCATTTATTAAATACAAGAATTACTTTTATTTTTAATTAATCCTTTGATTATTATTTATCATGTCTTTCTTTAATTCCCTTTCTTATGTTATGAATTTTACATTTACAATGAGCGAGTAGTTCCCTAACTTGATGGGGAGTTGATTGAAAGGAACCCTTGAGTTAGGATGCTCAAGAGAGAGATTGTAATTAGGTTTATTGTTGGATTGCTCTCTAGTCACTAACACTAATCCTCCCAAGAGTGGATTGGAACTTGTGGATAGAACAGCATTCCAACTCGTTTGACTTTCCCTTACTTAGTAAGGGCAACTAAACATAATAACCCTCAATTGTCAATTAATCTTGAGAGTGCTCCAACACGAATAGGGCTTCCAGCTAATCAACTCCCAGTCAAGGCTTTTATTTAAATTTATATAAATTCTCTAATTTAATTTTCTGCCATTCAACTCAAACCTTTTTGAAAACATCTGATTAATAAAATAGCACACTTTTCTGAAACTCGTTGGGAGACGACCTGGGATTCATACTCCCAGTATTTTAATTTTAATTTCTGTGACACCCTTCTAAATTAATGAGCGGATTTCTGGTTGGTTGAGAACTATACTTGCAACGCATATTTTATAATCATTCTTAACTCGCCAATTTCCGCACGCATCAATTTTTGGCGCCGTTGCCGGGGAGTTGCAATAGAGTGCTAAAGTTATTAATTGGAATTTATTTATTTGTATTTTATTTTATTTTGCTACTATGAGCTGCTTGTTTCTTTCGTTAGATGACACGTTCGCTTCCTGATCCAAGCTTGCTAATATTCGATCCTGAAATTGAATGAACTATTTCACGAATAAGGCAAGCTCGGCGTCGGTTAGTCCTCTCTGAGGGCGGATCTGAAACGTCACCTGAGAAAGAAACCAGCTCCAGTTCTACTTATTTGGTTGTTTTACGTGCAGGTAATATGGCAGCAGCCAGGAGAGTTACTATCCAGGAGGCTGGAGCCCCTGATTTTACAATGCAACCATTTCAAGCGCATCACCCAGCGGTGGCTACAGACTTTGAAATAAGGACCGCATTGCTCAATTTGATGCCCAAGTTTCATGGCTTACCTGCTCAAGAGCCTATCAAGCACCTGAGAGATTTTCAGGCAACCTGTTCTACTGTCAAGCGTGATGGTGCAGATGAAACTTCAATTTTGCAGAAAACTTTCCCGTTTTCTCTTGAGGGGAAGGTAAGAGAGTGGTACTACACTCAACCAGCAGCAATTGTATCCAACTGGGATACACTGAGAAGAGAATTCTTGGAAAAGTTCTTTCCAGCTGAAGTTACTGATAAACTGAGGAAAGATATTTCCATGATTGTTCAGGATGACTCTGAAACTCTTTATGAGTACTGGGAGCTCTTCAATAATCTTCTGGAAGCTTGCCCCCACCATATGATTGACAAGATAGTGTTACTCGGTTATGTCACATAGGGCATGAGGCCCAATATAAGACCACATTGGAAAGTGCTAGCAATGGGTCTATGAAAAAGTACAAGACCACTGATGAGGCATGGCAATTGATCAGTGACTTAGCTGAATCTACTAGGAATCATAGGCAGAAACAAGGCCGTTCAAAAGCCGTTGCAGAAGTATCCTCTAGCAGAGAGACTGCTACTCTAACTCAGAGTATCTGTGAAATGACCAACTTGCTGAAACAAATGCAATTAAATCAACAACAAGTTCAACAAGCTCAACCTTCTCCAACACAACAAAACCAACAGTTAGTCCCACAGAGAGTTTGCAGAATCTGTGCTAATTATAGCCACTATACTGATGAATGTCCGCAGCTCCAGCATGAAGACAACACCGTGGCAGCCACACATAACTTCTATGACCGCCCCAACCAAGGGTACAATCAAGGTGGCAATTACAACCACGGATGGCAAGACAATTCTAACCAGAATTGGAGGGACAACAACAACAGAGGAGGCAGAGATAATCAGGAAAAGCAGAGATGGAATAACAACAACAACAGGCAGCAGAATCAGAATCAGCCTTACAAAGCACCTCATCTAAGGCAATCCTAAGGACCACAGAATACCCTACAGCAAATGTCTCAATTTACCCATCCTTCTGCATCTGCCAATGATGACTTACTACAATCTATTGATCGGAGACAACAGACCATGGAAAATAACATTAATGCCACTCTAAATGGTCTGACCGCTACTTTGCAGGCTTTTGTCTCCCAGATAGGATCAATGAACAAATCTAATAACCAACCTTTGAGCTCCAGTGGAATCCCCTCTCAACCATTACCCAATCCAAAGGGTGGCTGATGAGAGAACTTTTGCGTGGTCTAGAAATTTGCAGATAAATCCTCGTTGCAAGTATAGTTTCTAAACCTTCAAAAGTCCTTTTATACAAATATTTTGGTTATCACAAGTAACAAACCCCTAAATAAATTGATAACCGAAGTATTCAAACCTCTGGTCATCTTCTCAAGGAATTGCAGGGAGGTATGTTCTTATTATTGGTTATGAGTTTGTAAATTGGGGTTTTGGAGTTTGGGCAATAGGCACAGGTATATTTAAATAACAAGTAAAATAAATTAACAATAATAAAATCTCTTGGCAAGGTATGAAGAACTGGAAGTCCTATCCTGGTTATCCTTATCAATTGTGATGAGAATTGATTTTTCTCCCACTTTGTTAACCTCTAACTATGAAGGTAAGTTAAGTGGATGAATTATTTTTTATTCCTTAGGTCCTAGTCTTTCCTTGGGAAAGGTTAGAGTTATTGGAACTCGAATTAATTCTTGAAGAATTCCAATTTTCAGTCAACAATGAGTTTGATAACTCAAGTGTCTCCAATGACTCTACCAAAGCCAAAAGGGAAAAATTCAAATTATTTATATAATAAATAAAAGAAAGCAATAATAAACTGAAATACCTCAAATAACATTAATTCAAAGAGTAATCTGTAACATAGAATAATTCATAAATAAAATTGGGAAAATAATAAAAAGAACATTGAACCTGGGATTGAGAGTCACTCCTAAAACTAAGAGAAATCCTAAATCCTAATCCTAAGAGAGAGGAGAGAACCTCTCTCTCTAAAAACTACATCTACTCCTAAAATTGTGAATTGTGAAAGCTTATCTCATGAATGGATGCATTCTCCCAATTTATAGCCTCTAATCTGTGTTTTCTGGGCCGCAAACCGGGTCAGAAATAGCCCAAAATTCGCTGGTTGCGAATTCAAACATGCTGATTTTTCGTCACTGCGACGCGGCCGCATGGAGTACGCGGTCGCATCACCTAGCTTCAAAGAAACTATGGAATATTATATATTAAATCGAAGCCCCGAACGTTAGCTTTCCAACGCAACTAGAACCGTGTCATTTTGACCTCTGTAGCTAAAGTTATAGCCGTTTGAGTGCGAAGAGGTCAGGCTGGACAGCTTAGCAATTTCTCCAACTTCTTGTATTCCTTCCACTTTTGCATGCTTCCATTCCATCCTTTGAGCCATTCCTGCCCTGTAATCTCTGAAATCACTTAACACACATATCAAAACATCTAATGGTAATAAGAGAAAATTAATTTTTGGTAATTAAAAGGCTTGGAAAGCAAGTTTCCAATTATAGAATAAAATTAGGAAGGAAATATAAAACCATGCAAATATTATGAATAAGTGGGTAAAGAGTTGATAAAATCCACTCAATTGAGCACAAGATAAACCATAAAATAGTGGTTTATCAACCTCCCCACACTTAAACATTAGCATGTCCTCATGCTAAGCTCAAGAGAAGCTATAAAGGAATGAAGAGGAATGGTAGAAAGTATGAAATGCAATCCTATCTATATGAATGCAACTACATGCAAATTGTTTTTATCTACTTGGTTTAAAAATAAATAAGTTCTCCAAGACAAACATAAATCAGATTTCACTAATTCAAATTATACAATAAAAGACAAGTAAACTTGTAAGAAGATAGCTCATGAAAGCTGGGAACATAAAACTGAGTACTGAACCCTTACTGGTAGTGTATATCACTCTAACTCTCAAGTGTCTAGGGTTAATCACTCTACTCTTCTCTAGTCATGCTTTCTAAAACTTTGTTCTTCATCTAACCAATCAACAATATTTAATGTATCAATGCAAACATCATGAGGTCTTTTCAAGGTTGTAATGGGGCTAAGGTAAGGGTAAGGGTATATATGTGGCTAAGTGAGCTTTATAAAGTAAATCCTTAATTAACCTAAGCTTTCACCTAACATACATATACTCTATATAACTCTAGAATCATGCCTAGCTACCCATAGTCTTCACTTTTGCATTACATACTCATGCATCAATTTTTCTTTAATTTTATCACATATGCATTGATCTTTTATTAACTTAACATTGGGGTAATTTTGTCCCCTTATTTATTTATTTATATTATATATTTTTTGTCTTTTTCTTTTTCTCTTTTTTTTTAGAGAGACATGAAAACTAGAATAACATATCAATGCATATGGAATTTTTAATTTTCTGTTTTACATGAGTAGGCACCCAAATTTTCCAATATTCAAAATTAGAAACATGATACATTCCTTTATTAACCCAAGTTCCCACAGTTTCCCCGCACTTCATTGTTACACAATCCCTATCTTAAGCTAACCAAAGATTCAATTGGAATATTTAATTATTTTTCTGCTTTAAAACTAGTGATGTGGTAAAATACAGAACAAATGGGGATTAAAAGGCTCAAAGCGGCTGACAAGGGTGATTTAAAGGGTAGGCTTATTTGGAATAAGTGAGCTAAAATCAAACAATGGCCTCAATCATATGCAAGCATGTAAATACATTAAATAATGGACATATAGATTGGAACAAAATATAGATTACAATCATAGAGAAGGAAACACACAAGAATAAAAATTTATGGTTAAATAATGTAACCATATAAATAAGCTCAAAATCTCATGGGTTGTGTGTTCTTTGGCTCAAAAACCATGTTCTAAATACAACTTCAAACAAGTTTTAACATAAAAAATTTTTTAATTTAAATTAGTGAAATTTTTCAAAGATAGGGTCTTAAAAGAATTTTATTACTTTAACCAAGTAGTAACTAAATGCACAAAATCAAATAAATATGCAATCAAACATGCAAATGCAATAATGAACAAACAAAGAAAATAAAACATTGGTGTTGAAAAGAAGGTAACTAACCCATGGAGATCGGTATCGACCTCTCCACACTTAAAGATTACACCGTCCTCGGTGCATGCTGAGATGTGCAGGTGGACGGGTTGCGTCAACTGATGCTTTTCTTCAAGGATTGTGCAGATGGACTTGTTTGTCTCCCCTTTTAGAAGTTTCTCCCTTTTTCTGTCTTCGGTGGCCAGCCTGAAAGAAGAGAAAAAGAAGAACAGTAATACCCAGAAGTAAAGATAAGAAAATAAATGAAGTATGGGTGGGTTAATGCCAAATGATAAGGGTCTCAATTACATGGAAGCTTCAACATGTACGTGAGAAAACAATAGAAGTCATGGCATACCAGTGGTGTAGAATTTGCAACAAAGGAGAGGGGAATGTGGGTAATGCAAGACAGTATAAGTTCATATCAATGCAAGAGAAGTACGAGTATCATAAAAGATTAGCATTGATTTAAATAATGTTACCCAATCAGAATAAAACAAGTTACTAAGCACCCAAAATATTTCAAGAAAAGATGCAACAGTGAAATAAGAAAATTCAACACCAAAGAAAAAATAATAAATTTAGAAAAGAAAATATGCACTAAATTAAAATTCAATGAATGAAATATTCAAATAAATTAAGTAAAATAAAATAAAAGATAAGAAGAATGAGAAGGGAAAGAAGGGAAGAAGAAGTAAGTAAGAAAGAAGGGAGGAAAAATTAGGATTGGAAGGAAAGATAAGATATTTGGCAAATTAGGATAAGCTGTGCGGCGCAAGCGACGCGGACGCGTGGGGCACGCGGTCACGTGACTTGCACTTATACGGATTGACGCGATCGCGTCGGTCACGCGGTCGCGTGACACAGTTTGGCGCAAGGGCAGCCTCGCGCTCGCACAACTCTTTGTTCGAAACTTAGTATTGCCAAAATCCAGGGTGACGTGGTCGCGTGATCGACGCGATCACGTGAGTGGCCATTATGGGGGTATGACGCGGACGCGTGAGCCATGCATCTGCGTGGTAAGGCTGTGCGTTCAGCACCACTCCAGCACCACTCTAGCATAACTTTCGGCTATGCACCCTTTTGACATCGAATTTTATGTCACGCGGCCGCGTGGGTGATGCAGTCGCGCGGGAGGCCAAAGTTCCCACCTGACGCAGACGCGTCAGCGACGCGGTCGCGTGGGGTCAAATTATGCTAAAGGCGCTCCTTGACAAACCCCAATTTGACGGTTTGTTTTGCATTGAATTTAGAGTATTTTGATAACCTTTTGTCACATTTAGCCTAGGAATTAGCATGATCTTGTTATCTCTCCCGTATTTGTGATTAAGTGTAAAAACATGCTTTTTAAGCCTTATTTTGATGAATTCTATTTCCTCTTTGATTCCATAAGATGCCTTGATGTGTTTGTTAGTAATCTCAGGATGAAATAGGCTAGGCATGGATCAAAGGAAGCAAGGTGTGAAATTCTATACCATCAAAAATTCATTCATCACTCCTCCAGCCACGCTCTCGCGTGACTTTCTGTTCGTTTTCTTTTCTTCCCATTGGACTGGTGACGCGGACGCGTCAGCGACGCTGCCGCGTCGCGTGTGTGCTTTTTTTTTTTTAATCTGAAAAAATGCAGAATGTAGTGTTAATATGAATGTGATGCAAAAACTCCAGGTTCAATATAATAAAATAAAATAAAACTCGAAAATAAATAAAACTAAATAAGAATAAAAAAAAAGAACAATCATACCATGGTGGGTTGTCTCCCACCTAGCACTTTTAGTTAGAGTCCTTAAGTTGGACATTTGATGAGCTTCCTGTTATGGTGGCTTATGCTTGTATTCATCCAGGAATCCCCACCAGTGTTTGTACATCCAGTGACCTCCAGGGTCCCAAACTAGGCATGTAAAGCCCTTAAGAAGCTTCAAACAGATTCTTAGGCTCCCGGGGTGACAAATGTCAGAGCAGACTCCAGGATCCCAAATCTTGCTTTTACGTACACCCGTCTTCAAGTTGATTATCATGATTCCATCCGGGTGGTTCAGCTTTAGAATTCTTACTGAAGCGTCCAAACAACTTCCTAGACCCATTCAATTGAGCTTTACACCAACCTTTGCGTTTAAAATTAAAGCTTCCAACCATAATGAGCCTTGCAGGACAATTCTTACCACTGGCCATCTTCCTCTTACTCTTAATGCCACAAAGAGCTCTAAGTTGGCCATCCGTCTCCAGTAGCCCATATTCAAGTGGGATTAGAAAGCTAAGGGATATGAATTTTACCCACTTGAATGTTGTGAAGGATGATGGCAACTTAGGGGGAGGGGTCTCCAATAACTTTGGCAAGGTGATTTCAAGCTCCACTCCCTTGTGCTCTTTGACAATTTTCACCTCTTTGCAAACTTCTTTAAATTCAACCTCTTCCTCTTGGTAGTTTTCTTCCAGTTCAATCTCTTCTTCATTGCTCACCAAGGGCATGGGAGGCTGTGCTTCTTCTTCTTTAATCTCCATCTCTTGATCAACCTCTTCCAAGTCTTCAACTATGATATGCTTTGGAGGTTGTACACCCTCCTCAACATCAAATGCAACCGTCTTGGAAGGAGGTTCTATGTCTTGACTTTCCCATGGAGATTCAGCATCTCCTAAGTCTTCAACCACTTCTTCCTCTGCAACTATTATGGCTTCCTCCACTTGTTCCAATACAAAGCCATGTTCCACATTGTCCACCGAAGTTTTTAGTGTCTCCTTTATGCTTTTCTCTTCTTTTGATTCTCCACATGTAGCCATGGGAGTTCTTTGAGTGCTCAGATATTGGGAAGCTATTATATTTACGAACTCGCCTAAGGCAGCCGCAAAATTTAGCACACTCTTATTCATCCTTTCTTGCCTTTGAAGAATAGCACGAAGTTTGTCATCCATTAGAGGTCGGGGTGGATATGAGGATTCATTGGTTGGGAGAGAGGGTTCATAATAGGAAGGTGGTTCATCTTGATAATGATATGAAGATGGTGAATATTGAGGTGGTGGTTCATGAGAGTAGTTGTGTTGGAAAGGTGGTGGTTCTGTGTATGGTTCATTTGGCTCATAAGGTGGTTGGTATGGTGGATGAGGGTTAGGGTCATATAGAGGTGAATGGTGGAAGGGGGCTTGTGAGTATGGTGGTTCAAAGTCATGTTGAGGAAAGGGTTCATAGGCATATGGTGGTGGTTGTTGATAGTCCATTGGAGGTGGTTGCTGCCATGAGGGTTGATCAAATCCTTGTGGCTCCTCCCATCTTTGATTGTTCCAACCTTGATGCCTATTCTCATTGTAATTTCTTCTTCCTGCAACATAATTGTAACCAGACTCATAGCCAAGGGGGTGAGAGTTCATAGTATCAAATAAAAATTAAAAATAAAAAAAAACAATTTTAAATTAAAAGGTTATTTAAATTTTGAATTTGAAAATTAAATTTTGAAATTTGAAAATTAAATTTTGAAATTTGAAATTTGAAATTTTGAATTTTGAATTTTTGAAGTTTGAATTTTGAATTTTGAAATTTGATTTTTGAAATAAGATAAGATAAGATTTTAAAAAAGATATGATTTTTGAAAAAAATTTGAATTTTAAAATTTGATTTTTAAATTTTGAATTTTTGAATTTAACAAGGAAAGAGAAAAACAATAAAAATGACAACAAACTTAAAAATTTTTAGATCAAAAACGAAGAAAACAACTAAGAACAACTTGAAGGTCAAGATGAACACGAAGAACAACTTGAAAATCAAGATGAACACCGAGAAAAAATTTTTTTGAAAAATTTTTACTAATTAAATAAAAATCAATAACCTCTTAATTTATGAAAAAGCAAAAATAAAAACAAGTAAAAAGCAAATATTTACAATAACCAATAATAAGGCACACGTTTGCAATTTCCCGGCAACGGCGCCATTTTGATGAGAGAACTTTTGCGTGGTCTAGAAATTTGTGGATAAATCCTCGTTGCAAGTATAGTTTCTAAACCTTCAAAAGTCCTTTCATACAAACGTTTTGGTGTCACAAGTAACAAACCCCTAAATAAATTGATAACCGAAGTATTCAAACCTCGGGTCGTCTTCTCAAGGAATTGCAGGGAGGTATGTTCTTATTATTGGTTATGAGTTTGTAAATTAGGGTTTTGGAGTTTGGGCAATGGGCACAGGTATATTTAAATAACAAGTAAAATAAATTAACAATAATAAAATCTCTTGGCAAGGTATGAAGAACTGGAAGTCCTATCCTGGTTATCCTTATCAATTGTGATGAGAATTGGATTTTCCTCCCACTTTGTTAACCTCTAACTATGAAAGTAAGTTAAGTGGATGAATTAATTTTTATTCCTCAGGTCCTAGTCTTTCCTTGAAAAAGGTTAGAGTTATTGGAACTCGAATTAATTCTTGAAGAATTCTAATTTTCAGTCAACAATGAGTTTGATAACTCAAGTGTCTCCAATGACTCAACCAAAGCCAAAAGGAAAAAATTCAAATTATTTATATAATAAATAAAAGAAAGCAATAATAAACTGAAATACCTCAAATAACATTAATTCAAAGAGTAATCTGTAACATAGAAGAATTCATAAATAAAATTGGGAAAATAATAAAAAGAACATTGAACCTGGGATTGAGAGTCACTCCTAAAACTAAGAGAAATCCTAAATCCTAATCCTAAGAGAGAGGAGAGAACCTCTCTCTCTAAAAACTACATCTACTCCTAAAATTGTGAATTGTGAAAGCTTATCTCATGAATGGATGTATTCTCCCAATTTATAGCCTCTAATCTGTGTTTTCTAGGCCGCAAATTGGGTCAGAAATAGCCCAGAATTCGCTGGTTGCGAATTCAAACATGCTGATTTTTCGTCACTGCGACGCGGCCGCATGGAGCACGCGGTCGCGTTGCCTAGCATCAGGGCAACTATGACATATTATATATCAAATTGAAACCCCGGACGTTAGCTTTCCAACGCAACTAGAACCGCATCATTTGGACCTCTGTTGCTAAAGTTATAGCCGTTTGCGTTCGAAGAGGTCAGGCTGGACAGCTTAGCAATTTCTCCAACTTCTTGTATTCCTTCTACTTTTGCATGCTTCCTTTCCATCCTCTGAGTCATTCCTGCCCTGTAATCTCTGAAATCACTTAACACACATATCAAGGCATCTAATGGTAATAAGAGGAAATTAATTTTTGGTAATTAAAAGGCTCGGGAAGCAAGTTTCCAATTACAGAATAAAATTAGGAAAGAAATATAAAACCATGCAAATATTATGAATAAGTGGGTAAAGAGTTGATAAAATCCACTCAATTGAGCACAAGATAAACCATAAAATAGTGGTTTATCAGTGGCATTAATGCCATCACACTGAGGTCCGGAACCACATTGCAGGAGAGGAATCAAGAGGAGCCAAACCTACCAGAACATGCCTCAGCTGAAGAGGTAGTGGAAATAGAAGATGTTGAAGAGGAAGAGGACATACAGGATATGGCTGAAGAAGAAGAAGTGCAACCACGAGAGGAAGCACTAAAAGGCACAGACACCGCAGAAAACGCCACTCCTATTCCATTTCCACAACTTGCAAGGAAGCCCAGGAAGCAGCTGGAACCTGATCCAAAAATGGTAGAGATATTCAAAAAGGTTGAGGTAATTGTTCCTCTATTTGATGTTATTCAACAGGTACCTAAGTATGCAAAGTTTCTAAAAAATTTATGTATCCATAAAGACAAAATTAATGAATTAGAAACTATTCCTTTAGGGAGTTCCATATCTGCTTTAATGGGAGGTTTACCTGAAAAGTGTAGTGACCCAGGTCCTTGTATAGTCAATTGTACTATTGCTGGTGTGATGATTTCTAATTGCATGTGTGATTTAGGAGCATGTGTGAGTATAATGCCTTTGTCTATATATGATATTTTGAGGCTCCCTCCCTTAAAAAGGTCGGCAGCTCATTTTGTGTTAGCAGATAAAAGCATTATTACAGTGGTTGGAGTTGCTGAAGATGTATTAGTGGGCATTAAGGGACTCACGTTCCCCATTGATTTTTATATCCTGGAAATACCCCAAAATGACTCAGACAAGCCATCATCAATCCTACTCGAAAGACCATTCTTGAAGACCTCAAAGTTTAAATTAGATGCTTTTTCAGGAACATACTCTTTTGAAATAGATGGCCGAGTAGTGATCTTCAATCTGAATGGAGTTATGAAGCATCCTCCGGAGGATCACTCTATCCTCAAGTGTGACATTATAGATGAAACCGTGGCTGAAGTCCATTAGGAGGAATTTGAAGAGAAGCACACAGGACAAGGTCCAAGTGTGGGGACATTCTCAGAGGACAATGATAGTGCCTTACCACTGTTACCAGCTCCAGACAACCCAGAGCCTGAACAAGATCAGAAGTTGGAATTAAAACCCTTTCCCCCACACCTCAAATATGCTTACCTTGAAGACGAGCAGAAGTTTCCGGTTATCATTGCAAGGGAACTCACTTCTCAACAGGAAGAGCAGCTACTTGGTGTGCTGAGGAGGCACAAAAGGGCAATTGGTTGGAGTTTGGCAGACATAGTAGGCATAAACCCTCAAGTCTGTGAGAATAGGATATTTTTAGAAGAGGGAGCAAGACCTGTCCGTCAACCCCAGAGAAGACTGAACCCCACTATCCTAGAGGTTGTCAAAAAGGAAGTGACCAGACTACTAGAGGCAGATATCATCTATCCCATCTCAGACAGTGAATGGGTAAGCCCAGTACAAGTGGTGCCAAAGAAGTCTGGAGTCACTGCAGTGAAGAATGAGCATGGAGAGCTCCTGAAAACCAGAGTTCAGAATGCCTGGAGGGTCTGCATTGACTACAGATGCCTCAACCAAGCAACCCGTAAGGATCACTATCCTCTTCCATTCATTGATCAAATGCTGGATCGCCTGTCAGGTAAATCGCATTATTGCTTTTTAGATGGTTACACAGGTTATTTCCAAATTCATATAGCTCCTGAGGATCAGGAAAAGACCACTTTTACATGTCCTTTTGGGACTTATGCTTACAAGAGAATGCCCTTTGGCTTGTGCAATGCACCAGCTACTTTCCAGAGGTGCATGATGAGTCTTTTCTCTGATCTTATTGAGGACTGTATGGAGGTTTTTATGGATGATTTTAGTGTTTATGGCGATTCCTTTAACCTTTGCTTAGATGGATTATCTAGAGTGTTAGATAGATGTGTCAGTACAAACCTGGTATTAAATTTTGAAAAATGTCACTTCATGGTTAAACAAGGGATTGTACTAGGACATGTGTCTAACACTGGCATTTCTGTAGATCCAGCAAAGGTGGATGTTATTTCTAGTTTACCTTACCCCTCTTCTGTGAGGGAGGTCCGTTCTTTCCTTGGCCATGCAGGTTTTTATAGGAGGTTCATTAAGGACTTCAGTAAGGTAGCACTTCCCTTATCCAGGCTACTACAGAAAGATATTGAGTTCGAGTTTAGTGAAAATTGCAAACAAGCGTTTGATAAGCTGAAGAACGCACTGACTCAAGCTCCAATTGTAAGAGGACCAGACTGGAGCCAACCATTTGAAATAATGTGCGATGCTTCCAACCATGCAGTAGGAGCAGCACTGGCTCAGCGTGAAGGTAAGGATCCTTTTGTTATTGCTTACGCGTCTAAGACTTTAGATGCCGCTCAGTCGAATTACACTACTACTGAGAAAGAGCTTCTTGCTATTGTTTTTGCTCTGGATAAATTCCGAGCCTATTTACTTGGTACTAAAGTAGTAGTGTATTCAGACCACGCAGCTCTAAAGTATTTATTATTTAAAAAGGAGTCCAAACCAAGGCTTATACGTTGGATACTGCTATTACAAGAATTTGATTTAGAAATTAAGGATAGGAGTGGTAACCAGAATTTAGTGGCAGACCACTTGAGTCGTCTTGAGCATATTACAGATGACTCAACTCCTATAGCTGATAATTTCCCATTTGATAACCTGCAAGCAGTATCTGAGATAGTCCCTTGCTATGCACCTGTAGCTAATTATCTAGTTAGCCGCACCTTCCCTCCGAACTTTTCTAAGCATCAAAGAGACAAGCTGAAAAGTGAGTCTAAATATTATATATGGGATGACCCATATTTAAGGAGATGTGGCGTTGACCAGGTAATTAGACGGTGTGTGCCTCAATCAGAATTCCAGTCCATCTTAGAGGCCTGTCACTCATCTGAGAGTGGAGGACATTTTGGCCCTCAAAGAACTGCTAGAAAAATCTTAGACTGTGGATTCTGGTGGCCTACTCTTTTTAGGGACGCCGCTGAATTTTGTAGATCTTGTTTCCCATGCCAGAAATTTGGTAATATATCCAGGAAGGATGAGATGCCTCAACAGATTATGCTTTTCTGTGAAATTTTTGATATTTGGGGCATTGACTTCATGGGTCCATTTCCAAATTCTAATGGTTATTTCTATATATTGTTAGCTGTGGATTACATTTCCAAATGGGTGGAAGCAACTCCTACCTGCACTGATGATGCTAACACTGTTGTTTCCTTTGTGAGAAACCATATTATTTGTCGCTTTGGATCACCACGAGCAATCGTGAGTGATCAAGGCACCCATTTTTGTAACAGGAGACTAACAGGACTAATGAAGAAGCATGGGATAATTCATAAAGTTGCAACAGCCTACCATCCTCAGACTAATGGGCAAGCCGAGGTGTCAAATAGAGAGATAAAGCGTATCTTGCAGAAGATAGTCAAACCTCATAGAAGAGACTGGAGCACCAGGCTACAAGATGCACTCTGGGCATACAAAACACGCATTGGGATGAGTCCTTTCCGCTTAGTTTATGGAAAAGCTTGTCATCTCCCTTTTGAAGTAGAGCACAAAGCTTTTTGGGCAGTAAAGAAATGCAACATGGGAATTGAGAGAGCCGGGGCTGAAAGGAAGTTGCAGCTGCAAGAACTGGAAAGCCTTCGCCTAGAAGCTTATGAGAACTCAAGACTATACAAGGAGAAGATGAAGGTTGTACATGATCAGCACATCAAGAGGAAAGAGTTCCAACCTGGGGACTTAGTCCTCCTCTATAAATCTCGACTAAGGCTCATGCCAGGCAATTTGAGATCAAGATGGGAAGGTCCACACAGAGTAGAGAAGGCCGAACCGTACGGAGTCTATTACCTAAGCCATCCTTCAAGCTCTGAACCTATCAAAGTTAATGGACATCGTTTAAAGCTGTACCATGGCGAGAAGCTGAAGAAGAACAAGGAGCTCGAGATCTTCCTCTTGGAAGATCCCCACATAGCTGAAGATTGAGCTAGTGGAGCGTCCAACTTACGGATGTTAAAGCAAAGTGCTAGGTGGGAGACAACCCACCATGGTATGATCGTTCTTTTCTTTATTTTTAGTTTTCTTATTCAATAACTCTTCTCTCTATTAGTATATTTTGTGCATCTGCATTTATATACTTTTATTTAAAAAAAATCACGCGACGCGACCGCCTCATTGACGCATCCGCATCGCAAGGAGATGCGAGACAATAATAATATGAACATAGAGTTACGTAGGAGCAGGGCTGGAGGCATGCCAATGGCACAAATCGTCCCACGCGACCGCGTCGCTGACGCGACCATGTCATATGGGAATAATGGCCTCCCACGCGACCGCGTGCCCCACGCGGCCGCGTGACCAGGATTTCGACGTCAAAGGAGTGCATACCCAAAAGTTGTGCTAGAGTGGTGCTGGACTGGCGCTGGACGCGCAGTCCCTCTCACGCGATCGCGTGCCTCACGCGCCCGCGTCGTATCCCAATAATTGACCACTCACGCGATCGCATGCCCCATACGATCGCGTCACCCAAAATTTGGCACTAATATGATTTTGAACAGAGAGTTGTGCGAGTGCGAGGCTACCCTCGCGCCATTAGCCTAAAACGGGTCACGCGACCGCGTCGCTTGTACCGCACAGTTTTCCTAATTTGCCAATTATCATATCTTTTTCTCCCCAAATTCTATTTTCTCTTTTCCCTCCTTATTTCTTCTCCCTCCCTTCCTCCCTTCTTCCTTCTTTCTCACCTTTTACACTCTCTTACCCCATTAACAAGGTTTTTCTTTCTCCTTCCCTCCTTACTTTTCTATTATTCTTCTTATTTTTATATGTCATCTTCTTTTCTTTTCTTTTTCTCTTCATTATTCATATTTTCTTTTTCCTTCTTTTTCCTTTTTTACTTGGTGTTATCAATTTATTTGAGTCACTATTTATTATTATATGCTTGTGGATTGTTATAAATTTGTTTGACAATTATATATTGCTTTTTAAGGGATTACTTGCATGTTCAAATTCTTATTTTCAAAAGCTTCTTCTACATGCATGCTATGTGTTTGTGAAAAAGCCCATATGGCATTATGAACTTCTCTACATTTTTCTACTCTAATATTCAATGCTTGCTTTTCACAAATTCCCTTTACCATTTTATTCATTGAATTTAATTGTCAATACAAACGTGATAGTTTGTTACGAGTGATGCTTGATCTATGCTACTCATGCCCTTTGCCGGCATGCCAATAAACACGTTGCATTCACTTGTCATCATATGCATTAGTTATTTTCCATTAATGAGTTTTCACATGTACTCATGAGCATGTGTTAATATCATTACCTTTTTATGTGCATTTATAACCATCCTTTCCGTTCTCTTCCTTGCTCTATCCCTTTAAATTTAATCTACTTTCTCTTCCCTTTTTCAGGATGGCCACCAAGAAAGGAAAGGAGAAAGCTACTCCCAAACAACCAGCAAGACGAGGTACAAAAAGAGCATTAGTGGCAGAACCCTCTTCAACTGCGGTAAAGCCCTCAACAAAGAAAATTAAGAGGATCATAAAGGTTGATTATAAAGAAAAAGCCTTCCCAGCAAAGGACACTACACGATTCCCCAATCGCTACTGTGAGCAGATGTTCCCCATCCTGGTAGAAAGGAGTTACAACAACGAATACCTTCTTCTCCTCCCAAACCACATTGCTACATTTGTTAAGCCGCAGATTACACGAAGACAGTGGGATTTCCTACAGAGACAGCCAAGGCAGATCAATCTTTCTTGGGTAGTCGAGTTCTACTCCAACTTCCACCTGCCAACCCTGCAGTCAGTCTACGTCCGTCAGAAGCAAGTCCCTATTACAGAAGAGGCCATTCAAAAAGTTCTAAGTCTTCCCCCTATTCCAGAAGGATTGGACGCCTTTCAAGAAGCCGCACTCAAACGCCAGATGTACCAATTTTACTGGGACACCGTTCTCAGAGTTATCGCACTACCTGGCAGTAGATGGATCTTCGGATACCATCGTACCCACCCTAAGGGAATATCGGCTTCAGCACTTACCTTGGAGGCTCGCGTATGGGCACAGATCATGTCCCATTACGTCTTTCCGAGCACTCATGAGTCCTCCTTCACTGCGGACATGGCCGTTCTACTTTGGTGCATCCTTATAGACCAGCCTCTGAACCTACCAAGAGACATCCGGAATGCCATGGGACATGTACAAATTGCGGGCAACTTACCTTTCCCCGCCTTGGTCTCAGATCTTGTCTCAGCAGCCGGAGTCTCCTACAGAGCTGGGGACACCAAAGCCATGCTTCCCCGGGATGATCAGTATGTCCCTAACGGGAAGTACCTTAGACTTCCAGCAGCCACTATCAGCCAGCCTACTGAACCAGTTGAAGATATTGCTTCCTCAACACCACAAGCACCCACTACTGATCAGCTGCTCCAGCAGATACTTGCAAGGTTGGATTGGCAAGAACACAAAGCTAAGATGAGAGAGCGCCGTAACAAGCGCCGATTCACATACCTCAAGGAGCTGATTATGGGAAAATTCAAGGACTCAGACACCCCGGACTCCACTTCTTTTACCAGCACAGGGAGCCATGATGGTCCCGACTGTGGAGATACTGCTACCAGCCCACCTTTGTTCTTGACAGATGGCACCGAGGACGATGTAAAGCCTTAAGTGTGGGGAGGTCGGTCAGTACCTGACTTCCGGAGGTAATTTCTCTTCCCTAGAACCAATAAATTAGGATATAGCTATTGTTCATGCCTTAAATAAATTCAGATCTTATTTGCTAGGATCAAAATAGTGGTATACACGGATCATGCAGCTTTAAAGTATTTGTTGACAAAGAATGAGTCGAAACCTAGGCTCTTACGTTGGATCTTGCTTTTGCAAGAATTCGACATTGAGATTAGGGATCGAAGTGGGTCTCAAAATCTGGTTGCGGATCATTTAAGCCGCCTTGAAAATCTTAAATACGACCCATTTTCGATTGATGACTCATTCCCTTTGGATAGTTTGCATGCTGTTTCGAATAGCTTTCCTTGGTTTGCACCACTGGCGAACTACTTGGTTGCTAAGATCTTCCCTCCCAACTTTTCTAAACATCAAAGGGATAAGTTGATGAGTGATTCCAAATATTACATTTGGGATGACCTTCACTTGTAGAAGAGGGGAGTAGACCAAGTAATTCGAAGATGTGTCCCAGAATCTGAAATCCAACCCATTCTTGAAGCTTGCCATTCATCCGAATGTGGCGGCTACTTTGGCCTACAGCGGACGGCTAAAAAGGTTATGGACTGTGGATTCTGGTGGCCAACCTTATTCAAGGATGCTAACTAATTCTGTGTGTTGTGTCATCAATGTCAGAAGTTGGGAAATGCATCCCAAAGAGATGAAATGCCTCAACAACCGATGTTGTTCTGTGAGATCTTTGATGTATGGGGCATAAACTTTATGAGGCCATTTCCCAACTCAAGTGGGCATATATATTCTGTTGGCGGTTGATTACGTCTCAAAGTGGGTGGAAGTGATACCCACCTGCCTTGATGACGCTAATACCGAGATTTCTTTCATTAGAAATAATATTGTGTGCCGCTATGGGTTGCCACGAGCAATCGTGAGCGACCAAGGTTCTCACTTTTGCAACAGGAAAGTAGAGGCACTACTCAAGCGCTATGGGGTATTGCACAAGGTTGGAACTGCTTATCACCCCCAAACCAAAGGACAAGTGGAGGTGTCCAACCGGGAGATTAAGCGAATTTTGGAGAAAGTGGTGAACCCACAAAAGAAGGATTGGAGCTCTCGGTTGGGAGATGCACTATGGGCATATAGGACAGCTTATAAGACCCCGTTAGGGATGAGTCCCTTCCGGATCGTCTATGGCAAGGCATGCCACCTCCTCATAGAAATTGAGCATAGGGCCTATTGGGCAGTTAAGCAGTTTAACATGGATTTCTCCAAGGCGGGTACAGCTAGAAAATTGCAACTGGAAGAGCTTGAGTGTCTTAGGAACGAGGCATATGAGAATGCTCGAATCTACAAGGAAAAGACTAAGGCGTTTCATGATCATCATATGTGGAAGGAGGATTTTCAAGAAGGTGATGAGGTTCTACTCTATTACTCGAGGCTCAGATTCATGTCCGGGAAGCTCCGTTCAAGATGGGAAGGACCCTTCAAAGTGAAGGAGGTAAAGCCCTATGGAGTGGTATAATTGTTTGACCCCGAAGCGATGCAAATTTCAAGGTGAATGGGCATAGAGTGAAGAAGTACCATGGCTACAAACCATCAAAGGAGTTAGAGGTGTTCCTGCTTATGGATGCACCAAGAGAAGGGAAAGCTTAAGCGACTGACCGTCTAACTTAAGGATGTTAAAGGAAAGTGCTTGGTGGGAGACACCCCACCGTGATATGATATTCCTTGTATATATTTTCTTGCTTCTAGCTTTAGTTTCTTGTGAATTTTGTGAACTTTTAGTGTTGTTGAGTTGCTTACTTATGCTAGCTTTTGTTGATTTTGTTGAATTTCTATGATATTCATATAGATTGCAATTATCTTGGTATGGATGATTTGATGAAGTTAGAGAAAATGCTTTATTTTGAGTCATGCATGAATTTGTGAGTGTTTTCTTGACTATCTAGCTTGAATACCTGCCAAGAATGTGTTAAAAACATTATATTTCTTCATGTTGTAAAAAAAAAGGGGGGGGGGAGGGGGGGCACGCGTAACCATGCAGGACGCGTGCGCATCGCTTGCATTTTTGCAAGTCTGAGCGCATTTTCCCGAGAGTTGCGCAAGCAATGCATGCGAAACACGCAACTCTTACTCGCGTACGCGTAAGGTGCGCCCACGCGTCGCCTGCCCCACTTCCCTATCCGCGCGTACGCGCACATGGCGCGTACGCGTCAATCACTCTACGTGCCATTCTTGGTACATTTTACCCGAGAGTTGCGCAAGCAGTGCGCGAAACGCGCAACTCCCACGCACGCGTGCGCGTATGGGACGCTCACGCATTGTTTGCCCACCTGCTTACCCACGCGGACACGCACTTGACGCGTACGCGTCGGTTGCCTTAGATGCATTCTCCCAGTACCTTTCACCCGAGACTTGCGCGAGCATTGGGCAAGCAATGCGCGGAACGCGCAAGTGCCACCGCGTGTGCGCGCACTGTGGCGCGTACGCGTCCTTTACCTGTCTCCCTACCCACGTGTACGCATGGGTGGCGTTCGCGCGCCCCTCTTCTCTTCTTCACTCCACGCGTACGCGTGGCGTGCGCGCGTGTCGATCCTCGGACGCAGGTAATGAACCAGCGCCCCCTGTTTCAAATTTTCCCTTCTCACATCCCTTTTCCACTTTCTTCTTCCTCTTTTCCTCTCTTCTTTCCCTTTCCCTCTTCACTTCTCTCGCCCACCACCACCGGCAATCGCCGGCGACCACCACCTCTGGCGGTCTCCACTTTCTCTCTCCTCTTCTCTCTCTTCCTTCCTTCCATTTCTCTTACTTGCACCTTCCCTTCTTCCCTCCTCTCAAGGTCATATTCTTTTTCATTCTCTTTGTCTTTACTTTATGCCTTTCTTTCTTAATTGCATGTCTTACTTTCTCTTATTTCTCTTAGTTGCACCTTGCTTAATTTTTTTCTTGTTTATTTACTTTCTTTCTTATTCTTTTTCGCTAATTTCTATGGATGTTGAAATTGAGTTACCTTTTGCTTTGATGGGTTGATTTGTTATCTTTTGATTCCTTTGTGATTATGTGATGTTGATTTGATGTTGGGTATATCAATTTGGGGTGTTGCACCTTTGCATGTATTCAATGTGCTTATAGTTTGAATGTTGCACACCAAGTGTTTGTTGAATTGCACCCATCACATTTTTGGTCAATTGTGACACTATGCTTTCAATTTGGTGCTCTTCTATCAATACACTTGTCTTCTTCTTGTACATTGAGCTCGTTGCACTTCATCTTTACCACTCATATATGCATACCCATGACTTGCTTCCTTAGGTCATAGTGCAAGAATTGTATTTCACCCCTCTCCAACTTTACTTTATTCCTTTAAGTATGGCTTATTGTTTTGGAGTTAGATTGGATAATTGTTTTCTTGCGCGTTTTATCTTTCTTACACCTGTCAATTGGGGTTTACTCATGATGCTTGAGTTCATTCTTCTCATGCCTTCCTTGCATGCCTTTTTCACTCTTGCATCCCATGCTAGTGCATTGCTCCGTATTTCGATTGCTGTCTTGCTTGCATGTTGCAGCTGCCATGTTTTCAAGTTACCTATTCGTTTGTGGTATTATTCCTCACTAGCATGTTATAATTAAAGTGTGGTATCTTTGAGTTTAATGTTTTTTCTTTCCTCTCCTTTTTCAGATGGCCATCAAAAGGGACAAGGAAAAGGCACAGAAGAAGCCGCCTCCCAAAAGGGTACCTCAAAAAGCCACCGCCAAAGTGCACCCTGCGCCCAAGGCCAAGCCTCTCCCCAATAAGGCGCAAAGCATTATTAAAATTGATGACCAAGAGAAGGACAACTATGCGAAAGATTCCACTCGATTTTCCAACCGCTATTGCGAACTTATGTTCCCCATGGTGATTGCAGGGAATTATCATTCTGAACCCCTTCTTAACCCTCCGGGTCATATAGTTCAGTTTGTCATACCTCGTATTGAGCGACGAGGATGGGGCTTTCTCATGAGGAGACCACAGGAAGCCAATCTTTCATGGGTAGTAGAGTTCTACACCAATTACTTCTCACTTTTTCTTCAGATTGTCTTCATGCGCCGGAAGCAAGTTTCAGTTTCCGAGAAAGCTATTCAAGTACTCCGAATCCCACCCGTACTGGATGAGGTAGATGGTTACCAAGAGGCCCTCTGCCAGCGTGATGAGTTCAATTCCGCTTTTGATTGGAATGCTGTGCACTGGGTTATTGCCGAACCAGATACATTTTGGACCCAAGGGTACCTCGGGCCTCGACCTAAGGGCATTTTTGCGCGTTATCTGACTGTAGAGGCTCGAGCTTGGACCCAAATCTTGTCTCATTACGTGTTTTTCAGCACTCATGAGACCTTGATCTCCGCAGACCTAGCCTTGCTAGTTTGGTGCATACTCACAGAGCGGCCAGTTAACATTGCTCGCCTCATCCACCAAGCCATGGGTCGTGTTCATGCCAAGGGTAACCTACCTTTCCCAGTCTTGATGTCGGAGTTAGTTGCTACTGCTGGTGTTCCCCAAGAGCCTAAGGATTGGAAAGCGATGATTCCGGTAGAGGGCGACTTCGTCCCAACCGAAAAATATCTCAGGCCTCCGGCGGAACACAAAACCCTTGATATAGCTGCCCCCTCGGTTATCCCTACCACTTCTTCTACATCACAAGGATCTTCACACCAACGGCTTGAAGACCTCCACAAGAAGATAGATAGATATGAACGGCGGAACCAACGCCGGTATGCTTACATAAAGAAGCTTCTGAGTTGTGTGACTCCTTTTATGGAGGAACCAGAGATCTCCACATCCACCTCGTACTCAAGTGAAGAGAGCATTCGTGAATGGGATAGTGGAAGTTCCAAGCCCGAGCACCCCTTGCACCTTGCTAGTAGCACGGAGGACCGTGCTAATTCTTAAGTGTGGGGAGGTCGTTCGATCGATCTCCGTGGGTAATAATCTCCTCTTTTCAACATTTATTAACTTTAGTTCTCTTTTGTTTTGTTAATTAGGACATCTTGCATGCTTAGTTAGTTTTTCTTGATAGAACTTCTTAGTTAGGGTGATGACTTCTTTTCCAAGAAACTGTATTTTCAAGGTACCTACCAATTTTGAAAAAAAAATTTCTTAAGATAACTTGCTTGAAGAATGTATTTTGGAACATGGTGATTGAGCTGAGAACACAAGTGTGTGAGTTTTGAGCCTTATTGTGTAGTTATATCTTCTAACTACTTATCCCTATTCTTGTGTGTATTACTCTCTCTCTATGATTGCAATCCTTGCTTTGTCTGATTCTATATATCCATTATTTTGTGTATGGATGCATTTACATAATTGAGGTCATCATTTCAATACTCACTTTTCCCAAACATCCTTAACCCTTTTATCTACCGTTGCTAACCAGTTTTGAGCCCATTATAAACCCTTTTTGTTCTTAAATTAAGCACATCAATACCCCTAAACGAAAAACAATGAACGTCTCTGGATTTGGATCCTTGATTAACTTAGGCGAGTGAGAGTGTGTATCATGCAATTGGGAGGGTGTACTTGGGAACTTGGGTAAATGTAAAGGTGTGTCTTTGTATTTGTAATTGAAAATTATGGGAATTAAGAATATACTCATGTATTGAATGATTGGATCATATACATTGAAATTTTTGTACATGAAACCCCAAAAAAGGGGACAAGCAGAAAAAAAATGTATATATATATGGAAATGAAGGAAAAAGAATGTAAAGAAAAAGAAATAGAAAAATAAAAGAAACAAAAATATGAAAAAAAAGCAATAAAAAGGGGACAAAAATGCCCTAAGGTAAAGTAACAATAACAATGTATATGGAATGTGAATTAAAGAGAATGCATGAGTATATGAAAAAGTGGAAACCATAAGGAGCTAGGTATTGTATTAGAACTGTATAGATTGTTTTATGTGTTTGGTGAGAACTTAGGTTAACCAAGTATTCAAATTTTAAGCTCACTTGACCATATACATCCCTACTTTTACCCTAGCCCATTACAGCCTATGAACAAGACCTCATGATACTTGTAAGCATGCATTGAATAATTGTTGATTGTTAGATGAAAGACAAATCTTGGAAAGCATGATTAGGGGAGGATTGAGTGACGAACCCTATACACTTGAGCGAATAGAGCGGATACACTTCCGGTGAGGGTTTGATGCTCAACTCCTTGTTCTCGGCTTTCACAAGTGTTTGGCTCGCAAGTCATATGTACTTCATTTTGATGTTCAAATTGGTAGAATTCATGGACTACATGTCACCTTAGCACTATAAGCTCGTGTGTTCCTGTAGGATAGATTTACTCTTGACCAAGTAGGTAGATACCTTTACATCAGTTGCATGCATTCATTTAGGTAATTTGCACTTCATGAACCCTTTCCTCCCATGATCTTTGGTCTTTTTATTTTTAGCATGAGGACATGCTTGGTTTAAGTGTGGGGAGATTTGATAAACTCCAATTTTGCGGTTTATATTGTGTAGAATTTGGGGGGTTTTGTTAATATTTTCCAGACTTATTCACTTAAATTGCATGGTTTTGTGTTCTATTCCTAATATTGCTTCATGATGGAAAACATGCTTCTTTTGCCTTAAAATTGTCATATTTTGATCCTCTTTTATTACCATTCGATGCCCTAATATGTTTGTTGAGTGATTTCAGAGTTATAGGGCAAGAATGGCCTAGAAGAGAGAAAGAAAGCATGCACAAGTGGAAGGAACATGAAGAATTGAATTTTGGGAAATCAGCTGCGACGCGCACACGCACGCGTGGATGCAGGAAGTTGGATATGGTGCGCGAAGAGTGACGCATCCGCGTGGATTGGCGAAATCTCCATCGGCGCGCATGCCTGCTTGGCGCGTACGCGTGTATCGCGAAATTCAGGCGACGCGCAAGCATGCATGACGTGTACCCGTGACGAGCTCCACGTGACCTCATTAAAGAAATCGTGCCTGGCGATTTCTGAGACTCAACAGGCCCAAATTCAAGCTGGTTCTGCATGGAAAAGACCCAGGAACTCAAGGGGGAAACGGGGGATCATCCATTACACACTTAGATACAATTTTTGCTAGTTTTTGGTTCTTTGTTCTTCTAGAGAGAGAAACCCTTACTCTCCTCTAGATCTAGTTTGATTTTGATCTCCCATTGTTGAAATTCTGAATTGGATTTTGTTAATTGCTAGTTATGATCACTTAATTTGAATTCTCTAGTATAATTTTGCTTAGATTTTTGTGTAGAGTTATGTTAGGTTGTTACTTTCCAATTTCACACTCATGTTATGAATATTGTAGATCCTGAATTCTATGAATACATTGATGTTTTTTATGATTATTAGTGTTAATTGAGTTGTTCTTTATGGATAGTTGTTAGTGGGTCCTTATAATTTCCAATTTAATTGCAATTTGAATATGTCCTTTGTTAATGCCTACCATGTGTTTGATGAAATGTTTCCTTTGATTATGGAATAATTTTTTTTTACTCTTGGCCTAGGCTAAGGGAATTAGGTAAACTTGAGTCATTGGGTCTAATGGATTTGGTGATTTGAGAACCCTTAGTGGTCAATTTGATAACCATTGACACTAGCCTACTACTAAGTCAATTAGTAGCTAGGTTAGGGCTTATGGATTGATGTTGATCAAGCCATTTGATATACTTCAAGTATAGAAGTAAACTTAATGAGCTTGGTTCCTCACAATTGTCAAGATATGGTTGTTAGAGAAGGATAGTGATCCTAATTCCTATGCCTAACCAAGAGTTGCTTTTATTATTCATATTTGAAACACAAAAATTCCTTTTGCTTAATTCTAGTTATAGTTACTTGTTTAGTTTTAGAGTAGAATCATATTGAATGCTCTCTTATTAGATTGAAATTGCTCATGCCTTGTTTTAGTTACTTGATTTAGTTTCTTGCCCTTTAAGATTTCTTGCTTGTTAAGTCTATTAGTTAATTACTAGATCATGACTTCCAACCCTGAAATTCTAACCAATGTCGATGCATATGTTTGCCCATTCCTTGTGAGATAACCCGAGATTTGAATACTTCGGTTACTTTTATTGGGGTTGAATTTTGTGACAACCAATTCCTTAAAATTTGATTCGAGGATTATTTGTCGGTTGAGAGCTATACTTGCAACGTGAATATTTTGTGAAATTCTTACCGACGATAGTCAATGCTATCAACAACTAGTGAGGGTGAACGAGTCTTGGGTCCGGGAGTTCTACTGCAATTTCTATAGAGTGACCTTCGACGCAGTTCACCTCTGAGACAGACAGGTTATGATCACAGAGACAGATATTGAGGATATCCTCCACTTTCAGCCTCAGGTCAGTGATAAGGATGCCTTCCATAAGGCTGAAGAGGAGATTCTCTGCATGAGCTTTAATTGGGATGCAGTGCGTAGCACAGTTGCCCATTCTGCTGCTCCTTAGGAGCAGGGATCTTCCAAAGTAACTCCCAAGGGCATGAAGTTCAATTACCTGACGAAGGAGGCTAAAGTGCGGCAACAGATCCTATCTACATATGTCATGCCTAGCACTCACTTCACAGAGGTCCCAGCGGAGATGCTAGTTTTGATCTGGTGCGTCCAAGAAGGGAAGGAGCTGTACCTTCCACGACTCATCAGACGATTCATGTACCGGGCCCACATCAGGGGCAACCTCCCATTTTAATGTTTAGTCACACAACTCGCTCATCGGGCTGAGGTACCTTGGAAGCCAACAGACGAGACACCATTAGCTGTTCACCTCAAGGGGAAGGTTATTCCTTGGGGGAGCTGGGTTGGTGACCGACCGGCAGCCCGACGTTGAGACCGAGCTGCCATAGCAGCAACTTCTGAGCCGGCTTCTTCCTCGGCCACAGAAGGTCCTTCGACAGCATCATTTACATCCACTAGGCCATTACCATTGGTGCACGAAATTGTGATCCTTAACAATGGCACCAAAAACTTGGTGCTCGGAACGTAATTCACACACTTTGTCACAACTTCGCACAACTAACCAGCAAGTGTACTGGGTCGTCCAAGTAATAAACCTTATGTGAGTAAGGGTCGATCCCACGAAGATTGTCGGCTTGAAGCAAGCTATGGTCACCTTGTAAATCTCAGTCAGGCGGATTCAGATGGTTATAGAGAATTGATAATTAAAACATAATTAAAATATAAACTAGGATAGAGATACTTATGTAATTCATTGGTGAGAATTTCAGATAAGCGTATAGAGATGCTTTTGTTCTTCCTGAACCTCTGCTTTCCTGCTGTCTTCATCCCATCATTCCTACTCCCTTCCATGGCAAGCTTATGCAGGGCATCACCATTGTCAATGGCTACATCCCGTCCTCTCAGTGAAAATGGTCCAAAATGTGCTGTCACCGCACGGCTATTCATCTGTCGGTTCTTGATCATACTGGAATAGGATTCAGTCATCCTTTTGCGTCTGTCACTACGCCCAGCACTCGCGAGTTTGAAGCTCGTCACAGCCATCCCTTCCCAGATCCTACTCGGAATACCACAGACAAGGTTTAAACTTTCCGGATCTCAAGAATGGCCGCCAATAATTCTAGCCTATACCATGAAGACTCTGATCTCATTGAATGGAAGGCTCGGTTGTCAGGCGAGGCAACCATGCGTCATGAACCAGAAGGCTAAGAGATATGCACTTAAGCGATTGCAAGTAGAACGGAGGTGGTTGTCAGGCACACGTTCATGGGTGAGAATGGTGATGAGTGTCACGGATCATCACCTTCCTCAGGTTGAAGAACAAGTGTATATCTTAGATAAGAAATAGGCTTGAGTTGAATAGAAAAACAATAGTACTTTGCATTAATTCATGAGGAACAGCAGAGCTCCACACCTTAATCTATGGTGTGTAGAAACTCTACCGTTGAAAATACATAAGAACAAGGTCTAGGCATGGCCAAATGGCCAGCCTCTCCAAATGGCATATGAATTCGAAATTCAGGGAAAAAGGACCCCCAGTACAATAGTAAAGAGTTCTATTTATGCTAAACTAGTTACTAGGGTTACAGAAATAGGTAAATGATGCAGAAATTCACTTCCGGGCCCACTTGGTGTGTGCTTGGGCTGAGCATTGAAGCTTTCACGTGGAGAGGTCTTTCTTGGAGTTACACGCCAGTCTATAACCTGTTTCTGGAATTTAACTCCACTTTGCAACCTGTTTCTGGCGTTTGACTCCAAAATAGGGCAGGGAGCTGGCGTTGAACGCCAGTTTGCGTTGTCTAAACTTGGGCAAAGTATGGACTATTATATATTTCTGAAAATCCCTGGATGTCTACTTTCTAAAGCAATTGAGAGCGCGTCATTTGGAGTTCTGTAGCTCCAGAAAATCCACTTTGAGTGCAGGGAGGTCAGAATCCAACAGCATCTGCAGTCCTTCTTCAACCTCTGAATCTGATTTTTGCTCAAGTCCCTCAATTTCAGCCAGAAAATACCTGAAATCACAGAAAAATACACAAACTCATAGTAAAGTCTAGAAATGTGAATTTTATTTAAAAACTAATAAAAATATATTAAAAACTAACTAAATCATACTAAAAACTATGTAAAAATAATGCCAAAAAGCGTATAAATTATCCGCTCATCACAACACTAAACTTAAATTGTTGCTTGTCCCCAAGCAATTGAAAATCAAATAGGATAAAAAAGAAGAGAATATACTATAAATTCCAAAATATCAATGAAACTTAGCTCCAATCAGATGAGCGGGACTAGTAGCTTTTTGCCTCTTGAATAGTTTTGGCACCTCACTTTATCCGTTGAAGTTCAGAATGATTGGCAACTATAGGAACTTAGAATTTAGATAGTGTTGTTGATTCTCCTAGTTCAGTATGTTGATTCTTGAACACAGCTACTTTATGAGTCTTGGCCGTGGCCCTAAGCACTTTGTTTTCCAGTATTACCACCGGATACATAAATGCCACAGACACATAATTGGGTGAACCTTTTCAGATTGTGACTCAGCTTTGCTAAAGTCCCCAATTAGAGGTGTCCAAGGTTCTTAAGCACACTTTTTTTTGCTTTGGACCTCGACTTTAACCGCTCAGTCTCAAGTTTTCACTTGACACCTTCACGCCAGAAGCACATGGTTAGGGACAGCTTGGTTTAGCCGCTTAGGCCAGGATTTTATTCCTTTAGGCCCTCCTATCCACTGATGCTCAAAGCCTTGGATCCTTCTTATTACCCTTGTCTTTTGGTTTTAAAGGCTATTGGCTTTTTTCTCTTGCCTTTTGGTTTAAAGAGCTTTTGGCTTTTTCTGCTTGCTTTTTCTTTTTCTTTCTTCTCTTTTTTTTTTTGCCAATTTTCTTTTCTTTTTTTTTCTTTTTTCTGCAAGCTTTGTTCTTCACTGCTTTTTCTTGGTTCAGGAATCAATTTTATGATTTTTCAGATTATCAAATAACATTTCTCCTTTTTCATCATTCTTTCAAGAGCCAACATATTTAACATTCATAAACCACTATATCAAAAGACATATGCACTGTTCAAGCATTCTTTCAGAAAACAAAAAGTATTGCCACCACATCAAAATAATTAAACTAGTTTCAAGGATGAATTCGAAACCATGTACTTCTTGTTCTTTTGTTTTTAGAATAGTTTTCATTTAAGAGAGGTGATGGATTCATAGGACATTCATAACTTTAAGGCATAGACACTTAAATACTAATGATCATTTAATAAGACACAAACATAAACATAAAGCATAGTAAACGAAAAACAGAAAGTAAGAACAAGGAGATTAAGGAATGGGTCCACCTTAGTGAGGGTGACGTCCTCCTCTTCTTGAAGAACCAATGGTGCTCTTGAGCTCCTCTATGTCTTTTCCTTGTCTTTGTTGCTCCTCCCTAGTGATTTTGGTGCTCCTATCCTTAGTTTCTCCCAATAGTTGTGTGGAGAAAAATGTATCCCTTGAGGTATCTCAGGGATTTCTTGGTGAGGGAATTTCTCATGCTTTTGTTGAGGTCCGTGAGTGGGCTCTCTTGTTGTGCAGTCAAATGCTCTACTACTGAGCTATGGACCCTTGAGATGAATCTTTCCATCTCTCATGACTCAGAGGTGGAAGCTTTTGCCTTCCCTTTCCTCTTTCTAGAGGTTTCTCTGGTCTTAGGTGTCATAAATGGTTATGGAAAAACAAAAGCAACATTTTTACCACACCAAACTTAGAAGGTTTGCTCGTCCTCGAGCAAAAGAAGAAAGAAAGTAGTAGAAGAAGAAGAAGATGGAGGAGATGAAGGTGTGTGAATGGTTCGGCCAAGGGGGTTTTAGGTGGATTGAGTGTTATGAGAAGGTGTGAAGAGGAGAGAAGAAGAGGTGTGGTAGGTGGGGATCCTGTTGGGTCCACAGATCTAGTGGGGTCAAGGACTTAGCATCCCTGCTCCAATTAGGCGTGTAAAATGCCCTTGCTGTGCAATCCTGACATTTAACGCCAGACTGCTGCTTGTTTCTGGCGTTAAATGCCCAAATGTAGCCTGTTTCTGGCGTTTAAACGCCAGAATGCTCCTCCTCCAGGGTGTGCTATTTTTAATGCTGTTTTTCATTCTGTTTTTGAGTTTTCAATAGTTTTTGTGACTCTACATGATCATCAACCTAATAAAACACGAAATAACAAAAAGAAAATAAAATAGATATGATTAAATAACATTGGGTTACCTCCCAACAAGCGCTTTTTTAATGTCAATAGCTTGACAGTGAGCTCTCATAGAGCCTCACAGATAATCAGAGCAAGGTTGGAACCTCCCAACACCAAACTTAGAGTTTGAATGTGGGGGTTCAACACCAAACTTAGAGTTTGGTTGTGGCCTCCCAACACCAAACTTAGAGTTTGACTGTGGGGGCTTTGGTTGACTCTGCAGTGAGA